>NC_065955.1:1200000-1800000 GCF_021464435.1 Cataglyphis hispanica
TTACTTCTTCAGACAAGTCATAAGAACGAACAACAACTACATGATTTGCTCTAGTAGACGATTGTCTCTGTCTCTCCAATATACGACCAATCACACGATAGCCGTTGAATTTGATACCATTTATTTCCATTAAATACTAAAGCTCTAGATTTTCGATCGAGATGGAATCGGCAGTTGAAGTACGCCAAGTCTAGCATGGGGAAGACATGGACGTCGTCGACGAAGCTTGCTTTGGTAGCTGGTAGCCGCAGTGCTGGCGCAGCGCCCTGACCTCAAAACACCGACATGGATCGATAGAAAACTTCCTTCCTACGCTTTGCGCCATGTTGGCCGTGCAGACTTAGAAACTTCACGGGTAGGACGATGGAGGTGCAAGAAGATGAATATTGTGCGGTGAAACTTGAGAGACTTGAGTACCTACTCACGTAGTGAGACAGAGAAAGGGGAAGATAGCCCAAGAAAATTCACTTCGCACTTTTGCGAACATTATTAATCCTTAAATCACCATTTGCGCACATAATTCTGCGACGCAAACGAGTCTGAGTCATTCTTCTTTTCATTCTTGGTTGTTGTCAATCAAGTTAAAAGCACGAAAAAAATATCTATCAAATTTTAAGGTTTTACATAAAAAAGAGTGTATTTTGTTAATAATTTTTTTCCCCAGTTGCTTATCAAGTTTGCTTACATTATATATAGTATATTTGCAGTATATTATTATGCCAAGTCATTCAATTAATTAAGTTGAAGTTTAATTAGTGTAAAATACTAATGGAATATTAATATGCATTTTGCTTTTTTAACTATTGATTTGATCGTTTATACAACGTCAATTTTACCTTACATAGAATCTTTTTAAGTGACGACTCTATCTGACTTGATATTGTAATAATTTGGTGCAAATCAATATTTATTCGGATAAGGTCGCGAAAGTCTTTCTCAAAGAGATCATCGACCTCTCTTATTCTTCACACTCTCACGGTCTTTCGATCTTTTTGCGCTCGTTGCCCGAGAGAAACCACGTGCTGCCGGCAAAGACATAATTTTCCATTCTCGCCATCATATGATGACGGTGAGGTGTCCGTTATTTAAACGCATGCATGTTGTTTGTATCATACGTGTTTTCTATGAATTCTTTCCGCTAAAAGTCCATGCTTCGGAGAAGACACACGGTGATAACAGCGCATCTCCAGTCGTTTTATCACAACTCACGCAACAATGAGATGACCGCTCTTATTTACGAGGTGTCAATATTATTGTTTTTTTATAGGATGTGTTTCTTTGCTTAAAGTGATCTCTCTTTTTTTTTCTAATTTATGTTTTTTAAAAAAGTTCTTTTATACTCTTAGATCTTATATCATGAATTATACGCAACTTCCTTTTTTCTCAAATAAATAAATGGATAATTGATTAATATGAGGATGGTTTATAATAAAGCTCACGAAAGATATCGAAATTTCTCTAATGGAACTTAAAATAATTAGTCGACGCATTTATGTATAACGAGAATTTTAATTACTAGTGTAGCAACATTATTGTTTTACCTATCGCCGTAATACTATAAGCATTGTCAGGCATACAGTGTGAAGTAGTATAAATATTATTATCATCAATTCCGTGTTACTCGCGCCGGGTGTCTATAACGGATATTATTCCATATTGCTAAGGATGTTTTCGCGCACAAACTCGTTCCTGCAAAATATATACAAATACTGCCGATCGATATTTCTGTATGTCCGTACAGAACGTGGGACAGGCGAGCGGTGACAACGACGAAATATGCTTGTTTTATTAAGGCATGTGTGCGGCCGTGAGGTACGACTTCCTCTTGGTTTACGAGGTGTCGATACCGCGTCCAGTGTAAACGCATATAAAGCGGGTTTACTTTGCTCTCACACACAAACACACAAGTGTCCCACACGTACGGTCCTTATACGATCGAAGAGGCGTGCAGACACCAAAGTGGAAAAAGTAAGATATATAGAAGGACGAAGACTTATCGCTCGCTTATTGCGCGACGGAACTTTACGACACGATGCGATGGCGCTTGGAGATTTCGTCTTTCCTGTCTCTCATACTTGTTGCTCATATTGCATTATTTTGGATTAAAATAGTTTGAAAATATTGGTCGGATTTTTCTTCAATAAAAAGTTTGATTGTGGGTGTGGGCGTTGTTTTCGTTCTTGTAAAACTAAATGTCGCAGTATCTAATAATAAGTTTATCAAATTGCAATTTTTTACAAAAGTTAAAACAATCTAAAGTTATCTGAGAAATATTATCTGAGAAAGTGCACTCGTACAAATATCTGTATTTATTTAATACACGAAATATATTTATTAAATATTTATTTATTTTGTACAGCAAGACATCTTGGTGTATTATTGTAAAATAAATAATTAGAGTTATATAAATAGATATAATAAACAAACTCTCTTCTTCTGAAGTATCAGAAAAAATTTTTACAAAACATGTTTGATATATATTTGATACATGGATTTCAAAAATATTCGATCAAGCTAACAAATAGACAATATACGCATGCTTTGTATATATAGTAATAATTTTGGAAAGATATATTAACTGGAAAAAAAATTATTTAACATATTAATCTTCAAAATCCACCCTCAAAAAGTCAATAAAATTTTTTGCAAATTATTTTTTTACCTGAGCGATATTATAGTATATGTCGTTGGCATTTTAACGAATTATCAACGGTTACCCTTTTGCATTATTTGATCGGGGCTGCTCGTGGCCGCTATAAGGGTTTCTTGGCATTTAAATGAAGAAGGATGCCACGGTCTATATGAAATGACATGTAATTTGTTATTATGGCGCATGTAATACGAATTTTAATATTAATTCTCCTGTGCTCTTACCTTCATTCTTCCCTTGCTTTTCGCGCTACTTATGTTTTTCTTCATATAAAAACAAAGTAACGTCTTTTTTCGAGTTGCCTTATATATGCAGAATTTATGTAACGTCCTCGCAGGTAACTAGAATAAATTTAAATTTTAAATCCTTTCTTCCACTTTTCGAATGGGTTGCTTTAGATTCTTACGAAACTTTCTCTTAAATCTCAATGTGTATATAGAATATTTGTTCTATCCTTTATTTTTATATTTTTCTATCTCTCTCGTTGTTGAATCCGAAAGATAACCAAGATACAAGAATCTCGTGAACAAATATTTGCTATTGAGTAATGTTGGTTTACTGCACACCTCGGAACTTTTCCTTTCTCTTTCTTCTTGCAAAGTGATATGATAATGAAGCACTCATATGTGTGTACGCAGAATATAAACGGTTTTATTTTTTTAATATCCGCACTTTAAATAATATACCTCACGCAAAAGGACGAAGGATTTTTATGAGTAATGATGATATATTCCTAATATCTTCTTATTTATCTCCAGTTCACACGCTGCTAAAACAATCATTAACATCGTTAACAGATATTGATATAAAAATAAACATTTAATTAATGGATGGTATTGCATTTAAATACAATATGAATAATAATGTTGAGATTTTATATTTACATTAGTCGCTCATAGAAAATTATTTGAATATCATATTTAAAAAATGTGCCGTATAAGGATTATAAAATCTAAAGAAAATATTTACTTAATTTTTTTCATTCCGTAATTATAACACAATTGATAGTGATAAGCAAGATTTCATTGCAAATGCGTAAAGCTAAAAAATATACCCATTTTCTGCGCTACTGATAAAGTATTTATAACGCCGGTATCTCTTCGGTAGACCAACTTTTATGGTTGCGCGTCCTCGTGGCATTGCTCGCTCCGACAAAATCAGGATGAAGAGTAGGTCGGACCAGGTTAATGCCGAGACGTCTAGGTCAAGGAGTGGTCACTGGTCTCAATCGCTCGTTTATCTCGACAGTTGCGACCTACTTGGAACTACCGGTAATGTTAATGTCGTTATTTTCGAGAGCGGTGACATTGGCCGCACGATGGTCCTCCCTCTTTATCCTTCTCGTTTCTGGAAATAAAAAAAATGTCAATTTTTTTTCACGAGATAATCCTCCGCGATCGAACGCGATTGATCGACTATTGGACAATAGGGATCACGAAAGGCACGTTAAAGACACGTCTTTAAAGCCAAGTGACCCTGGTGGTCTTTCTCTATCTGATGGTCAAGTAGACGGCGACTACCTTTATTTCCGTTTGCGGATGAATGCGAGAAATAAATTGCGAGCCGTACATTTGCATGGTCGCCTTTAACAAAATCAACCGCCTCGCGTGCTAAACGGACCACGTTCGCGCGTTCTTGGAAGCCGGCTTTACGGACGGGCACGCTAATGCAGGTCCTGCAATTGCAAGAAAATATTCCTGTCTGTTACTACTAACCTTCCTGCTTTTTCTAAGAATGCATATATTTAACTCGTGATAAACTTCCGCGCTACGATAAGCGTACATGCGCGGCGTATATATGCATCATGACTACTTTCTCCATTGTAAAATATAAATACGTTAGAAAATAGAATGAAAAGAATTTATTTTATTCGAATTAAATATATATATATATATATATATATATATATATATATATATAAAAAGAAATTTTAATATATTATTAAAATTATGAATCTAATACCTATTTTGTTTTTTTACGTAGAGATTAAAGACTTGCAACTTGTAAGATTAATCCACCGACTGTTTTTATTCCGTCTATTTTTTTTTTTTTTGTTGCAAATACACACGTGCACGAAGGTTCACACGAAATGAAAGCTAATGTCGATCTAGCGATTGCGCGACGTTTACATGCGGCCAAGGGTAAAAGAGCGAGTGTAAAAGGGGGATGGTAGTCGCAATGCAACGATATGGCTCGTCAAGATCGTTGGTAACGATTAGACGCAGGGTCGTAATATGGTGGCACGTTTAACGTTCACCATACCTTGTTATTACTTGCTTATTATTTGTTCGTCGTCCGGTAGACGACGGTGCATCGGATACGACAATGACAAGGGGGTGGCATTCGATAGCATTTTGTTTACACTGGGGAACGCGCCGCGTGACATTAGCGCAGCCAGCGAAGAACTTTAATGATCATTATTCTTGCAAAAACATTTTCTCCTATCGATCAGAGGATCCGAGATCCATCGCACAATTAAATTAGACACTTGGGTTAAATGTCAAGTAGAAAGGCATTCTACATGTGCTGCGAATGTTTTCTTAATTAATACTAATTGTTAGTTCTTTTGTTTAAACTGAACGTGTAAATCGAGCGAGTGGAAGGCAAGACGCGACTCGGTTCTCGTAAAACTCCGACTTTATAGCAACGGAAATTACATAACGTTCATAACGATGACTCGGGAGACGTCGGCTGAAGGCAGAAATCGAAGCAGGAGAATTTCTTTCCGTGACGCAGCTGATTTTGCCAACAGGCCGTACGAGAGATCGTCGCCCCCTCCTCCGCGATTGCATTAGAATGCTCGCTTGTAGATTAAACAACGCTAATGATCCGTATCGCGATCCCGTTACAACTGACTCGCCTCCTCCGTCGTCTTTTGCTTCCGCTTCACGCGTGTAGCCGAGAGAACCATTGCCACGGGAAAAACCTCATACATCTTTTTATAGCTTATTCGTTGATTGTCAACGAATCTTGTTTCATATTTTATTTGAAGAAAATTTCACTCTCTCTCTCTTATCAATCAAGAGCCCAGTTTACTTTAGACAGAATTAAAACAATCGATTTTTTTTTTACATTTAAAATAAAATATGATGTCTGAAGAATATATATTTCTTAGTTTTTATTAAAAAATTTATAAAATTGGCGGAATTATGAGACTTTGAATAGAATAGCACGTGGATTTTTAAGCAGACCTGCAAAATATATTTAAACATATTAAAAATATTTTTAAAACACTTTTTTGGAAGATACTGAGCCTAAATAAAATTTAAAAAGTTAATAATTAATATTTTTCTGATTTTGAAGAAAATAAATTTGAAGGAATTGAAATATCTAATTTTAAAATGATACAACTTTGTTATTCAATTCTTTTTCTAATAAAATTAGGTTTAATATCCAATGAATATTCTATAAAATAAAAATAGACCGAGTTTGGAAAATCTCTAAGAAAATAGAATTTTAAATCTACTTAAATCATACAAGAAAAATGTTTTCAGAAAAATGTTTAAGAATCTCTTAAACAAATCAGATCTAAAAGATCCGAAATAAATCAAAACACTTTTGAAGACTCTGATATTTCATTTTACTAGGAAGAGAATACAAAAGCTACAAGATGTATTTATAGTTATATGTAAGATGTAATAGGATTATGACAAAAATAAATCATTCACATTTGCGAAGTAACATGACGGATTTGCTCTTAGGAGATAAGACGCGGAACGGGAATAGCTTAGTAGTCGCTAACGACTAATTATGCACCTAATTGCACGACGCATTAAAACGCTTGGAAGAAAAAAAGTGTAATGATAATAATAATAATGCAAATACGAATTAGCCGGAGAAAGCAATTACGTCCGGCGCAATTACACGTCGCGCTCGTTACAACGTTAACAACCGATGTTGTAACACGATAGATTGCCGCGCGAATGGAAAATGTCTTGGAACTTATCAGAGCTTTTTCCTACCGCGCGGCCTTACGATTAATTACAAATAATTAGTGGATAATTTCGCGGTGAACGAGATAACGGTACAAGGGCGTACGCATCGACCATTGTTTAGTGCGTGTTAACTCAGACGTATTGTTGCGGTGTATCCTGCTAGTCGATCGCGTTGCCTCTTCTCCCCATGACCGATGCATCCATCGATCCATCTCTTCAAATGAAGAAGAAGACGCTGCGCAATTTCGCTATCAGCGAAATATCACGCGATTTATGTTTGTGGTGTTTCTAAAGGTGTGCGAAAATTTTAGGAGATGATGTTTTAAATAATAATTTCTGAGGAAAATTTTATATACACCAATGTCCTATAGTTTTCGAGTTACAGAGTGTTCGAGATTTAAAAAAGTATATTGTGATAAAAACTAAATTAAATAAAATTGTAGGATTTGTTGTTGGAAATGATCTCACCTCCAGCCATAATATTACATACATGAATCTTTTTTGATTTCTTCTTCTTTTTATTGATTGACAAATACGTTGAAAAATAAATGTATTACGGATGGCTTTGCATAATGCAACAATACGATTCCTTCCATTTTCAATATTTTCCATCGGGATAGCATAAATTAAGAATTCAACATCACCCCGGAGAAAAGAATTTACGGGATTCAATGTTGGGGACCGAGGGAGCCAAGATTGAAATCTTACTTATTAAAATTTTAACATGGATCCCGTGACGTTTAACATAAGACTTTAGGACATGGGTAAATTTTCTTCAAGAAATTATTCAAGGAAGCATCCTCCGAATTTTTTCGCACATGTTTGGGAACACCCTGTATAATGCGTTTACCGCTATCTAAACTGTATTTACTGGCGCAGCAAACTCGCTTTTAACGAATGATTCACGTTGCGGGAAAGTTCGCCGGTCCGAGATGCATCCTGTTCTTCTCGCGAGTCGTAGTACGTAGCCGTTGGCTCTTATTGTTCCTCCTTGTTGGATCGCACCGATAATACTCCGTGATTCGCACGCTCTGACGACGCAATGTCGCGGTATTCCCGGCGCCGCGGTAATGACCGCGCGTCGTAATTGTTTTAAATGCCAACGAGTCGTTTACGCGAAAGCACTATGTGTGCGTGAAATTAGAGGAAGTATGTAACCTTTTTAGTTGAGTCTTTGCGGAGATGAGATGATGAAACTTTACGAATGCTAATTAATTTAATCTTATACTATAATTGATTGAATTATTATTATATACAATGGGTAACGATAAACGTGACATTAAATCTTGTAAAATACATATGTATTTGTTCTAGAAGCAGCTCTTATTTTTATTATATTTTTTAATCTAACAAAAATATATATATCTTTCCCCGCTGTTTAAATTTTACGATAGGATTCTTTACAATTTGATCATCTACGAATATGTTTCGCGAATATTTTTACGAGCAAAAGTTTTTTGATATTACGTAAATTTGCTTATACGGGTAAGAATCATGGGGCGGAGGGGAAGGGGAGGATGGCAATCTTCCCCGATAGCTTTAATTATCTTAAGTATCTTTTCGCGTAAAAGTTAGATTTACGTTCATGGCAGTACTTGCAGACATTTAAACGTATTTAGAACAGTCGTGAATTTTTCTCCATTGAATTATTCCTATTCCTCTGCAGGATACTTCGTATATATCAAGCTCACCTCGTTTCTCTTGAAACACTTTAGTATTGCTAATGAAACTTCTGATTTCGTTTCACTTTTGATATATATCATTTGTATGTTTTATGATACTTATTTTACTTTGTTCACGAACGGAACTAGAAACGGATTTAATATATCATGAGGAGAAGGAAAACAGCATTTGTTAAACTCACTTCGTTTTAACATCGTTATTTTTCCCTAACGCCTAGCATTGCGATTAATAATTTATATGTCATAATTATTTACTTATATATTTGGATTGAAAGAAAAAGCGTTACTAATTAACGAAAGGTTTTATGTTATACTTTTGATATTATATGCGATGATTGCGAAACTATACTGATTATTCAAACAGTATATGACTCATATCATAATACGTTTATCTTTCAACCATATTCATTTATAAATGTATTGTCGTTATTAGCATAGAAAAAAAATTCCATTCAAAGCCATGATGACAAATTTAACAAGTCTTTTTGTGTATTCAGATATCTCGAGGAAATGGGACTGGTAGAACGAGAAGCCGAGATGCAAGAATTGAACGCTCCCAGACCCGGAAGATCGAGAGATCTCTTTGGAGTTCAATTAGAGGTGAGATTCACACGAGCAATTAATTCGTTCAGCCGAAACGTGTACGAAAGATTATATAAATTGATGCGATCGAATTAATTCCTACGTTCGTTAACGCGGCGAGGCATTCAAGATCGGAATAAGATCGAAAATAGCGAGCGAGCGTAACTTAATACGCGATCTCCGATATCCTTGACGAGGGCGAGGATACATACGATCCGGAATTGGTTGTCCATTCACCCGACAGCACGCTGCTTAACTCCAATGGTCACTTTTGCCCGCGATATCGTAGTGTAGGCCAGTGAGAGGCCCGACCTAGAAAACCCATGTCGGTTCTGATACAACGGCCTGCCATCTGAAACAGGAACAACTAAGGAAAGTTTGTTTCGCTGCACTCTCCTCCCTGTCATAGCGATCAATTTGACGATTGCACCTTTCTCCGCGCCTCTCGGATCGTGTATAAGATACTACTAAAATCAGATATTATTAATATCTGATTTGGAAAATTATATTTTTCAATCATGTTGTCTCATCTGTCATCTATCTCTGTTTTTTATCAGTTTAAATTATTGAATAATTATTCGCTAAAGAGAAATCAATGATTCAGAAATATATGTAAATATGTATCACGTTAGCATCGCGACGTTATTATATTATAGAGAAGAAAAAAAAAGAGAACTTTAAATGTAGAGAATAAATAGAACGACAAAGAAAGAAATAATATTATAAAGTTTTTTTAAATGTAAAATTGCAATAATGATAAATAATTTTGATGTAATAAGTAAATTATATTCGAAAATTGATACGAGGGATGGAAACGTTGCATGCATAGATATAGCAGATATAGGATTATATAGAAGACAGAAATGGAAAGGCGGAACTATAATTATGTAGCAATTAATATACGGAGCTGAATGATCATAAACGAATGACGTAATAACTACAGGTTAGAGGCAGTCATGCAACGAAATTTCGCAATTTATCGAACAATCGTACTTGCATTGGCGCGGCTCAGTGTTTCAGCATAATTTCATGAGAGCTGAAAACACGATTAGTGTAATTTTGTAGATATTATCGTTAAGCAATTTAATGATTGTTAGCTTAATCGATCAATACGCCTACAACAAATTTATATTTAAAAAGTGCAGAGAGCAAACTTAGAATAATCTCTTTTTCGACATTGAACGCTTGATTACGTTTCTCATAATTTAACACATAGTCGATACTTGTTCGACAACACTCGGTGCAACTCGCTGTCAACTTTGCGAAATGACATTTACTCAGAATATCGCGCCATCAAGGGGAAAAAAGCGGACGCATTTCGCAAGTTTTGCATACAGTGGGTATCACAACCCGGTTACGGTGCCGTGAATCCAGGATCGTTTTCACTTTTGCGTTAATTGTGAAGAATTATGTATTGTAATCGTCGTAAAATCGGAGTTATTCAAAGAACGAGCGTGTTATTTAATTCTCATGTTACATTTTTGTTGAATTTGATTTGTTTTCATCGTTAGAAGATAGGTTTTTTTTTTTTTCCTCATTTTCCCTTCAAATTCGATTGCCTGACAAATCAAAGCGCACTCGTGCAAATTATCTCGTCATTATGTGGACACATGTGCCGCATTGCACATGTATTGTTTCCATAACGATGTAATAAGTATGCTACACAAAGTACATATGGTGGAATGAATCATTCATGTGATTGTATGAGCGATATCAAACATCATATTCATATTACACTCTGTTTTCTTAATGATGAGACACTATCTAAGCAGCTTGACTTCGATGACACACATAATAAAGATTGATTGTTTAATGTGTTAATAATTCAATTATAGAAAAAAAGAAGGCAAAGTTTTATCGATCAAATTATACAATTGTATGATTATAAATAGACTTTATTAAGACATCTTATGCCTTACGATTTAATAATTTTGTATATTATATAATAATTCCCTAGGATAAAGTCAAGAAGCTATGCACGAAGCTTTGAGATAATTTAAACTAGCACAGCTGATCACGAAACAGACTTATGAGCAAGTTCTAATAAGTTTTCAAGATAAAAAAAGGAAGGCAAAGAGCGCGAGCTTAAGCGATTAGCATAGATATTTACAGACTTACATGCGAACATGCACAAGCATTTAAATTAGCCGAGATGACGTGTTTCAATTACGTGTCTTTTTTTTTTTTATTTTAGACATACAATTGGCAGCGTTAAATATTAAATGTTGTTGCCTCGTTGAAGCTGGTGGTTTCATGCGCGCAAATCACACTCGCTTAAAAGCGATCGAGAGATTTCGCTCTCCTTATAGCTCTTCTTTGCTAGATTTCTCCGCAGACTCGCTAGTTAATTTGCTGCATCGAGGATAATATTATCCGTTTCGATCGTTCCGACATAACAGAATTGCAGTTGAGAGGATCGTTAAGCTAATGGAAAGCGAAATTAAGGTGCTTTGCTGCTGAATAAATTGACGCGAGTAGCCGATTATTGCTCGTTTCAAATGAATCGTTTATTTTGAAAACGATACGAGATGTAATTTAATTTTTTTTCTCGTTATTCCTGTTGGAAAAATAAAAGTTATTAATTGTTATTGCGCAGAGTTATACATATATGAATTTGTCTTAAAAAAAAAGCGTTAATTACAATGAGATATCTTCCTCAGCATCTTAAAATTAGAATTCCGCGTGTCGGTGACCTAAGCATGTTGATACACACATAACGACGTAGCATTATTAGTAGCTTGAAAGCAAAACCGCGAAAGATCCTTGAAGTAATTACGAAATTACGCGGTTGCGTGCTGGGATTTAGTAATTAAAAAAAGCCAAGCTTTCAAATGTCTGACAACAGAGAGCTTATGTCTCGCTATGCCATTTTGTATGTGTGTGTGTGTGTGTGTGCCGAGATTTTAGTGTAATACGGTCTCTATAATACAGTTACGTAAGTATTTTTGCGAGACACAGGAATACGTTGCGGCTAAATATCGTCGTAAACATATACATAAACATAACGTTGTGCGCGTATACAAAGATTTTATGCAATCTCCGTGCTACCAGCATTTTATGGATGCCGCATCAAGATATTGCTCGCCCAAGTGTAGTGATAAAATATCGATAACAATTTAATTACGCGCAATTGAGCAGTTATGCATAGAGTTCAATTTAACACGGAACATTTATCCAGTCATGATAAAAGCGCGATCATTTTATTTCCTTAATCTCTCAAGTAGCTTGGCAAGGATGCACTGTTGCGATAGCTCGGGATAACTCGCTGCTTTCATAATCAGCATCGTATCGCAGCGATCTTTAATAACCAGAGTCAGTGTACCAAGAAGTTGCGCAATCTTTTATTTCGACAGACGGCCAATCCATTCTGTATCCGTTTTATGACGCATCTGTCAGCGTTATTTGTCATAAAGTGGAGAATTTAATTGAATTGTAATTCATACTTTAATGTATAGAAGTGTAGGATATTGGAATAAATTCACGTTTGCAGTAAGCGTGAAGATAGAACGACAATATAAGGACAATCCTTATCGAACATAAACATTCCGGTGTAATATAATTACAGAAAGGCGATTAAGACACTTGTTAAGAAAATATGTAAGGAATAAATAGTTGTAATTATATGTTTTAGAAGCAACAAAAAATTTTTTAACAGTATTTTTTCAAGATAGATCGAAACTTGAATAAAAAGTTTGCCCTGTTTCGACAATTCGTATCTCGACTCCGAACAGTCTAGACTGCAAGCATTGCACTTTGGCGACGAACACGGTTCTCTCACACGTTCCGGTCTCAGAAGCGTTCGGAAACTTCCGGTGATCGCGTGAATATAATCGACACGCTACGCGGCCGCGATTTCCGACTGAAAGGTTCTCGAGTCGGAGATGTCTGGTTCTCTCTCGAAGAATTTTACGGGCGGGAAACAAAGCCTCCTGACACTTCAAGTTTCTTCTCTCAAGAACTTCTAGAGACACTCAATTGAACAACTGAAAGTGGCGAGACGCACTTTGAAGTAGAGCAAACGCATCTATTTGTGTGCAGCTTGCACGTTGAAGTAGATTCTCAGCATTATAACAAGCACGTAGAAGGAACGAAATTTTCACTGTAAAGAAATTTCCTTCGTATTCTCCGCGCCAACATCTAAATTGGCATACGCGTGGAATTCGAAATATCCGGCAAATTCTATTCGAGGTTTTTACGAGACATTACTGTACATCATGTGGGAATAGTCCTCGATTTTCTCAATCTATTTCTAAAATCAGAAAACTTTGCAAACTAATAGAGTGTGTACATAAAATGCTTCGTACGAACTACAATTTGCTAAGCGAAAAGCTTCCCGCGAAAGAAATACAGAGAAGTCCGTTTTTTTTTTTTATACAAATTCTATTTACAAAAATATTATATGTACACAAATTAGGAATTATTTTTGTTACGGTACATAATGATGCATACACGTGATGTGTCAATTTCCGTTTATACTCCGCTTGGGACGCGATATAATTCAAATTCCAACTTGGAGCACAAATGTTTAACATGTCAATGCGATCATAAAGTATAGGATGACTTCTAATTCTTTTGCGGCTGTTAGTATTCACATATAGATCTCCCGATAATGCAATTAAATAGTAATATATTTTGACGGAGAAAATAATATATAATTGTCTTTTATCTTGATTAAAACGTGAATGTGTTTGAAAAAAATAATGGACGGTAAACAAATATATATGGAATGAGCAGAATAAAAATATAAAAAATTAAAAAGACTAAATATATTGATGAAAATGTGTGTGTATGTAAAAGAGAGAAAAAGAAAGAAGACACTAATATTTAAATGAAGTTATATATAATAACTCTGTTTATAAAAAATAAAAATTTATTATATATAGCATTTGATGATTAATTAATTTTTCAGATTGCCACAGTGATAATAGATAATCTTATATTGAAACTGTTCGACTCTTTATATTTTCTTATATTATTCTTATTAATACTTATAATCTCTTATTTTGATTATCCTACATTTACTCAAGTTTCTAATTTCACGAAAAAAGATAAATGTATATACAAAAGAATAAAAAAATAGAGATAGCGTAGAAAAGAGAAAGGATAAGAAATGTGGAACGCGTCTTGGAAATATCTCTTGTGATTTTATTTTATCCTAACAATCTTGACGGGCAATTGGTTAATGACGGTGCGCTGATTACGAAGAACTGATCACGCATTTCGCAAGCTTCTATCCCTTATCGAATTCGTACACATGCATATAAAATCTGGCAATAATGACTCATACACAATAGCATAATAAAAAAAGGGAATTTACAAGCGCGCTCGCAATTATGGCATAATTTCGCACGCGCGAAATCCTCCGCAGAGATCAGCGAGTTTAGACGAGTCGTTATCTATGCGAGTATATCTCCCTCTGCTCGCGTGCGTATACGCACGCACGTGCAAACATCGTGAGTGTCCTTGTGTGGGCGCATCAATAATAATTTACGTATGCACGTGCGTGCGTATCTGCACGCGTCGATGCGTATGAGAGGAGTTTTGCTACAAGCGTAACTGAATTCATTACAAGTGTAAATGCCAACATATGAGGAGAGTATCATTTTTCAAAGTGTTTAGAACGAATATGCCTCATTCGCTATTTTTATTCGAAATATTAATTTTTTTTTTATTTAAAAATTAATGCCAACTTTTTTAATAGAAAATTTTAAGAAGAAAGAGCTACAAAAGTAAAGATTTCAAAATCTAATACATGTTTTTTTTTTCTTACAAAAGATTGATAAACTTTTACCGCTATCCCATCTTTTATTTCTGTCTAATATTATCATTCGCTTTTTTTATTGGAAATGCTGATTTTTTTTATTTAGAAATTAATGCCAACATTTTTTAATAGAAAATTTAAAGAAGAAAGAGCTACAAAAGTAAAGATTTCAAAATCTAATACATGTTTTTTTTTCTTACAAAAGATTGATAAACTTTTACTACTATCCCATCTTTTATTTCTGTCTAAGATTATCATTCGCTTTTTTTATTGGAAATGTTGATTTTTTTCATTTAAAAATTAATGCCAACATTTTTTAATAGAAAATTTAAAGAAGAAAGAGCTATAAAAGTAAAGATTTCAAAATCTAATACATGTTTTTTTTTTCTTACAAAAGATTGATAAACTTTTACTGCTATCCCATCTTTTATTTCTGTCTAAGATGATTAATATTTAGTTTTATTCTTTAAACTTCTAAACACAAGAATAATTATTATGATTATTTCGAATAGATAAGAAAGTATAAAAGAGAGATAAGAGAGGTCAATGGGCTCAGTCGGTAGTTGATAGAGAAAACAGAAGGTCTGAATACCAACATACGATTACTGAAGGAAGGACTGCATCGCCATGAGTTGATACAGTCTTACTCTGCAACGTTCTCTCTTTTATCAAACGCGTTCTCAGACGATAAAAGTAACAGTTTCTTTCTTCGCGACTGGAAATGGCGGAAAATTATCGAGCAATAGAGAAACGAGCGTGAAAAGCTCTCTCTTTTGCAGAAAAAAATTTTATTACTCCTAATCACAGCATAGAAACTCTAAAAAAAAAAAAATCGACATTTACAGAAAAATCCTGTTTCCTAAAATTTCATAGCCAACAGTTTTTTGGTAAATTATCTTTTATTACATTTTTTATTTCCTGCGTGATAAAATCATTTTATTAATATACAGCTATTATTGCTAAATACATGAATTGATAAAATACGAGTTAATTAATCTTTTTATAAGAGGTTTTATATTTCTTTTTTGGTGTCTATTTTAAAGTTTTGTCTTTAGATAACACGATTCATAATATACATAGATATGATAATATTAATAATACAATCAATAATATTAATAATATGTGATATATAAAACATTTCTTACTTATCGAAATGCTGTTTCAGGTTACTTCATTACTCTTGGAGGGCGAGCGCCGCAAATTGGCAGTCTTGCAAAGGGAATTGCAAGTAGCCCTCGAAGAAGGTGGAAGCGTAAAGGTGAAGGAAAAGCAGCGACAGGAATTACTTCACGCTATATCGTAAGTTTATCCTTCAGAATCTTTTAGCGAATAAAAATAATTAAAAAAAATCTCACTAAGGTAAAAAGAAATATTTGACGACGCTACCGCGTCGCTTGATAGATATTAACGTGTGTCTTAAGAACGGAAGTTTTAAAAATCAGCATACGAAAAATTCCTCACTTTTTAATTTAGAATGTATTTTGTTATTTTATATACATGTCCCTCTTACACAATTCAATTATTTATTTATTTATTTTTTTTTTTTTTGAAAAATTTTAGATCGTTAAAGATTGTTCTCTTATTTGTAAGTAATATTTTTTTTGTCAGATCATTTCGCGTAAGCAGCTTTCTCTCTACAAAGATTTTTCGTATACATTATATATATGCTAAGATAAATAATTTTTTATGTCGAGAGGAAGCTTTTCCGAATAATAGATTCACTAAGAGGCAGGTAAAACGCGAACTAAACGCGAACTTTATGTTAGAACCGACTCCCGTGGGAGCTTAACTTGTAAAAGATTTAACGGCGGGCGGTGCCGCGTGACGGACTAACAATTTTATCGCAGCACTTTTACGCTGCCATCAGAAAATGTTTCATCACGTTACTTTTAGCATATCCCGCATAATGCTCAGGCGAACATAACGACCGAAATTACTTGCTAACGAAGCTTAACTCATTAATACTAAGGTTTAAACTAACTTTTCAGTTTACGGTATACAGAATTACAAAGTGCTCGTAACTTTTACATTATCGTATCGTCGCCCGCGTAAAGTTCAATTTCGCGATTTCACCGTAAATAGTTCGCATTGACTCTGTAATGAATCGAACTCGGAAGCGGAAGCGTGACGCAGTTCCCAGAGGCGCTACGCGCCCACTTCACTTTATTTTGCAAATGCTCTTTCGGAATTATTCTCGCCCTTTCGCGTTATATAAACGAAAGAGAGAGAAAGAGAGAGAGAGAGAGAGAGAGAGAGAGAGAGAGAGAGAGAGAGAGAGAGAGGAGAGAGAGAGAGAGAGAGAGAGAGAGAGAGAGAGAGAGAGAGAGAGAGAGAGAGAGAGAGAGAGAGAGAGAGAGAGAGATAGAGAGAGAGAGAGAGAGAGAGAGAGAGAGAGAGAGAGAGAGAGAGAGAGAGAGAGAGAGAGAGAGAGAGAGAGAGCGAGAGAGAGAGCGAGAGAGAGCGAGCGCGAGAGAGAGAGAGAGAGAGAGAGAGAGAGACGAGAGAGCGACGCCGATCATAGCCAGGGATGCCAGACTCCTTTATTTCACGCGTACTAACGGCCAAGTTGTTTGCACAGCAACCTCGTCTCCTCGCGTTTGCGGTGTCCCACGTCGTGTTTGCAGAAGGCAGCCCTCTTCGTAGTCAGCTAGCTCCTTGATTATGTATTACTGATAAATTTATGAGACAGTGGATGGCCTTGGAAATTTTGTCAAACCTTGTCTCTTCAAATGTGCATTTAACGTTGCGGAAGCTTTGTACAGCTTAAAGTTCTTTTCGCGAGATCGACATCTGTCTTTGCTCGTCATTGGTCAAATTTTTCGGGAGATGAATTATTTATAAGATTAGTTGAGCATTCGGATGTAACAAAGTTTAGTAGAATTATGTGATAAAAGTGTAATAAATGCAAAATTTGGGATCGATATAAAAGTGCCTTCTACATATTCATTACTTCGGGACTATTTCATGGTGATATATCCTACCATGGAAGAAATAGATATTGCGTGAAGGGAAAAGAACTTTGGGGTCGTGGAACCTACTTTGCGGCGGAAATCGAATGCGTAGCCTTTGCTTAAATCGATTCGACGATGGCGCGGAAATTCTTTTGAAGAAGCCCAAAGAAAAAAAAAAAAAAAAAAAAAAAAAATAAAGAAGAAAGCGAGTCTCGATAACGCTTTTATGTAAATTTACTCGATAAATTATGTATAATGTGTTAGCATATTATGTGAAATATTAAATTAAAAATTATATTAGCAATAAATTTTTTCACTTGCGATATGACAGTCATCGAAATAAATTATTACAGTGTAATTATCTCGTTTGTTTGCAAAAAAGAAAGAAAAATTATATTTAGATCTATATTTGAAGTAATGTGATAATATTTAATGATAATGTCTATATTTGAAGCCGATTTTTTCTTCACCAATGAGAGAAAAAGAGAGATAAAAGTTTAAACAGTTAAATGATATATATTGTTCAACAATTTTTTAAAACTCTTAGTAAATTGTTATTTCAATAATGAATATTAATAAAAGTAATTGAGAATTTTAAATATTAGAAAAAATTTATTATTAAAAATTTGTAACATTCACATCGGTGATATTCATTGAAAGTTTGAAAAATAATATTTTAAATAAATAATTTTTTAAAACTTGTGAGCCTTGAAATATTGAGTAATATAGATATATCGATATTGACCGATATTTTATACTCGTAAATTTTTGACATTTTACATTTTAAATCTCAGAATCTTTTAAATATATAAAATATCATTTAATTTTATTAATATCTCTACGTTTCTCCCGGAAGGAGCATTTCCTATACGGTACTTTATTAGCAAAGTCTTTGTAAGGCAAGATTAGCATGTTATCGTCGTCGCTCGACGTGTTTGAGCGTCCTGCAACCGCTTTCAAAATCAGCTTAATCGACAAAAAAGCCGATACCTTGCCCGTGCAATTAATTCCCTTCCGAACTTTACTGCACCGTCAAGTTCCGGAGAATTTCCGGAATAGACGGAGAATTCTCTCCGGAGAACTCTCCTCGCTCTTGTACTCGTTGGTCTTGTGTCTGCGAGTGCACGCGAGTGCACAGGACCGTCGTGTGAAAAAGAAGGCGAAATGTGAGAGCCCTAATTTATAAGATTGTTTGCTTTCCCGTAATTGCCAAAGTTGCTCGAGCGAGAAACTTTTTCAGTTTGTAAATCACCGGCCGAGGCTCCCTCGGAAAATGAGCCAGTGAGCCTTGAGAATGCCATCTTCTTCTCGTTATGGCGGCTCAGGCTCCTAGCCAAGGGATCGCAAAGCGATAGCCACACTGCTATTACGAACTCTTACGATTTCGTAGTTTTGCACGAAAATGGTACTCGAAGAGTGACGAATTCTTTTGCAAAACTTTAAATTCTCTCTACGTAAATGCATTTTTATTTATGTCACGTTTGATTTACGACAATTATAGTATATTTATGCTTCAGCTATTGGTACCGTAATAGCATATATATATATATTATAATTTAATTTAGTCGCATAGAGAAAGATCGTATTTTGCATTTGTTATTATAAAACGCTTTTAAAAATTAACATTTTTCTTTTTTGCAGAAAAATTCAAGGACAACACGAGCAACTCGACAAGGAGTACAGAATCCACGCTGCCGGTGTTCTCCTATGCAACTCAAGGGGCTCCGGAAAGGTAAGGATAGCGGACGTTATTATCATTTTCTTTTCACCTTTTTACTCGTGACTTTTAGAAATGATCTTCTCTATTATTGTGCGACGAATTATCTCCGTCTCTTATTCGAGCGCTGTCGTTCGTTGACATTTGACATCCGAGTTTTCTCGATTGCTCCTTGAAGCAGGTCGACCGTTCCTTCGAGATAACGATGTCGCACTAATCGACACTCTCATCAAACTACTTTCATAAATGTTCTACTTCCGTCCAATTTTCGCGGATCGGATAACGCAGGATATTTCCGACTAATTACGCTTCCCTTTAATGACAGACCGTCATCATTTAAATAGATAAGTAAAAAGGAGGCTGTCTCTCAAAGAACGAGAATTTAATTGGAGAGTCACGTAAAAATTGTGACGTTTAAATTAAAATAATCGATATTATATATAATATATTGATATGATATATATTTTATATAATATATACTCTATATTTTTTTATTTATAATTGATCCTGAATAAGATATTTGTTCTACATTTTATCTCTAGTAATTAAGCATGTTTACATATAATATGCATAAATATTTTCAACGCTAGTATTATATTTTCTCTGTTTTCAAAACTGTTGAATTCATTTTTTTAAGAGAAATAAAATATTTTTTATTAGAGTAAAATTTAACAATCGCATGCAATATCGCATCATAAATATAAACTGTAGTAAATTGGACATTTTAATATAAAAAATAAATGAATATGAAATGAATAGAGAACTGGCTTATTTTCGCGTTCATTCTTTACAATTTATGAATTATTCTGATTAATTCAAAAAAATTTCAGATTTCTCGCGTTATTTTACTGAAAGGGAGACTCAACGTTCCTCTACTCGCAAAAGTTATTAATATGAAAAAAAGGAGAATTAGAGAGCGAGCTCTTTTTTGAAATCCTATTGGTCCTGCCCCTTTATTGCCACGCTTGATATCTCTAACAATCACTTCGCTTCCGAGGAACTCTCAGAAGCTTTAGTAAGCTCCGGTAAGCTGTTATTAAACTCGGCGCATAATAGATTGTGCCTTCCTTCGTCCTATTTTGCATCGTTGGACTCTCAAACGACACTCGCTCGTGTCACGCTCAATTCTTATCATTAAATAATCTTAATGAAAGAAATTTATAAGGGGCCAATATACAAAGCTCTTTTCTTACTTATTTGCGCCGATAATTAAGTTTCGCAAAGCATTAACATAGTTTCTTATTGTGAATTCTTCTCACCGTTATAATTACGTACTTTCTTTGAAAGTGAGCTCCGCGGGAGCTGTAACGCTAACGACATCGTGGGAATATAATGAATGATAATGTAACGGTATCTAATTATTATGGATTTTTTTTTATAAAAATGGATACTATTACAACACATTTCGTTTTTCAAGTTATTAATCATAATATATGCTAACTCTATTATATAGAATAATAATCTTCCATAATTGTTAATTACGTTTCTTAAGCAAAAATCTTTTTTAAAAATTGTTAAAAGAAATTGCAGAGTACTTTGTGTGTGTGTGTGTAATATTTTATGAATTCTAAATAGAAAGTTTAGTTTTTAATAAAATATAATGGATTTAATAGTTTTGAATAATATAGTAATAAATAATTTTAAATTTAATTATTAATATATCGTATCGCATTTTGATATGTTGGATGTATTATAGATAATTTCAATTTTTGCTACCTTAAATCTCATAGTTATATGTATATATTTCGAGTGGATAGAAATGGGGTTCTTTTACTGAGCATGCTGTAGACTAACACTCTTCGTAAGGGAATGTTTATTTTTAATTTCTTTTTTTTTTTTCAAAAGTTTGAATTTTCTTTTTCTCTTCAAATATTTTTTTTTACATAAAATATACATTCACGATTTTTTTTTCTTATTTTTGATATTTGTTCGGATATTGTAAAACTAAAAATTTAAGATAGTATTTTTTTAAAGTTAGCTCAATACAAACACAATTTTGATCAATTTTATAAAAATATTTTATTTATAAAATTTTTATGATAATACTTATTGTCTATTTCTTAAAAAAATATTTTTTGCAATTTTAATTTTAAATACTGACGAGTTTTAATGTTTTTGAAAAAAAGCACAAATATAAAATTAAAACAAAAAATTTATTTGTTTTGAACTTCAAATACAAATTTCTAAATAGTCATTAAATAATGTGATACTGCTAACAAGTATGATATGCATAAACGTCATATGTAAAATATATGAGAGCTTGCATAAAATTCATGAGCGGTTTATTCGTCAGTAATAAACTTCATATAACAGGTGATATTTTGTCGAGCTTAAAGGCTACGTGAATGTATCGTCTAAGAAGTGAGTGTTAGTTTGCCAGGAAAATCAGTAAGATAGACGACCCTGCGCTTTGACGTTATACAACGACGCTTCGGCCGTAATATATTCAATTTCTATTCCTTCCTGCACTCAAGTTTGTCTTACCTTTTAGTAAACGAAGCCTTGGTTATCATCGCGCTATAAATCCATTTATCGTCAAACTTTTTAGCCTCTTAATATCAGATACTGATTCACTGCAAAATCGCTTGCAAATTGAATTGACATATTTATGTATAGCGTTTTCTGTGTACCTGTGTAATTATATAAAAAATGATAAAACTTTGACTATATATAATCCCGCTCATACAAATGAAGCTCAATTATTTTCAAATTGAATAACGCTGAAGGTAGAATATCTGATCTTTCATTCTTAGACTTTTTAATAAAAAGCCAATGTGATACGTGACGTCGAATTATCCGTTACATAACGAATGATTCCTATCGAGTTTCTTGTTACTTGAAGAGAAGCGTAACGTATAGTCCAAAAGAACATTTAACTTTCAAGAACATTGGCGCGGAACAAGATAAATCCCTTGGGCGCTTCATCGCTGAATCTGTCGCGTAATAGATTCAATTTCTTTGGTCTCCGTCTCTTTTTCTTCGAGTCCGGATTGTGAGTCCACCATCTTCGATAAATGAAAGTTTCGTCGGATTATCGCGCTTTCGCGAGAACGAAATATAGCCGCGTCGGGTATCATTGCGGATCCTTCGAAATGTTCGAGGGTCGTCGATTCTATCTCGAGCTTAGCATCTTCGAGTTGCGAGAGAAACTAAAGCTTCCAGGAGCTGCAGACTCTTAATTAGAGTACGATAGGATGGCCAGGGGATGTTATAACGTCGTATGGCATCGAACGATCGAGGTCGGTATCTAGGTCATCGCGGTTTGAAGTAGGCAATAGAGTTCTATGTTGAAGTAGACGGTAAAGAATAAGGATTAGCCTCGAAAATGGAAAGTACACGCTGAGAAAATGCAAAGGGCGAACAGGGGAAAAAGAGTGAGAGAAGACACACGTGGAAGAAATGCATTGCGCGTTGTGATGGAAGGAGCGAGGCAAGAGCGTCGAGCAAGCAAAAGAAATGAAACTTCGTGAAAAATAAAAATAATAAATAAAGAAATGAAAAATGGTCGATGCAAATGGAAGCGCAACCAAATGCATTATGTGGTGGCAGAGGGAAGCTTTGTAAAAGCTAGACGGTATTCGAAGAAAGTCAAAAGAAAGAGAAAGAGAGTGATGTAACAGAAAGTTGAACAGGTAAATGTAGATGTAAAAGCCACGGCAACAAAAATAGATCGGTCGATCAAACTAAATAAGGACGCTTATCAACAACACGTCACAGTCTCCTTCTTTTCTTCGACTTCCTTCCGGCTCTCCCATCTTATTCTATTCACGTACAACGGACGAGGACGGGATGTATTAGCAGTGTCCAATTACAGGGCAGGCTGCTTTGCCTGCGGGTCAGACGCATTACTTTGACTTACATCTAAAGAGAAGTGACGATACACTGTTATCTCGAGTGTGAAGATAATAAACTAATTTGCAAGTCTACGTACAGATTAGTACAGTCCGTCTCCTCTTTGATATATGCAAGAACATGTTAATCATGCCCTGAAATATTCGTGTATGTCCATTCGCACGGTATTTTTAACAGAATATTAACGAACAATTACTACTAATTATAATAAAACATTAATTTCAGTCGTTGTATTATGTATTATCATTTATAACTGCGAATTTTCCGCACTTTCCGAGAAATGTGATTAAAATCTATATAGCGTTAATTAGGATTTATTATTAAAAAGAAAACATGCATGAACAAATGTATTATCAATGAGAATATTATTATTGTAATATGATAGAATATTATTACATTGAAAATGAATTATAATCAAACGTTGCGGTAATATCGAAGAAATAAAAAAAAAAAAAATGTGTACCGTGGTAATCGAACGTGAAATGGTGTGATGAAATTGTACCAACGAATGGAAAGATTAATAATTTGATATTGAATCGTTTCGTGTTCGTGGCACAATGCGCACGTTGGTTACTCGAAATAGTTTATTAAAATAGGCAGCAAATGGAAAATCTCCCTTTTTGTGTACGATTTGTTGGAGAACATACATGCAGTGTAATAGTTGATCTTATTACAAATTTACGCCATAAAAAGTACTTTAGTTTCTCTCTTTAACGAGTAAAAATTGTTAATGTTGTTACCTACATAATTCTTATTGCTGCATGAATTTCATGCATTTTATATATTCGATTTATGAAAAGAGATAAATTTCAAGATATTATTATGCGATATGAATGAACGGCATGTTAGTATAAACATACTTTTTATATTAAATATAAACATATTAATTTAAAATCATACATTTTAATATTATATTAGTATATTTTAATATCATATTAGTATTAATTTTACGAAGAGAATATACAAATAAATTAAAAATTATATTATTGTAATAATTTATAAATAAAGTTTCTTATTTATTTATTTATTATATTTATAAATTAAAAAAAAACAATTTTTTAATTATTTTTTTTTCTAATTTAAATATTCTCATTTTTATCGTGTATAACAATTTATATTTGCTTGTTTTATATTTGGCTGTTTTGAATAAAAAAAATCATGAAAAAATATTCTGCAGCTTCAAAAAATACAATAGAGAGATAAAAATATAGAATAGTTCAATAGAGAGAGTAATTGCCGTTATCATGTTCGTCGGTCTGTGCAAAACTGCCAAATTTCTTTGCGATATTATATGAAAGTTAATATTTGAAATGACACTTTGAACCAACGCCCTTTGTTACATTGTCTCTGTACGATTGAACTTTGCATTTCTGCCACTCACAGTGCGGAAATTCATGTTCAACATACTATCGATGACTGTCAGAGAGTTGTTGTTTTATTCCGATTTCAAACAAATTTTCCTTGGACATTTGTCAGTTTATCACACTCAATTTTTTTTAACCATGCTGTGCGCAAATTCGAGAGAAAAGTTTCAAACATAGTACAATGCTGTTTTAAAATTTACTACGGCTCGATACGTCCGTGGGGAAAAGGCTCAATAAATGAAAATGGATTATACACGTAACTATACTTAAGGAAGATGTGTCGAAAGAGAAATCGCGTTTTCTTTCTTTCAACTACGTAGTTGTACAGGATAAATTAAAGAATGCTGTCAGTTTCAATAAATAAATTGCTGAGAATCTAGAAATTTTCGCAAATTAAAAGTGACGTAAATACGTAATGTAAGAAACATTAATCTGTATTTAATGTCAAATAAATTGTAATTAAACTTACAAGAGAATTTTAATTAAAAAATTATACGTACAAAATTATTAATAAAGGAAAATAGCGTCTAATTAAATACATTTTTAATTTTTATTAGATAATTAGAAGGCGAATAATAATACATTTTTTATATTGTTGTAAACATTATTGATGTAATTTCCGTAAATTAAATTGAAATGCAAATTAAATATTTTGTAAATAAGATTAAGAAACAGAAAAAGAGAAGACAATTAACATTAAATCAATATTCATATAAAAAAGGAATTTATATAACAATATACAGATCGATGAGATATAAAATATTTAAAAACTGCTTGTTTACGATACTGTGCGAGACTTTTTATACATATTGACAAATATATCCACGTTGGAATATTTAAAAAATATTATCAAAAATATTAGATACAGACGGATAAGCGATAATCTTCAAAAGAAAGGGAAGAAACTAAAAATAAAAGCGAATCGGAAGTGAACTTTGTAAACAATGTATGCTTTAATTTTTTCTGAAATTTTTAAACAAAACTTAAAACTACAAACTGTATAGGAAAAGTTTATCATGATATTTTACCGATAGAAAATGTGAAAATCAATTTTAACTTTGCGCTATAGGAAACGAGGAAAAATCGTTCATGTATTGCGCGGCTGTCGCAATGACGAGGCATACAACAATAAGAAATCGGGAAAGACATCAAGCGAGTTTCATTTCATTGTATTTGTTGAGAAATAAAAGCGTATCATCGATTGCTGTTGCAGCACTCTGAGAATTCTCGCGGGCGACGAACGACGTCGTAGAAGAAGTGGAAGCGCCGTTGAAAAGAACCGTGAGGAGAAGTTCCCAACGACAAGATATTCTATTTTCAAGGAGCGCGAAAATGCACTGCTCTCTTATACTTATCTACTCGTGTGATAGCGTTTCTTTTTAATTGAACATTCATAGTGTCTTTTGATAGCGGCAATTTGAATTCATAGATTTCCTCGATATTGCTCGCTGGTAAATGATTGCATCGTTTCATCGTGGAAACCTGGCGTGAACGAGAGTCGAGACACGTCGACGATAACGATAATCGTTCGCGTGCAACGACGCTCTTCTATCCATTCGGCATCTACGAGCTTTCTTGGAACGTGAAAATGATTTATTTACACGTGCTTTTGACGCTAAACGGTGATTTCTAATTGAATTTGATGTACCCCTTAGGTGATTTAAGATGCAGCGATGAGATGTGCTGTGGTTTATCTTTTGACAATTGTATGTAAGTGCCTGTTTCAGTTATTTTGCATTTTTTATGAAAGCGATTCAACAACACAAGTTTATATTAAAAAAAAATATTGTTATACGTATAACGATACAGGAATCATCATCTATATAAATATCTTAAATATTTAAGTGTGCTAAAAAAATGCACATATTATCTTTTACGTTTTTTATTCAACGATATTGTAATTTTTATGCAACGTAAAAATGCTTTATTTGATTATTAGACTATAGCACAAGCAATAAATTTTTCCACTTGCTCTATATAACTATGTTGTAGAACTTTTTCTTCTCTTGTTAACTCGTCCCATCGTCATTTTCTCCCTGTGGCGTTGTAATGGGTCAGCTTGACCGCGGACTTTCGATTTAATTAAAAATCCCAGGCTTTAAGCCACACAAGCTCGCAACGGATACATTATAAATCGCCGAGCAGCGAAACGCGATGCAACGAAAAACGCTTTTTGCCGTTAGTCATATTGGCTTGATTTATTTTTTATTTCTATTAACGTCGATGGCATAAAGCTTCAATATTTTTCTATTATTTTACCATTAATTTAACATCTGCCACTAGATTTAGTGAGAATATACGATCGTGAAAATATATTGAAATATATCAAAGCTTTTTTAAGAATCTTAAAAATTTCCTCAATTTTTAAGAGAAATTTGCTCGTCGTTAGCTTTCACAAATTATTAAATGCTAACGACTAACATGTTTATACTCCTTAATAAAGAATATCATCATTATAAATTTATCAAATCACGCTGCAACGATGTTCTGCTCTTTGATTGCAATCTGCGACGTCGTGTCTTTCTACAATCATCGCGAAACGTGCCAAACAATCGAATCAGCATAACGATATTAACCTAATACCCTGGGAAGAGCAAGTCAGCTTATCGGGTTGATGATTTACCGCGGCAATGCGCGCAAGCGGTTTACACCCTTCGTAGTGGTAGATCAGTGCAGTCGGCGTTTAGGAAATAGGGGCGAGAAGGTTGCCGAGGTGCCGGAGCTAGGTTAACCGAATTCAAAATTATTACGGTTTAACTCTCTCGCGTATCCCTTCACTGGGAAAACCAGCGGGGAAATCCTCCTCCCCGGAATGACGGCGGGATGAGGTCGAAGATTCAAGGGGACAGAGACGGAATCAGAAAGGTGGCAGAGCGGGGCGCATGAAGGCAAACCGCATAGCGGGAAGGTAATACAGAGGGATACTAGTGATCGAGACAGAGAATTATTGTAAGATGATATGGAAATGGAAAGCATACGTTCAGCAGTTCGCGCATTCTACATCGGTGCAACTGATTGTGAGTACAAAGTGAGCAGTATAATTCAAAAATAATTAAATATTTCTGACATGTAGATGCATTTTCGTAGCAAAGAAATAATTTTATAATTAGAGGAGAAAATGATCGAAACATAAAGTCGGATAATGATCAACAAATATATAACGATATTTTTAAATATAATTTAGCATTATAATTGTCAAAGTTTGTTATTTATAAATACATAGACTTTTATAGCTTTATTATTATTACTTTTATTATTTATTTTTATAGCATATTATTTATAAAACGTAGATTTTTAAAGGGAATATTTAATTTTAAAAATATAAGAACAAACGAAAAAACAGATAGAGATTATGTGTTAAAAGATTTATTATTTTATTGTAATATATTTGATATATTCATTGGATATAATTGGATATATAACTCCATGTATTTTATTTTATATTTGTATTTTTAATATCCTTACATCTTGTTTTCATATATGTATAATGTTACACGTTTTTTTTATAAATAAAAAATACATAGAAAATTTTACACTTCTTGATTAGAAATTTTATTGTTATTAAAATAAATTATTTGTCCATACATTTTTTAAGCATTGTGTAAATCAATTTGTGTTAAATAGACGATAGATGCAAAGTTGAAATTGTAAAAGCGAGGGGAAGTAACAATAACCCAATATATCTCTTCTCTTTCTTTTTGTTTTCCTCTCTCACTCTCTCGCATCAATTTCACAAAGACCGCACGATTCGCCGTAATTGCCTCGTCTAGTTCTACGTTTGAGTCTGGTTTATGGATCGAGATATCGTATATTGGATTCGAAGTACGAGCCAGGGATCGTATACAAACCCTGCGATTCACTCCCTGCGTGCTGATTGAACTTGTTCGTTGTGGCTGTATGCCGTTTGATATCATGGATCGTGATCCTCCGGTTGTCGCTTCCAAATTACCAGACAATTTTCGAAATCGATTGCGATACTTGGCAAGGAGCGCCGATTAATGAATAACGTTTATTCGCGACATGCGGAAAAAAAAAGTGAGAATGTACACAATCGTCAATATTTGTTATCTCTTATGCAATTTTTCAGCTCCGCGCACAAATCTGAAGTCTAATTTTATCGGTTGTGATTGCACTGAAAGAAATAATCATACATTCCGGAGAATCGCGAATCCTTTGTCAAATGAAATTATTCGCCAAAGTGATTAATAAACAAAACCGATAAATAGATCGATTGCTTCCATCGCCTTATTCTTTCTTTTCGAGGAATGTTTGTGCAGTAATCTCATTGTAGTTTCGTCCGATGCACAGGCATACGCTTCATTATTAAGTCAACAATACCGATTTTATGCAGCAGAACGTCTCTCCTTGAACGATACCATTAAACCGACAGTGATGGCGTAATGGATACTCTGCTCATTATTTTCAACATTTTATCATATTTTAGTTATGTAGAGATCTGTTTTATATTACTTGTATACTTTTTATAATGTACATGATTATATTAATAATTAAATATATGGGAAGAGATTACACATTTTTACATTGAATTTATAATAAAATCAGAGTATATATACATGAAAATATAATATGATGCAAACTTTTATGCACACATTGAAAAATTAATGTAATATTATCTTACAGAATGGTTTTCTCTTTCAAAAAGGAGAAGGTTTTTTTATTAAATTAACTCAATTATAAATTGTGATACCTAAGAACACTGTGTAAAATTTTAATATAAATAAACGCAAAAAAGTTTCAATTTCATTACTTGCAAATGAATAAAACAAAGCTCTTATTCTTTAATTGTCAATAAATTTTGAACACATAATTCTGCTCTTTTTATTTGCGGATTTTTATTTTGTTATATTTCTTTCTTTCCGATTTTTAGATTTTAGCAATAATAAAAATTGTTGCATAAAACATTTTAAGAGAATTATTACTAGCTCCTGCAATACCAAAAATACTTTCGATAAATTCGTGAATGAAAACATAAAAAAATGCAAGTTGCGTGAAAATTATTTTTTCCTCATAATTAGACTTGAATTGATATTTTTACAACAATATGACAATAATAATGTGCGCTATACAACTTGCGCGATATTAGAAACAAGCGATGAAATAATTGAAGAAAAATAAAAAAGGACTTACCAAAAAAAAAGATTGCGAGGAATTTCAATATTCCGACGCATAGCAAGCAGCTGGACGTTATGGATCGTATGGAACTTTATACTTCCCTTTAGTCTTGCGGGCGATTTGCATCATTCCAGATTACAGTGTCTCTGTATGGCGTGACCGATTATATTATATACACAAATTCTGAACTCTAAAGTACAAAAACGGCATTGTTATCATAACAGCAAGATCTCGATGACATTAGCGAAACATGAAACATGACGGCAAACCATAATGGGAAGTATTATTGCAGTGATAATGAGTACTTTAAATGAAACGTTCTCGCACGTTTTTGCTTTTAGGCGTTTTATACTTTTATTTTCAATGCATTATTTTTGAGCTTTTGAAAAAAAGTTAATAAATAAAAAAAAAATTACTTTTTTTCAATTTATTAAGATCGAAACTATCATTGTATTCTATAATCAATGCTGTTAATTAAAAAGCTTGAAAAAGGAGGAAATAAAAAATAAAGTCAATCAATAATTACATTGTTGTATAAAAAATTGTGTTGTATTTTTGTTGATATAATTTATCATTGCCTAAAAAAATGCAAGATTGTTTAAAAATAATGCATACTTTGTTCAGATAATTTATTCTTGCTTAGAAAAGATACGAGAGTGCCTCTTCTGAGTTGGAATATATTAACGAAGATGGAAGAGACGTCTTGCATCGGTGAGTGCATGCTGGAGACGATGGATTTTTCTTTTCTCTTTAGTTACTTTCGTCGGTCTTCTTTCACACTAGCAACCCCTTCTTAGACGCCGACACCACTGGCATACCGAATAGAATAAAATAGCGATTAATCATGATGGTGCGAGTGGGGGGTGAAAAATTCTCGAAGAATGGAACCGCGACGTTGATTACATCCTGAAACGATGACGAACGAGTTTCGATCGATGGGATCTTAAGGTGGGAAAGTTATTGAAGTATGCTAAAGAGCGTATCGAAGAGATTGAGCAGTTTTGAATAGTTTGAGGCTAGACATATATCAATGAATATCATCCTAGAGATTATCATTCTTCTCGCGGATGACAAAAAAATCTATTTGAGATATTATACTCTGAATTATTCTCTATTTTGAAAAAATGTTATTTCTAAGTTTAAGTTACTTCTTCTAGTTTAAAATTTAATTAATTAAATTAGTAAAAAAAAAAAAAAATTGATATTCTTTTTATTAACTTTTTTATCTAATTTTTTAAATAATAAAATTATTATTTTTAATAATTTTGTAACAATAAAAAACTAATTGTAACTTTCAGAAAAAGGATTATTAAAATCCAGTTTTTCCATAATTATATAATATATAATGTTTTGTTTTTTTATCATAATATTTATAATTTCTTGAAAATTTATATTTGTACAATGTACATGCTTGAATATTTTAAAAATATATTTTTGCATAATGTGCATGTCTAAATAATCAGGACATTATATGTATATTTTATTTTTTTGATGTAAGATTTAATATATCCTTCAGATTTTTGCAAATAGTATCCTTTTCTAGCGAAACATCAAGCGGAAGGCTGTGCATATTATAGAGTAATAGCCGGTAATTATATTAAGCGCCCCAGGCTTCTGCCGTAATTTACTTTTGCTTATATCCGACCACGATTAATTATACGCGCGAATATAAGAAGTTTGCGTATCGAGCCGCGATGGCCGGTGGTTGAGAAGGGAGAAGGACAGAGAGAGAAAGAGAAAAAGTTTTAATAAATAGTGAGATGATGATTAGTATTAAAGCATAAACGGAATTTTTTAGAGTCAATACGGGAGTACTTTAAAGCGGCATTGTATTTTTATTTCGATTCAAGCATACTTCGTGGCGATGCTTTAGTCTCGTAAACGGTTCATTAAATGCAAAAGATGACATTAACGTTAAACAAAAGGTAGTCACTGAATTACTCGCGTTTCAGCTTTCGCCTGTTTTCTTTAGAAGAGTTGAGCAAACTTTGCCGAGAGTTTCTACGAGTTTTGTTAAGTATGCTACCGCAAAGCGGGCGGCGTAACAATAACGTTACCGTATAACCGAAACTTGGCATCTATTCTAACAGATAGGAAATTTCATTGCTTTTAAAAACGGCTGCAATCTACGGATACTTACCAAGCGAGTATTTAAATAGCAAGTAATGTTGAGAGGTGTCAACGATTGTTACGAGAAATTTTACACAAATTTTACACAATGACTCTGCTGCAGGGAAAATTATTTTAAACAATATGTTGAGATACGTTCTTTAAACATTGAGCACAATTATTAATAAACCATAAACCGCATATTCAATTTTAGCAACTTTTATGTTTATATATATATATATATATATATATATATATATATATTGTTATTGTTTTTTATTGTCATTTCTTTCTGTTATATTTATGTTATATTTGTGAAAAAAAATGTGCATACACAGTTGTTGTGTTTTAATAAATTAATATGTAAAGTGTCGCCTGTATTTTATTTGAAATATTTAACAGAGAATTAAAAAATTATACAATGCAATCAATAAATAAATATTTGCGTTTATCAACTGCATAAAAGGTGCAGTGAGAGATGTAATTAAATTAGTATACTAAAGTAGTATACAGTTTAATGTGTATACGTCCAAATTAAATAATTCAAATGTAAAAGTATATATACACACATTATTTAGATTGAAAAAGTTTATATCTTGCATTAAATTAACATAATTCACTTTACAGCTGTTAATTTAATTGTATTAGATAATGAGGTTACCTTGCAATCTGGTAATATTCTGATATTGAACTATAAGTAAAGTTCTGCGGATTCTAAATTAAATTTTATAGATATATATTACTTTAAAATCAATTCTCTACTATGGCTGCACGTGATCCTCTTACTTACAGCAACTTGCGGGATACTATATTCGATAATATACTTTGAAACGAGAAATTAAAATTTGACGATATTTAGTTTCCTTAGTAAAGAATACTTTATATAAGTTAAAATGTGTATTACTAATATACAAATAATAAAAAAAAAAAAAAAAAATTAATAAAAATAAGTGATAAGAAAAATAATTGTACGCGTTGTTCATGCAATTTTTTATACAAAGAGTATCAAATTTGGAAAGATCATCAGTTATATCTTTTCTGTTTTTATATAAATATAATGTAATACTACTAAATAAATTGATCTAATTAAATTTTAATTACAATATCATTATTTAAAGAATATTCTCTTCGTTAGCTGTTTGCTTGTTCTCGTCTCTTGCCTATAAAGTCGTTTCTTAATTACTCTTCAATCTTTAAGAAACTAGGCCATATCACTCATTTAAACATTAGACGCATACCGATCGAAACTCACCGGTGAAGTGTCATCATTCGAGCAACGGAGTAGCAAACTTTTCGAAGTTCACGGAGTTCCAGAAGTACTTTACGTGCGAGGTACTTTTACTCACTCGAGAGTCGCGCAAAAAGGAAACGCGAGGAATGAAAAGGCATGGCGAGCCTGACATTCCTCGGCCTTGCGTCAAGGGTTGGAGCGGCACTTTCCCTTTTTTCCTCCAATCCCGCATCTTCCTCGCGTTCTTTCGTGTTTCGAGTATCTTAGCATTGTGCGACACGCCAAAGAATTGCACTCACTGTCACGTGCGAACAAATCAACGTTGCTTCGGCGGAGAAGAAAAGATATGGTAATAAAAGAAAGAAAAATTTGTCTTGTCTCCACACTTGGTGTTCTTTTCTCGAACATTATCGCATTATGATTATTTCGATTCTTACGTCATTTGCACACGCGCAATATTGCTTTATCGTAAGAAATGCGCCGAGGTTGCGATGTGCTATATGGCAGCAATACATGAAGCTATATATCATGATATTGAGTTCTTTTATGCATAGTATATGTGGAAGAATCGAGACTTTACTTTGCGAGATTGCTAACCTTCTTATACATAAACTTATGTTCCTTTGATACTTGATGGAAACGCTGCTTGTTAGCCATGCGAACTTGAATTTTCAAGATTAACATCGTGTTTCAATGGTATTGTCACTTAGGAGATAATTACAAAATCATTTCGCGTACTTCGCTCTAGTGTTCTTTAACAAACTTTACAAGTGTGTGTATGTATTAGTACATTTACATAGTGCGCGAATAGTTAATGCGCGTGTATAGAGAGCACAGCATCTCTCTGTTTCGCATCTCTCGCCGTCACTTTATCGTGAAGTTTATTAGAAGGTAATTTTTTGTCGTATCGTGTCTTGCAGTGAAAATATTTCAAGTTGGATATAAAATTTGCAGTGAATTTTTTTATTTCCTTCAAAGGACATGCCCTTGGCTATTTGCACTCCAAAGATTGCGATTATTCTTCCTTTAGTAGAAAATTATCTTCCTGGAAAATTCGTGTTTGAAAGATTCGCCTATATCCAGCTGCTTGAAGCAGCCGTTCGTGTCGTCGAAGGACGGCATCGCTGCTTAAATATCAAGATGATGTAAAACTCTGGCGAGGAAACACAACTGTGTATGCAAACTTTATCTATGTAAATGATACAGGTGTTAAGTTAAGAAAGTTTGAAAAATATAAGAAAAAAATTTTGTTTCATAATGAATATCTTTTTTCGTAAGAAAGACGTTTCTTTTTCTTGTGAAAAAATAGTTTATATAATAAATGCATGAATAGAGAAATGGTAGTTTAACATATATAATACATAAACTAATAATAATTAAATTTTGATAATGATGTTTTCATTAATAGATAACGCTTTTGCAAAAATGCGAAGGGCATACTAATTTGATTGATTATTTTTCTTATACCCGGTGCTTCATTACGGTGTCTCTTTTCAAGGATTACAAGGATTGCCATGTGTATCTGTGTTCGCATAAGACTTCAACTTTTGTTAAAGCCCACTTCCGGTAAGCCCATGAAACGAGATGGTATTCCTCGCTCTAACGAGTTTTCCGCAGCCGTGAGTAGTTATTCCTTATCAAAGGATTTCTCTCGATTTTGCCACGACTCTGTTGGATTTCTGCCCTTGGGCACTTTCGAAAGTGACTGCCGTAAAAGCGGAAACAAGATCGGTCTTGATGCGGGGTCACCAGAGTATTAATATCGACACGCGGTTTAATGCTCGTAAATACCTAGATGTTCAATACGCCCGTTAGATTCTCGGAAATCCCTGTCTTATTTGATATCCTTGCACGTGCTTCCCTTAATACGATTTTAATTGAGTTTAGTAATTATTTGCAACATATCTCTAATACGAGGAAATGTGTACAATACGTGTGTCCATTAATCAGGTAGATGTATAGAGTAGGCAGCATAGCTATTAATACTTCTAAAGAGCTATTGATATTCCTACAATATATAAATTCTATGCATAAATAAAGAGAAAATTACAAGCAACAAAGGGGATATTTTTTATGTAAACATAATTAATAAACGTTCGTTTCTTAGTAATAGTTAATTTTGATTTATGTGGTTTTATTTAATTATAAACACGATACATAAAATAAAGTTATAAAAAACTTTTATATATTTCATATAAAAGAATTTGTAAAATTTTATATATCTTTTATATATCTCATATAAAAGAATTTGTAAAATTTTGAAATATTTAATCTATTATTTAGAGATGAGTATGTGTGTGTATGTGTGTGTGTGTGTCTGATCAAACTTAAGTTTATAATTAATTCAAATATTCAAAGATTTAATACTTACTTAGGACACATCACTGTTTAATAATTATTTACTATGTGCAATTATAGTATTATATGAAAAAATTTAAATAAAAAGATCATAAATTCAAGAATCTCTAATTTATATAAATCAAAAACATTTTAGTCAACAGTTCTCCCTGTCTCTCTCTTATTTTAGACATGCATGTATCATTTTTAAACGAAAATTGTGCTCGTATATCGCTCTCTTTCTTTCTCTTTTTACGCGTTAGCTTTGTTCTTATCGCACGGATAAAATGCTCCTGTGGGAGTCGACAATCGCGAAATAAAAAACGGGTGTGGTTCGCACGTGACGCAAACCTCGTAAAATAATTACAAGCGCTAAAAGAACTTTTGGGACTAACAAGTTATGTAGGGCACAGTGCGCACAGGAAGTATCGGAGCGGAAAGTAGTTGGAATTTAAAGACTGTGAGAAAAGAGCTAGAAGGGCGTACTCAAAAGCAGCGGAACAGGACGAAAATCATTGGAGTTCATCTAGACGAAGGGTTAAATAGTCCGAGGTCGCTCGTAATCGAGACATCGAATTGCGAACGTCAGCTAAATGGTGTGGTCGAAGGTCTAGGACACTCTACATAATCGACTTTGTGACAGTTTAATGATCGATGCATGCACACTCAGTCGAGCAATTAGTCACTTGTGCATGGAACGTGACGATATTAACAGTAAATATTTAACAAAATTATTAACAGTATTAAAAACGAGATAGGTGTTGAAAATGATATCGTAATAAACGGATATAGAAATAATTAGATTGTGACAAGGATATTTATTCTTATTTTCCATGAGGCAGGAAAAATAAAAGTTAATTTAAAAAATAATTTAATAAATCTTTTGGCAGTAAAATATTATTTTTTTTTGTTAGAATTTCAATAAATAAGTTAATTATTAAAACGTATTGTTTTTGTTATTTACATTAAAAAATTAATAGTTATATTTTTTGATCAGATACATGTTGATATATTTAATATTTTTATTTTGTTTTATTTATTTTATTTTACTTTTATTAAATTCATATGATTCTTCTAATAAATAATTGTTTTTAAATTTAGAATTAGAGATTATATAAATTTAAAACAGCTAGAACGCAGAATTTATGAGAAAAAAGATAAAAATTTAAATTAGCAGAAAAAGTCGTTATTTATGTAATTGCGAATTAAATGACCCAAAAAGTGGATACAGGAAATTCCGATAAACCATTGGCACACAATTAAACATGTAAAAAATAAATTTATATTGCACGAACAAATTTATTCATGATATATTATCTATTTGATAGAAGAAACAATATATATATATGAATATACACGGTACGATTCGATAATAAAATAATGCTGATGGCTCAAGTACGTGTGAAAACGACGTGGAAAATTGCTCGACTTTGTAGCTTTTGACTTTCGACTTCACGATTTGTGCACACACGTTTATACTGTTTCACACAAGAATAATAACCTCTTTCTGATTTTTCCGATTGCTATGTAAATTATTGGCAAGAGAAATTTTTTGTTACTCTCACTTTGCTCTATACGCGGAGCTGATCTAAATCCGTCCGACTGAGCAGCGACCTGTTCTACTGGCACACACTTTCTCTCTGTTTCTATTCAGTCGATAGGAAAAAAACAATGGAAAAGAACGTATGACAGAACGAATAAATAAATAGAGGGAAATACAATATCTCAAAACTAAATTCACTCTGACACAAATATACTACGCTCAGTACTTTTTTATTAAGTTGATTTATTTTGACTCTTTATTTGTTTTTATTTATGTATTTTTAATTGAATGCAATTGCGCTTTTATCGAATTTTCGACGATTTCGGTGAGCTTTACGTTTTTTTAAACATTATATTATTGTTTAAAAAATTTTTGTTATAATTAAAATAAGATTTTCTCACGCAATATAATCTTCTTCTAAGATACATTACAAAACATAATAAATTATTATATTAGGTATATATACATTTTATATCGATTATAGCTTATCTATATTTTTTCGATGATTACTCTCAAAGTTAGATAAAATTGAAAAAAGAACTTAAAACTTTTTACGTTTAAGAAAGTAAGGAACGACTTGTCGTTTAGCTGACCTCGCGACTATTCTTCAAGTACGCAATCCCCGATTTTTCTACGACATCGAAAGAGTTTCTCGGATCACCGATCGGAATTGCCATTAAGGACTTTTTCCTCAGCCGATCGCCGGAAGACACCGAGTGACCCTCTCTTTGCAAAGGGAACCACCCTCGCCTCCATTCACAAACGACAACGTAGCGCCGTTATCGCGGAGTTTAGACAGGGAAAGAGGGTGCCCGCGACGAGAGGTATGCCAGCGTGGAGGGATCGGTATTTCCCCCTAACCTCCACCTGTGCCAAGCGACCCTTGGCGCTCACGCCTCCCACCCAATTGGGGATTCGATCGACGTCGGAACTTTCAGCCGTGACCACGCAACCCCATGGTGGCGCCTCTGTAGGGACGCCCCGTAACCTCGTCGAGAAGCTGCTGGGGGGATGAAAGGAGAAAGAGCGAGAGAGAGAGAGAGAGAGAGAGAGAGGGAAAGGAGTGAGGGGAACAGAGGGAGAATAAGAGATAGAGAAATGGGCGGATGTGTATATGTCGCATTTCCACCCCCGCGCTACCTACCCTCGTCATCCGTCATGAAGAGTCTGACCTGCGCGAGGAGAACCACTGTACGAGAACGCTAGTGGTAGGGTCTCAACACAAGAACACGTTCTATGTGAATGTGATCTCTGTATCTTTGTCTTGACGCTGTATACGAAGGGAAATGCGCGATGGTGTTGCTGAAAGCTGTATTGGTGACAACGAAGAATGTTGGTGATGCTAATGTAGATGTGTAAGAGAATCGTCATTTATGGATGTCTCTTTACGTTTGTGAAGGTGTCAGTGGACTCGCTGTTGATAGTAGTAATAGTAGGAATACATGCGTTGACGCACACCAATGAATCTTGCTGATCGAGTATAGTCCACGATTTTGCAGGAGGTGGCAGTAGCGCGGTTATCTCTGTCTGTATTCATAATACATCAACGTTTCGCATGACGTCGATATCGGACTTCCTGTATGATATTGGTGCGAGGCACCGAATACGCTTGATAACGTAACACAGTATGCTCGAACGATGACGATTTTGAACTGATATTGACATCAGGATAATATCGAAAGCCGCTACTCGAGACTCTAATCTGCTTTAACCGATTACATAGCTTATGTCGAAGTTAGCAGAAACATCTTTATAGCACAACCGATATTCACGCTAACCTGTCCGAGTACATTGGCGCCGTAATCACTAACGATACTAGCGAGGCGATCTAGCTCCTGATCATAATACCAAAAGTTTTCCTTATCCGCAAACCCTTACTATGATCTCTAGATCTCTCATGATATTCGTCTCTCGTACATCTTTCGCGTGCGTCCATGTTGAATTCGCCGATATAAGGACGCTCGCGCGACGCTTGTGATAAAGGAGATCTTTCTACACAGAGACGCAGCTCCATACCATCTTCATCCTTCTCCACCCTCGCTACGCTCGCGTCCGTTGACGTTAGAATAGCTGATGGTGGTGGTGGTGGTGGTAGACGGAAAGGGAGGTGGTAGTTGCGAGCGCGCCAGTGGAGGTGGGTGACGTCGGTGGTGATGATGGTGGTGGTACTGGCGGAAGGTAGTTTCTGGGTGGTGGAGGGCGCGGATCGTCGTCCGCAAAGCCGTGCGTTCACCCCGTGCCGCGACGACAACAGGGCGTCGTTCGTTCTGGGAGCGAGCGCCGAAGTTCGCCGGGGGTTTCGCTGTTGAACTTTCCTCTGACTAGCGGACCGAACCGATCGAACCGGTCGTCCGGCTGGGACTGCGCCTGTGGCCGTGCAGGGAGTCCCTGCCCTTGCGAACTGATTCGTGGCTCGTCGAGGTGACTCTCTGCTCAGCTCGCGGCGATCAACGCTCACGATCAACGGCACGTTTCGTCATGCACCACGTGGCTACCGTCAAACGTGGCGATCCTATCGCGAAGCAGTAACATCTGGAGATTCGCTTCCGTGTCGTCGCCAAAATTTTATGCAAGAAACTGCTGAAATATGAAAATGGACGAAAGACGTCATGGTTAAGGTCTATCATGAAGCTGTTTTCGAAATTCAGTATCGAGGAAAGCATCTGTTAGAAAAGACTTGATCGAAAGCGTGGCAGTTTTGGAAATTTTAAGCTTGAGGATAACAGTATAAACATGTGAATAAATTTTTCGGTAATGACCGAGCGTGCACTTCAACGGGGAAAATCGTCACCGTAGAGAATGTCACGTGGTTTTTTGGACGATCTGCGTCAACTACAAAAAATTCGGAATCGGAAGTTTGACGGTCGTGAATCTATTTAAGTGAAAATTGGTTGTGAAACGACGCAGAACTTACGCGGATATAACGTGAATATTAAATAATTCAGCAACGATTAATATAGCTATATCATCGAAGTTACATATTGAAGATCAGCGAAGGATATAACAAGTTCTGCTGTTGAAAGTGGATAGATTTGTTAAATAATAACGTCAAAAGCCTGTGGTAAAGTGAAAGATAAGATCGTCGGGTTGTGTGAGGTGACAGCAAAAAAAATAAAACCAGTGTGTTAGTGAATCGTTCGTTTGAACCGAATGGTACGTCTTGTTGCTGTTTCATTAGTTGATTACCAGCACGATCGACTAGTTTTGGATTACTTTGTACACGCATCGTGGATTTGCGCCCTTCATCGACGAACACGTGAATCGTCCCTTAAAGCTAAAATCGATTGGGCCGCTTGCATATGAAACGTGGATTGGTAAGTTCCACGAGGAAAATTCGTGAGAACTCGTCGTAAAGACGAGACAAATTTATTTTGCTAATCAGATAAAACGCGATAAAAAGGAGAGTAATTCTTGAAAAGTTGCCGTCTAAAAATTGCATTGCTGGCTCATGCTATATTGAACGGTTGACATTTAAACTTTTCCCGAAAAAAACCGAGAGTATTTCGATTGACAGAATCAAATATTTTCAAAGACATTTGACAAGTTGATAACTGTAAAAAGATAAAAAATACGAGGGAGAAAAGTTCTTAAAAGTGTGAAAGAAGACTAGAGAGAAAAAATAATTTAAATTATATTTATGATATATACAAAGATTATTTTTTCTATAATTTTTTGAAATAAATAAATATCATTTATATAATAAATGAAAATAATAAAACATTTAATTGAAATTAAAGAAAATCACAAGAGCAAGCATCTAGGAAAGTTACTCTGAAATATTTTTTATTGATATTTTTAGTTTTATATGAAGTGATCAGTGATATTATTTGTGTCAAAAAAAAAAAAAAAAAAATAAATAAATTGGTAAAATTATTATTGAGCGAGAGGTGTATAATTGATTGATATATAAATGAAAATTTTCTAAACGTTTGAAACTCTATGATAACAATGTTCTTGCGTGCGACATTCAAACACGATTTCGGGTATCTAGCCTTGCATGTCTCGGGCGAGGGTGAGAAAGCTCTTGTTTACGTGAGTACGAAACCACCTTCGCAAGCATTGACGCGTTCAATTAACCACTTGCCAGAATTAGAACCTGTGAGCGATATCGACTTACAGACCTCTCTTTCGATCATGATAGCATAAGAATATGAAATAGTTCCTTTTTCTATGTAAATCGCAATTTCTGTATAAATCGCAATTTCATCTCGGCATATTGCTGCTTCAAAAGACGTGAATATTAAAAATGATAATACAACGACGGTTAAAGTATATTGCGGTGACGGAGATATAAGAAGGAAAGAATTATGCGTGTTTGTGAATTTATACTGCAGTCACTTGTTCGAATACTTTCCTCAAGTTGTTCGAATTATTCTGTGCACCGCAGAAACGTCGCCAGGATTATTGCGTGTTCGTGAAAGTCATTGTAACCATGTAGCAGAGATACGAATTTTTGATGGAATATACGTAGACTGCTTCCGGCAGTGAGCATTTAATGGATGTATTGAAAAAAGCTGATTTTGCAACTGGATATCTGATATATGGAATATAGTAGAATCAATCGCTGAGCTTTATTCAATCAACTATATCGAAGAATCGACGCTTGAGGAACATATCAATAATTTGCAGTATAAATATTTGATATAATTTTATTCAAATTATACATACACAATTGATTCTTTATTATTTACGTTATAGATAATTTATTATTTGTATTGCTTATTTATTATTATTTTATTATTGTTATTATTATTTGGAATTATTATTTGTATTTATTATTGTTATTTTATAAATCAATAATGATTTTTATTTAAATTAGAATTGTATACACGTAAAACGAATTCTTTTTTACTTAATGCATTCATATCCGACCTAAATTTTTTTGTAAAAATATGTTTGCACCGAATGAGAGATATGTTTGTCCTGTTGAATCATTTGATTCGCATTACCCTAGTAACTGGAACGATAACGCTGTATTCCGCTGACAAATAACACTAATAAGAAATCAGATCGGCAAGATATAAAAAGCAAAGTTGCTTAATGGCGCATAATTAAAGCGTCAGACAAAACGATAATTGGACGATAATTGCATCGCGCATCCTGAAATAAAGAGGTGCATATGCGACAATGCGAAAACACGAGTTTAATACAAAATGTACACGCTGGCCCTCCGATAGGACTAGACAATATATTCTCTGTAGATTAATATATGCATACATATATACATATATACATGCATATATATATATATATATATATATATATATATATATATATATAGAGAGAGAGAGAGAGAGAGAGAAGTGGTTATATCGAGTTTGGTTTATCGATCGTGCGTTCCGGTATATGTGCGAATATACATCCGCGCAAAGGGGTGTTTTATTTGAAATCGCTGCATGTCACACACAGCTTTCTCTCGAAAAGGTCTATGGTACTGTTTGACCCAGGCTAGGATGTTACCAGGTCGAGCGCGGGAGGATGTGCCGCAAAAAGGAGCATCCACGCCTCTAATTAAAGCAGTTGGAAGATGTCGGTGAAATTGATTATCCGTAATTGGGGCTTGACACGAGCGCGTTCTCTCCCTTATGCCCTAGGCAGAATCGGGATCGACTCGACAGCCTGTATCGGAAGTCGACGTCTAATAAGCCTCGGCGCGGCATGCTGCCATACACAGGCGATCGGCTGGATAACAATGGCCGGTCGCACAGAAACGGATAGCGAAATAGAAACGTGGAAATCTCGGATGTGGCCATCCGTTCCTATACACTCGCGAATACACCGACGTCGCTTTACATCAGTTCCATGAAAAATTTGCCATATCTGCCGTAGCGCCGATATCGAACATTTTAGATAAGATTTCGAGATACAAGCTTCTTTCTTTTTATAGAAAAGTTGTTTCTTTCATTTTATAGAAAACTTGATACTTTTTCGATTTATTAATTAAAGTGTGTATTATGATCAAATTTAATTTTATTATATAAAAATAATAATAATATATAATAATAAATAATAATAATAATATAATAATAAAATAATAATAATAATATAAAAATAATATAAAATATTATATAAAAATTTTTATTACATAAAAATGTTATTTACTACCGTTATGATTAATGATTTATTTAAAAAAGCGTTGGAGCGTTATGATATGTAACATAGCTGCTGAAATAAATACGTAGTTTATATATCATATTTTTAGATGAATCATATTTTTAGATTAAACCGGGAATATCATCGATTAATTCACTGTTCTGTACGCTGGCTGTAATCGGGCAGTGACGTAGATATACAATAGCTAAAGAGAACTAACGAGATTTACATCAGCTAGTAGTTATCTACGTCATCAATTTATCGGTTTTATCGTCGTGGTTAGTGTATGTTCGATATTGAATTTGTAAGAGACGCTTTTCAATGACGGATTGAATTTCATTGATATTACTGTAGTATTTTGACATGGTCGTTGATCATAACGAGCGCGATTCGTATTTCAAAAACACGTGAAAGTAATGAAAATATGATTCACGAAAGACGCAATCGCGTTTTTTTTTTCGGCCGGAAATATACACGTTATGAATTCAAAGAGATAATCTGTTTATAGACGGTTCTCTCGCGGATCATATCTGCATATTCTGCGAATCTATCATAATGTTTGGACGATGGAATAGCTTTTTTTATCAGTGCGTCTATAAATCGAGGAATAACATCCGATAAAAGAAACGAGAATAACGAGAATTTATATGAACTCGGCAGTGCTTAATCGACCTCTCCTAAAAATCTGCATCGCGCATCAGCCGGACATCCTTAAATATCATAATTGCACATGTTTGCGGCTCTTATGGTTTACCGCTTTATCGTTACAGGTGGTTGGTGGGCGAATCTTATACATGTTTGCGGTTGTATGTAACGAGCAAATCAAAACCGAGTCTTCCTTCGTATTCGAACGCTGCAGAAACAGGTCGTTGGCGATCGCTCAGACATCGCGATAATAATTGACGAAAGACAAGTTGAATGTGTTTTTCGTTGATAAAAAAAAAATTATTCAATGAAAAAAAAGAAAGGGATAAAATTTCAAACATCTTATCTTTGAGATTTATTTTAAGACGCTTATTTTAAACAATTTAATTGTTTATATACAAATACGTGATATTTTTATTATTCATCAAAAACTTTTTATTGTAAGGGAGAAAAAAAGAGCTTTTCAAATTTATATAATTTTTAGAATTTTCTTAAATATTTTCGGAAATATAGACATTATAGACCATGAGACTTCAAATATATAAATTACTTTGTTTCCAAATGGGTGCGTGTTTTTGATAGCATGGAAGATAATATTTATTTCTTCGAAAGTCTTTCCGATATAATGGTGCATTTTCTATCTTCGATTTATATTTTTCGGAATCAGAGGGGATATTGTTTTAAATTAGCCGGAAGCGCAGCTGATGGTACAACGCGACGCCGCGCTATCGCGGAAGACGTATTATTTCTCCATTTACTTGTATCGTTACATTCGCCGTGTCTCTTATATTTTTCTAGAAACGTTTCGAATTTTATTTCGTTTCGCTGGCAACATTTCCGAAACTCTTTGCGAAATTTCGGTTATAACGTTATACAGTTGCTTGACCCGCAAAAGAAATTTACTGCCACAAACGGCAAATGCCAAACGCTCTCAAAGCTTGCGCGAAATCATTTTTATGCGATCTCTCTTGATCTCTTAAAAAATGCGTCGCAAAAATGCAACCGTGTTTTCTGCACGGGAAAGACGCTTATTCTTTTTACGGCACAGTATCTGACAGCTGACGTATTTTATGATTGTGTTTGAAATTAAGTGAAGTATCTTATATATTCGTGCTGAGAATGCATCGCTTCGAGCTTTTATTTTATAGAGATATTAATAATAATTTTCTATATCATTACATTGATAGATTGATGGATATTTAGTCATAAATCTAGGTTTCTTTAAATTTATTTTATATATTTCTCTCCTTCTCTGGCGAAGTGCAATCAGACCCATCGGAAAATCGTTCTTCCATCGTTTGCACCATTTTTCCGTACTGTTGCTTGCGTTCGAAACAAATATACGGAATCTCTTCGGGCTTAAGCATACATAATTTCTAAAGTATACTGTAATGGAGTTTACCAACGTTTTTCCGCGCGGAAAATACTGGAAAATGCTTGTCTCCCGAGATATCTTCGCGAGTGCAATGAAGAGAAACATCCAATGAGTCAAATTCTCCGGACTAGAAAATAGCAATTTTTATACGTGCGAGTATCCGTTTACGCATTATGATATTTTCCCGTCCTTCTTTAAAAAAATGAAATCGACTATTTCATATATATTCTATGTAACGTGTAAGGGAAGTTAATCGCTCGACAGAAAAAAAAAAAAAAAGAAAAGAAAAAAAACTGCGAAGGGATAATCTTGCAGTATCATCCCTTGCCTCTCCAATGCATTACTTTCTCGTTATGGGAAAAGCTGCTATGCCACATATATGTTATACCGCGCGAGAAGGAAGCGGGAACGTTCCCATTTCGTGTAGATTTATATTTCGCTTCTCTGTCGAAGTTTCCTGCGGGCGAGGCGTCTTCCGTTTATCCATGGTGGAGGCAGCATAAAATGGTTTTGTATAAAAAGTATATTTTCTCAGCGAAAGATTTTTCTCCAGGTATGTACATTATCTGAAATATAAAGCACGAATTATAATAAATTTCATAAACATCAAATTATTTAAATTACCTTATCTATTCTTGTTAAAAAAAAAAAAAAAAAAATTTAAACTTTACGAATCTACCTTTCTCTCAAATATGAGACGGAATATTATTTTAACAATTATTTAAACATAAATTTGTTTAAATAATATACACACAAGAGCACTCTTGCTTTAAAAATATTATACTGGAATATTCTGATTTTTCGAAAACAAATTTTGCTTTACTATCTTTGATCGATTTATTAAAAGTCTAATCTTGAAATATCGATCCATTTTGCAAATTTAAACATGACGCATCTCCTATGAAGCAGTTTTGAAGTAATACGATATGATAATATATGATATCTCATCCATCTTATATACAAATATGAAAATTGACGTGTACCTTGTTTCAACGCCTGAGTTAACTCATCTGGCAATGTGCATTTAATTCTAATGAGTATAATTTGTTGAAGCGTTTGCAATTCTCTTTCACTGCAGTTTTACTAAAATGTTAATACGCGTGGCACACACACACACACACACAGTATATACACAAATTTCCATCCAAATTCTATGCGAAAATTACGAATAAATTGCTGCAAGCGTGTTATTTCATTTAAAAATCTGCATACATACCAGTATACATCAAGAGGCATTGAGACGCGAAAAGGGAAAGAAAAAAAGAGAGAGAGAGAGAGAGAGAAACTAAATAAATCTCGCGTATCGCATGCATTATCACGCATTTAGTTGCTTGATAGAAGAAGCTAGACTGTTACAGCGATTTTCACGAAAGCCATCAAAGTGAAAATGTCCACTTTTCGTCTCGTTCATATTGCATCATCGCTTGTTCGCATAGTTTCAACAACCGCGAGCTTGCAATACCAACATTGAAATCTGATTATGCAGTTGCAAACAGATGCTTTTGGGATATCGCGAGTCCGTATTACACGAAACAAAGAACGCACTCTGTACAATGCATACGCTTTGAAAAATACGAAAAGGTGGGTGGGTTTATATTCTCTAGCTCGATTATTCGCGATATATTCGGAGCTGCGCGAAGTGGAAAGCCGCTCATCGATCACTCATCCCGCGGGAAGTCTTACAAAAATTTATACGTACAGTCTGCTACACGCTTTGCCAACTGGCATCTACCATCGTTGATGCATGCATATGCGTGCGTTCCGTTTCCTCTTACTTCATTCATATCTGCCGCACTGTTACTATCGATATTCGCGAAAAATGAAAATGTTCGACTTCTCGCGGAGGCAAACGATTGCTTCGTTCACACGAATACGTTTTATGTTTATTTTCATACTTTTATCATCTCTCATCTCATGCAGTTTTTTTAATTTTACTCAACGAATTTGATGTTATCTGACTATCATAAAACTACTACATAAATACAGGCAAAGTTTCTGATTCTGATCACTTATCTTGAAATAACGGAGACAATAGACATAGACGAGAATCGAATATTCAACATCATATGCACAATATATGTATTATTTTTTTATATAATTTTTATTGGCTTAAATGTTATTAATTGCAAAATGCATAAGATTGTTGTAAAAATTGTATTTATAAAGCGTTCATATTAATTTATAATAAACTTTGGAATGTCACAAAGTGTTTGTGACAATTTTGCTACAGCAATAACTCCAGAGACATTATCAATGTCATAAAGAAATTGTTTCATCTTAAGTTTTGAGATGTTATATCTTTAAAAGTCTTATAAACTAAGAGGAAAAATATATCAAGAAGAAATATTCCCATCTATCTAGAAGAGAGATAATTTGATATTATACCAAGCAAAGTATTTTCCGCGAAACTTTCTGCCTTTCACATGTCTTAAGTTATGTGTATACATTTATGTGAAATAAATTAAGTATCTTAATCTTCTATAAGAGCATCTTAATTTTCTATAAAAAGATGATATCAACTTATGTAGAGTTTTAACTTACGATATCATGGATTTATGTGATATAGTGCATAGTACATATGGGATATATTTGTGTTTACATGACAGTCAATATAAATATCTCGAAATTACTTACATTTGTTTTAGGATTAATATTTGATAGTGGAGAATGACGATGATATTTCTTTACAAAATATTAGATTTTTTTTACTTATTTAATTAATCTTTATAAATATTTGTAATATGCGATCATAAGAATCCGAAATTATCTTTTTCCTCAATTACACGTATTGATATAGATGTCGTAAGCTTTTCTTTCTCATCATGTAGAAGGCTTGGACAATAAAGATCATGGATAAAGTGTCGTGAAGTAGCGTTCGTTAAGCATATATCGTTTCAACCTCATATCACTTGCATCGACCTTTTTCTCCCCGCGTCTCATTATTATCGGAATGTAGAGCAAAATGCTTTCATCATAAATTAGAGACCCGTATTGTAGCGAGAAACGCTTTAACGCTACAATACTTTATTCGACATGATCTCGCGCGTATAGTTTGCTAGATGTTATCACGGACGTATCATCGTTAATTGCCAATTGATTCATCGTTCAGCGCTAGATATTGCTCTTTCTGTTTTAATTAGTTGTCTTGATCGAATTAACTGATTAACTGATTAATTAGCTAGCAGTTCATATGAACTGAAGCGTTGTCAATGATCGACTCATATTGATAGGATAGTTAATTATTGCGTTTCATTGGAAGCATGAAAATGATTAACGATTCCATTACAGCGCGGCGTATGTCTTGATTTTCTTATATCTTTGAATAACTAGTCTCAATAATTTAATCAATAAATTCGCTTTCTTGTACAAATTTTATACAATCCGAGAGAAATGCAGTAAATTTCAGCATTCTGATCACCGTTTGGAAAAATTTATAACTCAAAAACTTTTTGACTTAAATGATAAGCGAATATTGCCACTAAAACAAGAATTATTATATATTAGGGATTGATATATATTAATTGTTTATTCTTTTATCTTTTATTTGTTTCTTTTTAATAACATTGTATTGTCAATTTTTTATTCAACTCTTTTAAAAGTGGCAACGGAGATTGTTTATATCATTTTTGTACACAGTATATTTGAAAAGATATCTATATGTCCGTGTGTTCCATTACGCACACATATACATTATTGATTATGAAGCACACTTAAATTTATCTATGCGATTAAATTGAACGGGACAACACACGTAGGATTTTCCAATCTCTCACGCAGTTCTCAAGCCTTTTCCATCGCGTCAATCAAATTTGTTTGAAAATTAAATTAAAACGCACTCGCTGCGAAATTAAACAAAGCGCGCGCGCGCGAGGTACACAGTTACATAATATATCCGTGTACAATCGCGGGGTTCTGTTTCGCGAATGCCCGGGGTACGAGCGTAAAGCGTGGACCGTTTTATCACAACCCGACGTAACTTTAGCGTGAAATGAGCACATGCGCCGATTAGAATATTATCACTATGGTGTCGCGTCGCGCCATACCGCGCTTAAACTACTGAATCATTCGGTTTATTCTGCGGCAACGCTTTCACACGAGATCATCCCACTCATAAATTAATGATGTAGAGAAAAAAGCATGTATACACACACACACACACACATATATATATATATATATATATATATGTTAAAAATACTACGCGCTATTTCATCATTGAAATTCGGGCCGATGGAAAGCGAGTCGTCATTTTCGTCGAAGAAATTGACAAGTTAATTATATCGACGTTGCGGTATAAAACTGAGAGAGCATAGTAAAAGTACGTACAATTTCGAAGAACATTTTATTAAATCGTTTTTAATCGTGAAAAAATTTAATTGCTGCGACCGACAATAACGAAAAATCGTTATACTTAATTAATGACGTTAAATCGAGACCAATAAAAGAAATGTTCTATATTTCTCACCACTCTGTGTGAAAAAATTACGTACATTATTTAACAAACAATAATTTTTTTTTTGTAGGTAATCCCAAGTGCAAATTAATTGCACCCTTTTTGAGTACATGTGTAATTTTATTATATTAAAAATATAAATTATATAAATTAAAAGATATAAATTATATTATAAACAGTGAAACGCAACAAAATTATTCAATATGCAAATACATGTAATACTTGTGCGTGCAAAACACAATGAATAAATAAATATATAAGAAGTAATTTAAAGTTTTATCTGTTGTAGTAATTTAATATAATTACTTTAAGCTTAATTTTTTAATTTTTGCATTTTTAATTTAATATTAGCTGTATGTAGCTTAACATTAATACAAATATTTACAATTATCAGCCATTCGTAGAATCCTGTTATTCATTTATTTTAAATGCGCAAAAAGATTTTTCACGTTTTTCATATAACGCAATTAGTAAAATAACCACGTAAACTATCTGTTTGTTATTTTTAGGGATCGATAGACGATGGAAAAGCACTATGAATGATTAAACTGATACGTTTTCGCGCCACGGAAAACATACCTATGCATCGATGTATTTTATTTTTCTGCATACAATGAGAGAAGCTTCCTACAAATTGTCCTGTTTATCGAGTTTAAAGAGAAATAGCACCACATTTAGAAGGGTATTTCTGGAGTTTTGTATATACGTGCCCGTACTACGAAAGAGAATACGAGAGTAATCAGTGAATAGCCTGCAATCCAATCGTTATAAAATTTAACAGTAACATAAAACAATGCATAGAAAATTAAATGGATAGCGTTATTAAGCACAATTTCGAAAATATTTTATTCCTCCGATACATACATATTTGAATTCTCGATATTTTTAAGTGCATCGCAATAAGACCATTTATTTCTTCAACTGGTTTCCAGGTCATTAGCTTTATAATCGGCACTTTTTTTTTGCTCACACTGGCGAGTCGGGTCGTCTCGCGATGTAGGTTCGATAAATTTAAGTCGGTGGTGTCGGCAATATCGATGGGTTCCGCTTCCGGCGGATGAACGGCGGTTACGATTAGACGAGAATTACGTATACAAATGCGCCGATTATTTTGATCTGGTGCGATTCAATTTGCCGGACAATTTGCAGGAACGTCCGTCCTGTTTGTTCTAGAATGAAGGTTTTGATGCGTTTTGGTAGAAAAATTTGCCCGCTTTCTCTTACCTTCATCAATTATTTTTAGATATCGTTATCCGTGGCGGCTTTAATTTTTAAACAGGCAATTCTAAACTTTTCGATCACGTACGCAAAGCAATTCAATCTTCCAATAGGAACGGTTCCTTAGAGAATTTATTTTATGGATTTTAGCTAAAAGAGAAAAAAAAACACCCATATGGGAATTGTCTTTTATTAAATTTAAAATAACGAATAAAACAATTTTTGAACAAAATATGAGTCAAAGAAAAAAAAAATTGCAAAAAGGCCATAATTGCAGCGGCTAAAGATTATGATGGAGATTGTTAACGTGACTGGTACAGTTGTTATTGAGGCGTATATGGCGCGTAAAGGGAGAAACGAGAACGTAGTTGATTTAACTGAACGAGAATAGTGCAAATTTGTGCAACGAGAATAGTACACCTGACGTGACTTGATTCGGAAAATATTTGTTTGGCAATTCGATGAGAATTTTGATCGAATGAACGATGAGTTACGCATGGAATTCCGTCAAACTTTGATGAAAAAGCCAAAATAATGGCTGACGCGCAAACAACATTCTTGCCGTTCTTTGATGGTGCACGTGTGCACACATATTCTCCTTCTAGAGAAATAATTTCTGTAATTTTAATTCTGTAATGTTTTTTTTTTTTCTTTTTGAGAACGAGAAGGTAAGATTGTAATGAAAAGAGAGAGTTGCAAAAAGATATTTCACGGTCGAGAGGATCTTTTGCTCGGTCTTTCGACGTCGTTAATTAACCACGGCTCGTTTTTGCTATAATAATTTTTCATTTTCCGATATCGGGGTGCACGAATACTTTAGTTTTAATTAAGGTGACCGTATTAAAATTTTTTAGATAGATAAAATATGAAGGTATGGAGTAATCGGCTATTTGTCGAGATATTTCTTGTTTTTGCGTGTAGAACACATTCTAGAATGTAAAGACTTGAATTATAAAAATATGTTTTTGTTATATCAAAAAACAATATCTTTATATTTTAAGAAACATATTTTTAATTTTGGTAAACATACATATATTTTTTAAATAAATTTGTAACAAACTTTTTAACCGAACAATAAATTTTAACATAACAATATGAAACTGGTAAAAAAATCTATTGAGTCATAAATGAGCAAAGTGGCGTGGGTTTCCAATTTGATCTAATTACCTAATTATGTTTGTTAATATTTTTTAGGCATAATTCTGTCGCGCGTTTGTTCTTGAGAAAATACATGTTGCAGTATGTTACGAACAAGTAGTTTAGAGAGCCCAACGTGTCAGTCGTTATCATTAAATAATCATGTTGGCACAGTCAGATGGCAAATGCGATTCCCCTGCTGCTTCAGTAGTAATAGATGCCGGTATAAACTTCCGATGAACTACCTCTGCATCTCTGGTTACTCGTGAACAGAATCGTCTCGGGTAGGTAACACATGCAATGGTCATGACTGCTCGAGAAATATGGTTGGTGCATTATAACATCTCAGTTGAATAGTATCGCAATTTTAATATCGTGGTTTTGTCTTTTATTATATATATATATATATATATATATATATATATATATATATAATAAGATATAAATATCATAACTATGATTTGGTTATTGTAATCGAATTTTTATTATCTTATAATGTTCGATGAAAAAATAAAATATAGCACACACATACACAGATATATATATATATATATATATATATATATATATATATATATACATATACATATAAAATTGTAAAAAATAAAATTTTAATATAAATTAAATGCCAAAAGTGATATTTTGTGACATATAATAAAGAAACATTTTAGATTTACACGAATATTATTTATTAATTTAATAATCTACACAAAAATATTATTTTTATATTGTTTTTATTTATTTTTTTATTTTTATTTATGAAATATTGGATAAACATGTATTTATTTTAAAAATCTTTGTACAAATTATGCTTTATTTGAAACGTTATTATGAAAAATTACAAAAAAATTAAAATATTATATATAAAAGGACAAGAAAGAAAAATAAAATCTTCTGTAGCAAACTTTTACACTTGCAAACTTTATACTGATATTGCAACTAGTTTCTTCGAGAATTTTTCAACTGTAAAATATAAGATATTGTTATCATATATTTTTCTTAGAAAAATGTGCGCCCATCATGACAAAACCATCAACTTTCAATTTCTATTCGCAGGACGTAGCGTTAACGACAGAAACGAGCTATTCGAGTTGAATTCCTGGAGATGCACCTGTCGCGAAATTCTGGACGCACTGAAAATCGGCATTAAGCTGTCCATGCATCAAATTCTGTCTGCAGAATTGAGCCTGCTTCGACATGAATACCAAATAGACGTAGTCCAGCTACGAAATGGTCAAAGACGAATGTCCGCACGCATTCGTCGTGAATTCCAGGCTTCCCATTTCCCATTCCATCTCAGAGTTTCAAGTAAATTCCATGCCTGCTCATCATACAGGATAGTCGCCCATTATTGTGCTTCGAAATTTTCTAAGTACTCGTAAGCTACCGTATTTTAATCGATTTTTCAATCGTTTCTTCTATCGCGATTATCCATTAACGTGTTTCACCCCGAGTCGATCGATAAATATAGTTACAGGCCATATCAGTTTTATAGCTGATAATCGAGATTTTATGTGTTTTGATAGGTGAAAGGTTAATGCACTGCTTAATCTCTCCATCAGTTAATAAATTTCTGCCTAAAATAATCGCGTACTTTTCATGAACTTGAAAATGATTTCTCGACAAGTAAAAAATGAAAATAAAATGTTGTTTGTCGCTTGTTTGCTCAAATGTGACTATGTGTAGTTAGATACTTGATGTTGACTTAAATAATTCATGACAGAATGTACACAATTTATTATCAAACAACAGAAAAGAAAGAGAGAGAGGGGAGAGAGAGAGAGAGAGAGAGAGAGAAAGAGAATTATATCTCACATCGTTTAACGATCATATCATGATTAATGTGAGCGATTCACTTGATATGCTTCCATTGTAATAAAAAACTGAATAGAAAAAATCTTTTTCATGAAATCAAAGAGAGATTAACGATCGTATTGATGCGTTTGATTCGACGATAAACATACATACGGGGAGACAATTTAAAAAAAAAAATGAGAGAAATACGTGATATTATGATTTTGTAAATTTAAAAAAAATTTTTTTTCTCTTGAGACTCTTTCTCGATTTGAGCGTCACGGTTATTTGAAACAAACACGCGTATCGATCGCATGCTCTACGGTATATCAAAGCACGAAATACTTTTCGAGTCGATGAGTTTTCTTCTTTCTGTTACTTTTTCACCCCTCCGTGCTCCTTCATATTCGCGGCCCTTTGTCTCGAATCAGAGGCGTAACCGCGCTTCTACGGCATAGATGGAGAAAATTCTGTCGTATCGACATAAAATACCTTCTGAGAATGGGCTTTTATACATTTCATCTGGAATCCAATTCTCGTCAGTAAAGAGAGCGATGCGCGAACGTATATTACGATATTACGCGCGCGGTAGTCCAGAAAATAATTACATCTAGATTAATTATTTGAGAGAACGCATTGTCCTATTCGTTTTAATTTTTATATTTTTTTTATATTGCTTTCTTTATTTATATTTAATTAATTTATAATTGTTTATTTATATTTAGTAATCATAAAATATCGTAGCTTAATAAAAATTGAGCGTTATTTGTCATGATATGTAAATATCGATAAAAGTAACTTTTTTACAAAATCAATGAGTTTGATTTAAATTGTCTCTATTATTAAAATCTCTTTTTACAATATTTTCAAAACCCTTAATTCCCCATTGTTGCAATATACAATAAAAGTATGAATGAATTATCAGCGCTTTTTGATGTATTGAAAAATGACGATTGCAAATTTGATTAAAGTGAAATATTGTAAAAACATAATCCATATTAGTGCGGAATGCAAACAATTGTATTATTGTATTATTTAATACTCTCGCAACGAGCGCAGGAAGTCCGAATGGTGCTAATACCGTTGGCACCATACAGTCGGGTTGTTTCGCGAAAAGCAAATGTTTTGCTAACGATTCGTTTCCGTTCGACCAACCGTTTTGAGTCCGCTTCAACAGAGATCTAATTAACTAAGTTGGCTTACGTGATATTTTCCGAGTTTGTTCAGAAATACCCATTCGATTGCGCTGATTGTTTTTCTCCAACCGCGCATGTCCTTTTGTGAATTAAATAAATTATAAACTATCACTGCGATAGATGAATAGTCTCTCTATATTTAAGTAGATAGTAGAAAAATATCTTACTTTTTGCTATGAAAATTTAAAAATAAAAGATTCAATATATTCCTTATTTGCATAATGTCATTAAAAGTTGATTTCAGAAAATTACAAAGGTCCCTCTTTCACATAATACTTTAGATACAATACGTATTGCGTCATCATGTTAAAATATAATGCAAATTGATTGATTTATTTATAAAGACAATTTTTAATTTTGACACAATTAAGCTGCGACATTTTTTGATTCTTTTCAGATATGCATTCACGTCTGCTCCGTTTGTCCAGTTATTTAGCTTCAAGTCGTATCAGTGTTCTTTGTTGAAAACACGATTCAGAAATGGTTGATAACAATGCTTCAGAAAATCGAGGAGAGATAGACAACAGCGACAACAGCGTCGGTATAATTAGTCCAGTTCGCTTCGTGTCTCGCGATCGACCTCGTTGTTCTGGCGCGATGCGATCTTCTATTCTAGTCGCATACTCTATCGCGAACATCTATGTCGCTCGCTAATAAATATACGGTGACGAGCGGGACGCGCGATGCGGGGCAACAGATGCAGGCTGCAGCCTGTAGCTGCGAGCTACCGGATTCACGATTAACGACCGGCAATGTATCGCGGCGCACAAATATCGCGTCTGCCGGATGGAGATTCTATTAGCGAAACGCCGCGTTGCTGGTTAGATGCGAGAGCTTAAAGCAGAATAATGCACTTACGCAGACGCGATTAAGTTCGTCGACTGATTACTTTGAGTTTAAAGGTAAGGGTTTGATACGGTAATTTTAATGAGCAATGATAACGCAAAGAAGAATATAATTTTGAGAATGCCTTGCCTTGTATATATATTTTTTTTTAAATATATATATACATATATGTAATATGAATAACTTATTAGAAGAGATTTTTTTAGTTAATATTAAATATATAATTATGGAAAGAGAGAGAGAGAGAGAGAGAGAATTGTTAATTATAGATAGAATTTTTATTTACTGTAATTTATTTTTTAGAAATAAATAATATCAAAATATTAATACAATTAAGAAAATTAAGAAATTATAAATACAATTAGAAAATTTAGGCTTACGAATTTTATATTTTCATAAATTTATAAAAAATTTTATAAATTTTTAAAAACTATACTTGTGTTTACATATATTTTATTATACATGTGTCTACATATACTTTATTTTTAGACGATAATAATGAATGATATTCTCAAAGAAAATTAATATTTTACCAACGAAAAAGGAAAAATTTTATTTTATGTTTTTTTTTCATTCTCGTAAATCATAATTAAAATAAAGATTTACATCAATCTTTTTTTTTTTGATTTGTTAAAAAAAGTTTCAGCAAACCTGCTCCAAAAAAGTTTACGGAAATTTAATTTAAAAATATATATATATATATATATATATGTATATCATTCCATCGCAATTTTCGAATTATGCCAAGAATGTAGATATAAAGTTACCGAATTTGCAATTAATTTCCATTTATTACATTATCTACGAAGCTAATAAAATTCTGTATAATATACTTAATTAACATAATAGTAATAATATTTGGAATTATCCAATTTGCGAATTATTGCATCGAATTTCGGCGTTAATAATGACGGGTTGAAGAGTTCTTCATCTAATAATTCGTGTATTACTTTTGTATAAAGTTGTGTAATGTGTTAATGCACGACTGTTGGTTATGACTTGCTTGAATGGGCCACGACTGTGATTGGGACCGGCGAATTTATGTCATACAGTTTATCACGTCGTACAAACATCTGCTTAATATCACCTGCATGTGTCAACCGTCGACAAATTACTTCCCTCATGGATTATTCTGCAAAATCAAGCTTTATACCGAAATTTAACGCGGAGTTTACAAAGTACTCAACTTTTGCTAAACGCAAGTTTGAGAAACATATAGGAGATAAATAAATCTTGTTAACCATCTCTCATTTTCTGACGTCAAAAAAAAATGCATTTCTTGTTTCGAATATATGTTTCCGATAGTTTCACGACAGATTTATTATTGTATTTTACTTAATTTTTTTTCATCAAAGATAAAATACGCTATTAATTACGGATCGGTAGTCATGCACTTTGTAATGCTTTTGGCAATAACAGTTTAGTAACGTAATATTGGTAAACAACTAAGAGCTTCCGTGAAACTTCAAGTATTTATTAATCGCGCAACTTGATACCCTTAAACCATATTAATTTCGTGTTTCATCGTTGTTACTTATTCGTAAATGCATTCATATTGACATAGTAACGATGTAAAATTTAACGAACCACGGAATGTAATTACCATTTTGATATAATTAACATGTAATGTGCGGTTCTCGATAATAAAGTGCTAATCTAAGATGCTAATTTGAATTTCGATCAACAACTAGGATACCAATTTCTATTTCCATGTCCAAAATGCAAATTTTTTTAATTATCGCATAGAGAATATGCTTTTTCGTTTATATACAAGTAAAAATTTTTCAATAAATTTATATTTTTAAAGTAATATAATTTTTAAACGATCTGTGTCTAATATAGGAAAATCTTCTGTCATCTCTTCGATAAAAAAAAAAAAAATTCTCTGAAATTTATTTTGATAAATTCATTTGAACCATACGTTAATCGATATTCCTATTGACACAGTGGCAAGAAGAAAATTATTTTATATGAGCAATTGCGGCAGCAGCCAAGGGCGCTAATGCACTCTGTAGACACGTCACTGCTCCGCAACACCACGGGGGTTTAAGCCTCGCTCACGGGCGCTAACCCCTTCGAATCTGCATGAAATTAACGCGAAGTTTACCGACCGAACCCTACTCAGCTTGTAGACAAAGTTTTCGAAGAGCTTACGAGGGGCTGCGAGGGTAAAAGTGACTCTGACGTTCGCGCATGCATATGTACATGTAATACTATGCATATAAGTTGAAAATTGAGGGTGTAATAATCTTGTTATGAAGTATGTTGGATCCGACAAGTCACGAGGCAGTATCGAATTGTAGCTGAGAATTGCCGGAAATTGCCAAACTCAGACAGTGACGGAAATGATGTGCATTATAATTTTATCCTCTATAAATCTATACATGCAATTTCTAAATTACTCAGATCCATAATTTCCAACGTACTCGGGATTTATCTCCCCGTTGCTTCAGAAATTCACGTAATGAGCACATCGTAAAATTGCAAATTTTAAATTTGTTGAATTTAATCGAGTTTCTCATCTACGTCATTGCAAATCGGATCGATTACATTTGCGAATGTTATTAGCGCGTTATGGGTGTCGCGTTTCATTCGGATAATTTTAATTTTACTTTATAACACTTTATAACAAAAACACACAATGCAAACGATGATCCAATTAATCTCGCAGCTTCAAAATCTTCATAAAATTAACATGGATATGTTTGTTAGAGGAAAACAAATTTCTCTCACGAGACTTTGCCACTATGTTCGCGTTTCTAAGTACAACGAAATGTAATGTCCTAGAGTCTATAGCTACATTGGGCAACTTCTCAAGAAAGGAGCAGAATTTTCTTACACAGCGTTATAATGTAATTTATCATAACGTAGGCTTGCCTCGGATAATCTGTTTTTCCCCGAGTTGATAAGGCATGATAAAAGAAAGAAATGAACTCCCTCTTCTTTATCTAAACAAAATTCTACTTTAGAGTTACAATTAATACGATTATCACTAAAATGAATTTATGAAATGTAATTACAGCAAATATTCTCTAAATTGCTATAAAGATTATTTAAAATGCGCTTAAATAGCGCAATATATTCTAATACATACGAGTAACTTTAAATCTCCCTGCTGTGGACTCCTATATATTTCTTGCATATTCATGTAAAGTTAGTACTAATTTTGTTTAAAATGTTAATTGTGCTTTCCACGTTAACGAATCCGGCCAATCCGGAATAACGCCTTCTACAAGCATTGAAGCCATTGTAATTACGCCAATTTGATTGTATCTCCAGTTTCATCGTTATTACATATTAAATTCTAGAATCAAATTTGTATTTTTTTGTATTATATATATTTACTGCTCGTATATTGCCACGAAATAATTTTCTTCATTCGTGAATATATGTGATAAAATATAATATTGATAAATAATGACTTGCAGTGAATATTGTGTACAATTCCTTTCTTTTATCTTTCTGATTTGAAAGTAGTTAAGTTTCTTATCGATAATAATCATTTAATATAAAGAGTTTGTCTTACAAACTCAATCACAAGATTATATCCGGATACGTTACTTATCCGCGAGTGCTAATATTATCGTGAGCGCTTGTATTATCAAAAGTTTTAACGAAAACTGAAAAAGCTTTACTGAGCACACAGGTCCTATGAACACACAAATTTGTCATGAATCTCGGTATATATTATGGCACCTTATTTAAAAGAAACTTTTTAAATGAGTTGATATGAATAAATTTATTTTTATCATTAACAATAATTAACGAAAATATGACAAGACATCATAAAGAAAATCATATGCATCTTTAAAAAAAACCTCTTCTAATATTAATTAATTATCAATTAATTAGACAGCGTGATGCAGCACATTACTATTAGCAACACTTATAGTGCAAAAAGCTATATATGGAGTGAACGGATACTACATTAATTCTGTTACACGAAACACGATCATCATGCATATCCATGTTTTGGATAATATAGCATAACGGAATTCAGTTTTACATAACACAGCAGTGCATCTCGAAATCCCACGTGACAGCGGCGACAGCATTAATATCCCTCGAATAATTACACGCGGCATGAATTGATAAATTATTGACTTATATTATTAAATAAGTTCTCATATAAAAACGCTATACTTTTTAAAATTTAAAATTTAATTTTTAAGTCAGGATTTATTTCTTAAATTGCTGGTTTTAAATATTAAAATACTTCTCTTGTTCTAATTTATTTCTATTCGGCATTTTAAGCATTTTATTTGGATGGGTAATTCTTGCCTTGATAAAGCTGAAATTCAAAAAATTGTCCGACTCGCTCTTTCCCTTCGGAATGCCTCACACAAACACACACGTACATATATTTATACGCGCACGTACAAATGTGCCTATGCTACAAACGCATATTGCAAGGTAATGAAAATGTCAAATGTCATTCTGTCATATCGTTTCACGTCGTTGATCACGATTGTCAGAAACATAGCTTTGCGCTTGCCTCTCTATGGCTCGACGAATATAATCGTTCTAGATCATTGGCGTATTAGGCATAGTACCATTGGGCAGTTCGATATGTACTAGTAGATAATCTATTATCCGTCATATTAAACTGGAATGCTTTGATGTATTAAAGTTTCGATAAGAACATAAAGAGAATTACTTATCTATACATGAAGCTTAATAGATAAAATTCGATTGAAATGTGTCGTTAAGCGATCACTTCGAATGCTCTTTTGCTGTATTAAATTTTTTGGGTGATTTACTTTAATACTCCAAAGAATAAATTAAACTACTATTGATCACAGAAGATGAGAGAGAAAATGAAGAATTTTTGAGCTCAATAAATAATTCTGAATATAGTTGTCCAACTCACACGATTTCACAAACATTATTTCTCAGACACCAGGATATAAGTAAATAATTTTAAATAATGACATTATATATGCTCGCGCGTGAAACATTGTATATTTTTATGATGTATATTAATTTAACATTTGTAGAATAACATTCGTGTTTTTTTTAGTACAAAAAGGATGATTTTATCGACACTAGGGGACGAATGAAATGCAAATTAAATTTATCTGCTAAACGTTAATATATAATTTGCATCAAATTCCTGGCTTTTGATGTATCTGACAGCAAGCACGAGATGGGATGGTAAACCACCTTGTACATTAATGTAACGGTGTAGGGCGTACATCGTGGCGCGGCAAATAGACCATGTAAATGGCGAAATTGTATCACGAGAGCAAACATACCAAGTGCATATCGGTATGAAAATTACAAAAATAATTTAGATTACTTTTTTTTTTCTCTATCATACGGGTTATTAATTCTCGATAAAGTTCTGTCATGAGATTTTATAACGATGCGTTTGCATAAATCGTCTATCAATTTTCGTAGCAATAAAAAAAGTAAAATTTTATATAAAAAATGTTTTTTTTTAGAAAACTCACAATCGGTTTTCGATTTGATCGCCTCAAAGAAATAAACGACGAAGAGTATTGGCTGTTTCTTTGTTTATATTAGGATTTGAACGTTTGTAAACATATGTCTTGACGTGTTGCCTCGGCAAGCAACTCGGGGCAGAATTTCCAAGTTGCACTGCTCGAGTCAATGTGCAGGTCCGGTTCCAGTGTCAGTATCTACGTTACAATTACATTGCACCTACGGCTACGTGATACGTGTTTACAATTTAGTGTCGGATAGCATCGTGATGGGACGAAAGCTATTGACCAACACTGGTAAATCGTGTGACAAGAATAAACATGTGTGGTTCTTATTTTTATAGAAGATCGTAATAATATATGCAGTTTAATTATTTATCAGTTGTTTATTTAAGCTGAGTAAAAAGAAATATATCTATTATTATTATTTATTGTAATAAACGGAAAAAAATTTTTCCTTTAGTGTACCTAAAAGTATATAGAAAAAAAAAAAACAGAAAAAAAGAAAAATAAAAAAAAACTAAAGTAAAACTACGGCCTTATTTAATCTGTTCTGTAAAAAAAAAAAAAAAGAAAAATATGCTTGAGACTTGATATATTGCATATATGGAACTTTTACAAAGCATATGAAATGAAATAAAACTTAAAAATATTTATAAATTTGCAAGTATGTTCTTTTTTTTTTTTAAATAATTAAAAATAAAGACCTAAACGGAGAAATTGCTATTTTATTCCTCCTAAAAGCGACTGAAAATATTTGAGAGTTTTTTTACTTGTTTTGAGCAGTGTTGAATATTGCTTTTTATCTCGGTTTCATATTTTCGATGTGACAAAAATGTCTTGTTATTTTTTCTTTAAAATAATGCTCTTTAGAAATCGGGAGTTCTATGCATTTTAAATATCGTTTTCTTTCGGTTTGTTTTACTCGAATCTTTTCTTTTGCCTATCCTTCCATGATGATGGAAGCATTATTACATTATATAACGCATATCTCAATAAACTTTTAATAACATTCTAAAGAAGGAAGAATAATTACTCATTAAACCAGCAAAGCTACAATTATTTTTCTTATTTACGCTATTTGGGCACACGAAAGTGTTAGTTCTCTTTTTGTCGTGCAGCCATTTTATTAAATGCACGCTTTTCAATGCATACATATGGCTATGAATGTTTTATTACGAAATTTATTGTTTGTGAGAGCTTTTTATAAACAGTGTACAGGTCAATATATCTATTATGTATTTATTCCACAACAAAACTATTATGTATTTCGGATATATTGTTTTGTTAAAAGACGTAGAAGAAAAAAAAAAGCATTTAAATATTACTGGAATAATGTACGTAATCATATAGCGCAAATGCTGCCACAAAGAACAGTTTGTTGAAACGTTTATTACGGTTCACCAATCCCGAATATATCGGCGCGCTCGCAACTCATAATTTGTTACCGAAAAACGAATGTGTAAAGTTTGATTGAAAAATTCCATTTTCACATCCTCTGCTCGGCAATTACACGACCGATGACGACGGCTCCCTCAGATTCGTAATTTTTCCCGTAATTTTAAAAAGACCACGCACAGCGAATTTTCCAGCTGTGCTAATCTTGACGTTTCTTAAATGAATCTTTGCGCTCTCCAGCGGAAGGTTTCTTCGACTTGCTCGTCCATTTATCTTCCGGATTCACGTATATTTGTGAAAGCGAAAGATTTTTATTCATGATTCAGTTTTATTCGCTTCGTTGTCATCGAGATCAATTTATTATCAAAACGTTTTAGTGAAATTATCATTGCGACGAGATTCACGCAGTGATTGTTTATCTGCGAATTGTCAAAACTTTTTGTCAAACTGTCAAATTTGTTCAAATCACTCATTATATTGAAGTTTCTCGATGGCCATTTTCTGTCGAGAAACTATGTAAGCTCCGTTATATAAACTTGCTGATTTGGAAGAGCCGCAATCGTGAATTGAATTTGGAATCAGGTACTGCATTTAGCTCTGAAACAGTTTTAAGGAGAGAAGACTGGAATGTGCAGGAATGCAATATCTGAGAAGATAAATAGAGATTATATAATGCAAAAAAGGTGATCTTTTTTTACAAATGGTTATACTTACATGAATATTTGATCATAAAAAAATTAGATCTATGTTTTTAATATTACAAATTTTTTTTTTGAATAATTAAGTTAAATAAAAGTAAATAAATTATGAAATTTGCAATATTTTTTATTTTGTCTTAAAATTTTCTTACCTCGGTCAATAAGCGTATTTCAAAATATAGAAAACAAAACTGCGCATATAATAAATCTTATTTATAATAAGCTTGAAACTTATGCGAAAGCGTACGGAATTAAGAATCCACCCACGTCTTTATGCAGCTTTTATTACGGCAGATAATTGCTGGTGCCGTCTAGCCATTGTTGAACCGTGCACACCACGTCGTTTTCATTATTCTTTCTCAACATGCGCCACTCGAGCTGGTGCAGACAGGATCAGGCGCAATTATGGTATTCATGTATGCTAAGCATAAACATTAAGCGGGCGTAAGTAATGGCGGACCGATGGTCACGATCGATATAACGATCCGTCGCCCAAAATAAATTAAGGTGCACACGCGGCTCTGAAGATTTGTAATTCCGGGAGGTAAATCGAATATAAATTGATGGAGCGAGATGGAGCATGTGACCGGATGTGTATGGCTTAAATTAAAGTTTCGCAACAATACACCTACGTCCGTCGTCGCTCGAGATCCGCGGATTCGCTCTGTACTTTTTTAATCACTACCGCGTTCGGAATTCCGGACACGGAATTGTGGAAGGAAAATCGACGACTTCATTCTGGCCATCCGTAAATTTCGCCGGGGGCCCTGCAATTTATCGTTCAATTCATTCGCTGCGGGATTCCGCAGCGTTCCGGTGTGCGTTCAGCGGATGTAAATAAAATGCATCGCTGTGTAACGGGAAGAAATTGTCATTGCGCGATCTATAAAGGGCAAAAATTGCCCCGTCAATGCCGCAACTACGAAATTATCCTTTGTGAATGCGGTCGTTTTTGTGAATTTCGCTTTTATTGACTCCATTTTGTGGGCAAGTGCGAGTTTCTCGTTCATATGCGGTTGTCGTGCGCGTTCTCGAAACCGGCAATATTGGCACAATTGGATTTAAATTTAAACATTGATTAAATCGTTGCGTGCAAATAAAGCGAATACGTAATCCTGCAATATTGCGGAAATCATCCTGATTAGCTGTCCGACAGCAAAGCGTCTTGGTACACGTAATTCGAGATCTTGTTTTTCAACTTAAAATTTTCAACTAAAATAAAACAATGCATCTACATGCATATTTTTGATTTTTGATAACAAATAACATTCTGTTAACAAAAGTTAACGAGCAAACATAAACGTAAACAAGATAGTTTTATGTTTTTGTAACTTTCTGATAAAAATATTTATAAAAATATTATAAAATTATAAAAATATTAAATTTAAACTTGTACATTTGTTTTGATTTGTGCACATTGTTATTACATTTTTTTTTTTAAATTAATACTTTTAAATGAACGCCTTGCTTAGAGAGTAAAAGAAATTACAATTCTAAAATCAACTATCAAGTAAATTATGATTGTTATGATTGATTACTCGTGATGTCAAAAAAATTTTATCATTATCTATTAAATATTATTGGATTTAATGAAACAAGAGATATATGTGATGATTGATTTTAAGTATTTTTTATATATATTTTCGTTTACAAGATCATATTTTTTTTTCTCCATATTTTTTTTCCGCTATAAACAATCTCAATTTTCTTGAAACTGTACATGTATAATATCAATTATAAATATATATTTATCAGACAAGATTACAAACATAGATTTATAAATTTACTGTATCTGGCGACGATTCTGTAGAGATGATGCTGCAAACAAACATCTATTTGTTTTATTGCAACGTTTTTTTGCAGCGTAATTATGCAGTGTAATCTGCAAAAGAATGCAGAGAAAGATAAATTAGATAAGCATACATGCACACGTCTCCGTGACAGAGGAAACTCAGCTAGACAAGAAAAGGGTGATATTTTATTCGGCGGTGGTCTCGCAGCATATATGTCTCTACTTAAGACACAGCTCACGTATCTCTGTACCAGCTCGGCGGATTTAAGCCGGTGTTACGACGATTCTCTCTCTTTATCTCTCTCTCTCTCTCTCTCTCTCTCTCTCTCTCTCTCTCTCTCTCTCTTTCAGAAATCGTTTCCATTCTGTTCGCAATTATATCTAGTTTTACAATCGCAAAAAGTTTAGTCACTTACAAGCATTTTTAATGCAGGATAAGGAGCAAGAAACAAAAAAGTAACAATTGTTATAAAACTAGTTTCTAACTTTAAAGAATAAATCTTTGTAATTTATACTAATTAATAATAGCAATAGCAAAAACAGAACAATGATTTTGTGTTTAATACTTTATTAAGTCTTTCTTTTAAGTAAAAATTTTGTATGGATAAAATCATTAATAGATCTATTATTATTTTTTAACTTGTTTAGATAATTGATTCTCTTTCCTTCTATTTTATCTATTTACAACAATTTAAAAATTAGCGTAAGACATACTTTTATTATTTAATAAAACATAAATTATAACATAATAATAATATTAAAATTATTGTTTAGTTTATTATAATTTATTATATAGGTCTTTTTATGTTATTATAATTAATGCAAATGCGAGGCAAAAATATGTATTTCCTAGATTTGGCTATCTAAATGCGGAATATGCTACATGCAAAATGTGGTTGCTCTTTAATCTTATAAGTCCACATCTCTGCTTCGTAGATAATTCGATCCTCGAAATTATCCGACAATCGCTAGATAATTAGCTACGATAGCGACGAATGTCACGTCAATAGGCCCGCCGTCTATACGTGAGGTATCCTACGATTCGTTGTCATAATGAATCGATCACTCGCCAATTAGTTCGTCCATATCGCCGATTGACATTGATTAAAAGTTGCGGAAAGTACAAACATCGCCTGTCCATGCGTCGCGAAAATGAAACATCGCTTTGTTTCATATTAAGCGACAACATGTCCATCACCAGAATCGAGACGGACTTTTTGGGCGTCAAAAGTCATTCTAACATAGTCTTTATTGCCATGTTATTTTCTGTCAACACAAAGAAACGATTGTAATATGTACTAAGCCGATCAAATGTATAGCTGAATTAAATTTGAAAAAATTGTTAAATCATGAGATATTTTAATAAACCTCTGGTAGAAGCTAATAAAATCTACATAAATGGAATTATCTTTAGCAAATAGAAAATTTTTACAAATTAAGCAATGTGATTATCATTTCATCATGCTGGAATATATATTTTACGATTTTTTCTTTTTTTTGTACAAAGAAAAAGAGAGAGAGAGAGAGAGAGAGAGAAAGATAAAGAGAGATGAAGTGAAACAGAAGTGAAAACTAAAGAGATAACTGACAATGAGAAAAAGAAAAATTCGTTTCGTTTATTTAACAGGAATAACAAAATCAGCTCGCGCTCCTTCGGGCTGTTTTTCACTCTCTTTTTTTTTCAAGCTACGCTTTCGTCGCGTAACTTGCACTCAAAGTTCTAATTAGCACTCTACTTGTGCACGTATATTACAGTACGAGTTTTATTAACTTTTATCTAATGATCTTGATTATCAAAAATCCGTTGGCATTTCTTGCATAAATAAATTATTTAAAAAATATCAATTTATTTCGAAGATAATATTTTTTCTCTGATACAATATCAACATTATTTTTACTATACTACCATTTTTCCTCTTTACACAGCCACGTGAAAAAGGGCATTCCTTGCGCAACGAAGGCTTTTACAGTCTCCACGCGCTCAGTTCATATATTACGGACCTCTGGGAGTGCTTAGCATTGGAACAGTAATTTTTCCAAGTCTTAGCATCCTTCCAGTAATAGTCTTGGCAAAATTTTCGCCCATATAATGGTGTAGACAATTGTTGGTAAAAACTCGACAATGGACAATTAATTTCGATCTGAAAAACCTGTTATTATTTTATTAAAGTAAATATACATAAATTCAAAAAATGGTTTTTTGGATGAGCAGAATAAATTGAAATATTTTTTGTAAAGTTTTATTTTGCATCTGATGTGTGAATAAATTATACCATTTTGCTTAAAAATTCTTTATAACTATTATTTCACTTTTTTTTTTTTTTTAGAGACGAATAGAATAAAGAAGCAACTGCACTTATACAAATGAAACAGTAATATGAAATCACAATAACAGATTAGTTTGATAAACCTGGCGTTGATTTTTTGTCAATATGATTTTGCTTGTTCACATATATATATGTACAAAAACATATAATATTGTCAGACTATAATTAAATGGTGACAGAAAGTTGGAGAAATAATGCTGCCATCCATCCTCCTTAATTTTCACGTAGTGACAGCAGAACAAGACAGTTCCAACGGAGCTTCCGTTTGCCCAAAGGGAGCAAGTTTCCGAGTTTGGAAGCAAGTTAGCGTAGAAAACTTTCGACGCCTTTGATAAATATGGAAATTAGAAAACCTTGGCTTAACTAGAGGGTTATTCAGAAGAAGAAAAAAAGAGTACGTACCAAAGATGGCGGAAAGTATAGTCTTTCAAAGTAGATTTTTCTTGTCTCGCATAATTTGTTTCATTATAAATACATATACTTAATATATATAAATGCATATATATATATATATATATATATATATATATATTTAATATTTATTTATATACAATATATATTCAATATTTATTTAATTTAACATTAATTAAAATTATTTAAATCCTGGATTTAACTACACAATGGAAGTAGAAATTTATAAAATATAATATGATATATGTAAGAATAAAAACCTGATAAAAAAGTAGGAAAGAAAGATACATACATACTTCCCAAAAGTTTTTAATACAAGTTATACTATGAAACGTCAATCTCTTCGTACAACTTCAGGAACGGCGTCATCATTGCTATCCGTAATCCCCACATTTCAGGTTGTCAAAGCGGTCTTGGGAAACCTCGGGAATTTTCATTCCACTCTAGATTATTTGACGACCCATCATGCCCGCCGTTTCGCCTCGGAGCGTGTCTTGCTCACGTTTGCGCGGGATGATGCACGGATATTACCTATCCGCCCGCTCCCTCAATACCTCTTTTCGCGACCAGGTCGAGGATGTAGTTGGGAGTCGGAAGATGGAAAGAGGTTTTTTGGCTCGCTCACGGATGTCGAATAGGCGCGCAACGTGAGGTGCTATTTTCGATATTTTTTTTTTTTATGCGACTTTCGGAAATTAACATCGACGTAGCTAAACCTGCTTCGTCTGCATAAGCGATTTTTAGACCGTACCCCAAATTGACTCCCTCGCTCGATACGATAATTGGTAAAATTTGGTCGCCCGTCAATTGGATCGCTTCGAGGATTCAATTAACTTGGGCGAAATGAAGCCTGCTAAAAAAATCCGTGATCGCGGTCGATACTTTATATTAGGATATGAACTTTTATATTTGGGTCAGGCTGGATTGATGGAAACTTGAAATGAATCAAACGCAAGCAAACGGAAAAAATATTTGCCAGAGAAGATTCGCCGACGATTGAAAATATTAAGAGCAAGCTGTGCAATATTCTTAGCTGATGATGATGTTCCATATTTGGTTTTCATTCGTTATTTTTTTTTTTTTTAATTGAACGCATTCCTGCAAAATGCAATTTTTTTAGAAGAAGAGATGTATGGGTGTGTTTACTTTTATTTATAATAAAATTAAAAAATTTGTTTAAATTTAAAAAGATTAAATATAAAAAAATAAGAGAAATAGATTGAAAATATAAATATTATAAATATAAAAACATTATTTAATTAATAATGATATGTTTTCTATTCATAACATTAGATAAAAATAATAATTAGGAAAATTATGTATCTCTAACTATAATAAATTGTAACATATATATTAAAAAAAAAGATTAATAATTAATTACTCTAATATATACGATATACATATATATATACATATATACATATATAACACTTATATTGAATATCTTTGTGCTTTTAAATTTGAGTTTTCTGCATTTATATGACAAATGCTAATTATTTGAGTTCTTTGTGTCTTTAAACCAAATTTAGAGACTCTGTTGGGTAGTTTGTAGACCAAGTAGTTGCAAATTTGGCCGATCGTTTGTGTTTCCTTGAATGCACAAATCGTCGACCAGATTTGGCAATTTGATTTGGATATAAAGTTAGTTTTAGAGTTTGTCCATTAATCTTGGTTGTTGATCTGAATCCAGTAAATGTGATCTATGCAGCGTCTATTCTTCCGAAATAAAGGATTTCCGTTGCAGTTCGCTTATACATATTTCCAAACATTCGTTTTGCGCGGAGAATCACGAAAACTTTTTTGAGCAGATAGAATGCAGAGTATGATTTAAATTATTTACAAATTATGTTTCAAACGAGAAAAATATACGGCATATCAAGGACAAACATGCGTGACAAGCACATGAAAAGTTTTCAACTCAAACATTTCATAATATATAGAATTGCACTTGCTTTTATTTATGGAAATATAATAAATTTCATTTGTTTAGTAATTAATTATTTTTGTATTTTCAAGTTACGTGTAAATTAAATTAGTGTTTCGTTACAGAAAAGCAGAATGCAATTGTGATATATTTATCATTTTATTAAATGACTTTATAAAACACATTTTTATGTAAAATTTTATTGTATAAATTATTATTTTGTATAATATATTATAACGTACATTATAACTGCAATAGAAAATACATTATCGTTATAGTTTGCATAAACCAGTGTGTGAACTGCCATCATCGATAAACTGTATAAAGTCTTACGTATATATGCTTTACGCGAAACGACATGCTTTACGAGAATTGCTTTCGCTGACAATGCGAATTTGATGCTGTAATTCGGCTTATAGTCGCGGAGAATAGATCTATGATTGCTATCGCTGCTGAATAATTCGCGAAAATGAAGTTCTCCAGCCAGTTTGACGTCACATAGCGCATGCATTCAACATTAGACATGCATTATTCTCGCGCAAATCACTCAACGCAAAGTTTATAATTACACAGGGTGATTTACAATCTTAATCCTTTAATATATACATTGACACAAAATATAATTTATCCTGATGCCTTTTAAGTGAGAACGTCTTCAAAACAATGATAGAGACATCTTTATATTCATATGTATTGAAGAAAATGAAAGTGCATCTATATTAACAAGATAAGATCTATTCACGTTAGTTCTGCAAATAAGTATAAACGCGCGTATAGCTCTATACGTAGAATGGAAGGAATATTAAGGATCTCTGAGCATGTATGAATGCATTTCAGAAGAATACAAACACAGATATGGATGCGCCACGATCTCTGCCTTGCAAACGCTTAGACTTTCAATGTACTAGTAGCGTGGTGAATGCACGCGAAATGTATGAAGATGTACTGATGCACGTACTATGTGCATCATGCATCTGAAGAAGAAAAAGCTGTAGGCAGGTTATATAGCAGACATATATATGACAGACAGAGAAATAGCGACAATAATTCTACATACATACGTAGAACAAATTGTACAATACGTCGCTTTCTACTACGCGTATTTTCTCGTTTTATTTAACGCGCTCCGTGTTTCTTCTTATCGTTAGACATAAACTAACAATATTTAACTTTGTTGATATATACAATATTAAAAAAAAAGAAAAAAAACAGAAGCATGTAATACAAATGAAATTTTAAATATGCAATTTTCAATCGGGGTAACGCAGTGAAGGAAAATTTTTATCGCGTAAAGGTGATTATAAGTGAGCAATGGTTTTAGCCATCATATTTATCGTTTTGTGTACAATATATTATTTACGAAGTATATTGAGAAGATTGTAATTGTTACGTTTTTTTAATTTGCAAAAAAGTGCTGTTCGATTTGTCTTAATTATTAGATCCTTTGCGGTTTATTATTAGTTTAGAAATTTAACAGGAAACATTTATTATTTAAACAGCATAAAATTTCAAAAAGTTATTAATTATATTTATAAAAAAATTATATTAAAGAGTATTAAATCTAACTCAACATACATATATACATATATAAATGAGAAAAGTATATATTTAATATATAAAGTATATATTTAATATATAAAGTATATATTTATATATATATATATATATTTAATATATATATATATATATATATATATATATATACATATATATATAAAAATGAGAAAAATATATACGCATATGTATATACATATAATTGATAATACATATAAATAAAAAAATATTTAATTTTGTATTAATAAAAAATATATATTTAATTGATAAAATTTATACAAATAAAAAAATGATTTTGCATATTTTTGTATATATTGTTTTAAAATAAAAGCAGAATTATATAAGCGTTGCATTGTTGAAATTTCTCTTTAATAATTAAATTAAATATCTCAAAGTACAGAAATACAAGAGATAAAGGAAAGAGTTAACCCATCATTTATTTCACTTTTAGAAAGCAATCTCGGAGTTAAATGTAAAACACAAGTTGTACAACGTACTTGATTACTCTACATAAGCTGATGAGAGGAGGAGAATTTTCAGTACTTTACTGTTACTAATATTTCATCGGTTAGCTGTGCGTGCAAACTGATGAGAACTTTTCATCGCCGCTATTTCCCGAGAATTAACTTTCTGGCAGTGAAAGATGGCTCTGTTCGTAGAAAATACGATAATCATAGGACACTTGGGAAATCGAGGAAACAATTTTTATATTTTTTTCGGGAGGAAAATAAATTGTAAAATCTTCATCTCCTGGCAATTATTTTTTTTCTCATATTATTGTTAAATGAAGTTAGAATTTAGATTTTCGGGCGAATCTTTGATAACATCGATAATAAGTTAACAATAATGAAATTTTATAAATTAAAATTTAAACAAAAAATTATTTTTTTTTATTATAAGTAAAAAATTTGTATAAATAAGTTTATATATTTTGTTAGATAATTAAATAGTAATATATTTTATTAAGAAATTATTATGGATATGGAAAAGAATTACTCTCCTTTTACGCAAAAGTAATGAACAAAACGTATAAATTTTAAAACAAAGAAGCTACTTTATTTTAATTATTGAGAGCAAAAATCCACGATGCGAGTGAATCAAAAGACATTCGGTGCACTTTAAAATTGTGTTTTTTCAGATAAGTTGTATTGAATGCAAAGTTCGTGCAAAAACATACAGGAAATGGAAAGACATGCAAACTTTATTATCAGAAGCAGCGGACACTTTAATGAAATAATGCTCTCGTAAAGTTGATAGGATCGGGCTATTTTCTTTCACGAAAGTTAACGATTAACCGTGATCGAAGTCGCTACTATCGAAAACAAAAGTTTGTTTTTAGAAAGTTCAAGAGATAATTCAATCAAAAGATGCACAGAGAATATGGATAAAAAATCAAAGTGAGATTTTCATCAGATATAATGTTTGGAAAAATTTATATATAGCTACAGTGTTTTCAATCAATATCGAGATAATCAAAAGTCTACGTTTATAATAATATTAAATATATAAATAGATATATCGCATATATAGACAAAAGCGTACATATACAATGTTTTAAATTAAGGAAGAATATCGTTAGAAAGAATGTCGTTATTGAAAGAACAAGTTTTTTTGGACTGTCATTCTGTGTGAAAAGTACTTTTATAACAGACAAAGTGAGATTGAAGAAAAGAGGATAACTCTCGTATGTAACATCGCTCAAAGCACCAAGTGTTTACGGAAGAGCGTGGAAAAATAAGTAAAAGAAACACTTCACCTCTGTAATTTCATTTCGTGAAAACTATCGGCGAACAAATCGATAACTGCAAGGAACATTACACAACGCTGGAATTTCATCGGCGAATCTTATTATTTTCTATTATCTTATTCATCAAGTAACGACGTGTTGAATAAATACTGTTGGTTATGACACAGTCAATAATTATTATATATATTTCACAAAGCAAAGTAAACAGAAATATAATTCTTAGAGAATTACTGAACAGCAATTTTCCTCCTTTTCTAAGTCAAATGACTAGCAATTAAATAATTCTGTAATTAATAATTTAAAAAAGAGAAAAAGAGTGAAAACTTGAAAAAATTTCTGGAGACATCGAAAACATTGATCACGTATACAAGATTAATATTTCATACAACAAGTTAATCTGAAACGCAAACAAGAAAGTGTAGAAACGCATTCTGTGACAATATTCAAGATAGTTAGTTTAAATTTTTTGGCAGTGTTGCTCACTAAATCGTCACAGTGTGCGGATTGGGGCGAATCCTTGGCTACATCGGCGGACGACCGTCGGTGGGGGCCACCAATATGTCGCAGTCAGGGTCAGGTGGATTGCATGACATTCAAGGACAAAGTCAAGCTGGACAAACGACCGACAATCAACAGACAACGTGCCAGAACGGTCGTGCTGAGCCGCTCGCCAATACTACGAAACAGGATCTTTCCAACGGTTTCGAAAATCGAACGATGGATTACGAGAAATTTACTCAAGAAAAAACACAGAATACCTTAGTTGCAGGAGAAGTTCAGGATCAACAGACTTCACAACAGCAGCAGCAACAACTTAGTCATCCAGTAGCACAATATCCGTCGGGAAGAAGACAATCTGTAGGATTACCAGAGGATAAACACCCTTCAACCGGTCAATTGCCACCTCCGCCATACAATCAAGAAAAAAGTAATGACAGAACTCAGCATGTGTCTCAGACTAGCACTCAGACAGTACCGGTGCAAGCGTATCCACAATTTGCTTCTGATTACGACCAAAATCAATATCCGCAAATACGAGGACAATTTGAGGTCAGATCGCAGATCTATCCTCAAACGCAATATTCCGATAGAGCTGGTTATGTAACCAGAGACGTAACTTATCGTGATCCGACTCTTTACAGTCAAAGCGGTGCGACCAATCCCATATTTACTGGACAGGGTCAATACGTAACAGTTCAACATGGTTCACAGATACCTTCGCAATCTGCCAGTCCACAGCCACCGTATTACTCGGGTGTAATCGTACCACAACCACCGAGTTATGCTCAATTTGGTACACAGCCGCAATATTCTTATAGTCAATATCCGCAGACAGTTATGAACGCCATACCGTATAATCCACATACCGGCACTATTTATCCCGCTCAACAATACCCTGGTCAACAATCGCCGAATCCGCAGAGATTTTCGCAAGAGATCGGCCAGTATCAAACACAACCGATTATTCAGCCGATCGCTCAGAATGTAACACATGGGATTGCTATCCAGACGACGGAGCGACCTTGTCGAGGACCGAAGCCAATGGTGCCGCCTCGTGGCAATTCCAAGATTACCACCCATGATCCTGGACATAGAAAGTCCGCCAGCGTTGATGTGCCAGCGTTGCAAAAGGCGAAGTATGAGTCAACGCCGACTGCTCAACAAGATTCAATTCATCGTAGCGATGGCACCATAATTATGACAGGCGCGCCAATCGGTCCGGATGGGACGGATAGAAGATATCTAACCACAATTAATCAAAATCCCAGAACAAGACAAGATGGTCTGTATGTAGATACAAATGGTGATCAGTCCGGCAGAGAAAAACTAATCGATACAATAGCCACGGAATGCGGCTTATATGTGTCCAGATCGGAGCATAGGAAATCTATATCGGTCGATGTAACTACCAGCTTCCAAAGACGCAATGATACGATAACTTTTACGTTTCCTGGCGATGGTAATCAAGAGACTATGTCGGCGAGAAAAGCTACAACTGCAGTAGACGCGAAGAGAGTCGAGACTAATCAAATATTTCCCACTGAACAAAGGAGACTGGATGCGGGTCTGCGTGTATCGCCGATGGCGTTTGATGCAAGACAAGAAAATAGAAAGAGTATAGGGGCTGATAGGAAGCCCGAATGGGGTAACGTGAGTCCGAATCAGAGAACCGCTTCTTCAGAAAACAGACGATCGGATTATTTTGAAGAACACCGAAGATCACCCATGAATGTAGAAGGTAAAAGAATAGAAGATGTAAGGAGATCGCCTATGCCGTTTGTGCCAATTCGTGAAACATCTGTTGATCGCGCCGGACAGAAAAGTCCTTCCTTTGTCAGCCAAAACTTCGAGAAAACTAGACAGGAGCTAGCGATCTGGGCAGAACAACGTCAACGGCAAGAACACGAAAGGAGCATTATGCAAGGTCCGATATTTACAACAAGTCCTCGTTCTCGTAATCCGTCAGAAGAGAGAAGAGATATCAGGTCGATTCATCCACTGGATGACCGAAAAGAGTCGAGAATGTCTCAATCGGCCTTTCAACCCATTCCTAATATCAGTCAGAGTACTATAATGGAGCAACGTCGACATCTGAGACACGTTAGCGCTGATCTGACGAAACACATTGAACTTTCAAGAAAAGATTTTGATGAACAACCCATCACGGGATCCGTAGTAAATCTGGGATCGGTAGCTAGTACTGCTTCATCGCAAAGAGCCAGTCCGAATCTTTGTCATCAATATCCAGCTCTCAGTGAGGCAAAAATAGATACGAAAACCGTGTTGACTGTGGTTACAGATTTTGGCGAGTCGGTTGCCAGCAAACCGATTGATCAAGTTGATCACATAATTCACAGTCATCGTAAAAGTCACAATACTTCCTCTAATTTACTAACTCACAGTAAAAGCCAGACGGAAAATTTGCAGAATACGCTAGAGAACCAGAGCGAGAAAATAGATTCTCTTCAGGCTCAGCAACAACAGTTGCAGAATCAACAGAGTCTCGATTTAATCTCTGAAAAATTAAGTCAATTCGAACGTCAGCAGAGCGATCTTCAAGCCAAGCTGCAGTGTCTTCAGAATCAGAATCAAATTCTGGATAAAGTGGCGCAATTTCAGCATCAGCAGAGCGATCTTCAAGCTCGGTTGCAAAATTTGCAGAATCAAGGTCAATTGAATGATAAAACTCACAAGATATCTGGTGACTTTGCGCAACTTCCAATGACAAGTGATACACATCAGATTCAAGCGAGCCCTCTTCCAAATCATCAGGAACAATCATCAGATAAATCTTCCTCGACTCATCAACCAGTTCACGGTCTTCATCAGACACTTCTGACTACTGCGTATCCGCAAAGTGCCACCCACCAAGCCTGCCAATCGTCCGTGTGTGAGAAACTGACATCTCGCGTACAACACGACGTTTCCGATCCGAATTCTATTCAGATACCGAACATGTCGCAAATGCCATTACCGTGCCTCCCGCAATTCGATCGCGCTGACGCGTCGCGTACTTCGTTCTCCCAGTTTCATCGATTTCAGATTGAGAATCATGAGGGTGCTTTAGCGACGAGTGCTGTATCTGCCAGTTCTTTCACCGGTACGCTGAAGAAAATACCGCCGGAAAAACCACCACGGACGTCCTTGATAGTGCAGTCGCCGGAAGCTGAGGTAATATCGAGAAAAACAAAATATTTCTACGTGTTTATTATTTTTTATTATTTTTGTCGATTATTTGAATTTCTATTTTATCCCAAACAATATAGAAACACGCAAATATAATTTTCCATCTTTAAATAAGAGAATAATTGCAAAAATCTATATTGTATATTATTAATTAAAAATTATATTATTATTTTAATCAATGGCTCAATATTATACGTCAAATAAATTTGCAAAGCACGATCAAAACCTTGCATTAATTGGAATCGCAAATTCCAATGTGTATCTTCAAAGTATAAATAGCGGCTTAACATCCTGTTTTTGCACTAGTTAAAATCAACGTTCTTTGGAGTAATACGTGGCGAAAGCTCCCTTTATGTTATCCAGAATGTTGGAGAATACGCGTGCTCGTGGCCGAGGAGATTGCGGCGGCAATGAATGGCTACAAGCGAGCAAGATCCGGACAATGCAGGCAGATAGAGATCTCCGTTTGCAGTTTTTGTCGCCACAGTCGAGTGGAATGAACTCGTTAAATATCAGACCTGATGTTGTCTTTGAAAACTTTGTTACGGGCCCTATGTACCTTTGGCTCCACTTCCGAGCGTTTACAGTCTCAACGTTCTTGTCGCGACTATAAAACGCTATGCACTTAATGCATCAGCATCGTCTGACAGTGACGTTATTCGCTCGATCGCGAACGTGTTTCGAATAACGAAAGCCAGATTTTTTTCATATCGTACGGTATTTTGTTCGCAGGATAAGTCTTTTGTGCTATCAATAAAGAAAAGCCTGCCTGTCAATAAAGAAAAGATAAAGTCATAAAAGAATTGAACAAATTCATAAAAATAGTATATGCAATTTAAACATATGCATGTCATGCGATGTATTGAGCCATTTTTTTTTGATGATGGACGTTTTTATAAAATAAAAATATATTACTCGCGATGTCAGATATTTAATTATGTTTGAGACTTTTCAAATCTTCATTGTAGGGTAATATATTTTTGAATATAAAATTAGAAAGAAGTTAAAGAGCAAATGGACGCTCATATAACGATCTTAATTTCATAAATATAAACAAATGGTTTTTTAAATTAAATGTATAAACAGTAGTAATATATACAATTACATCAATATATCCTTTGATTATAATTTGTTTATCTCTGCATCATATCTTTGACAACATGATATAATTTTATACACATATAATGTCAGTGTATGACATAATATATATTCAAATATAAATGTATCTTGTTTTTATCAAAATATGATTTGCATATTTTTTTAAAAATAGTTATTTGCAAGATTGCATATCATAAAGAAATAATATAAAAGACTTTGAGAAACACACAAATGATTTCATTAAATGATATTAAAGTAAAAGTAGAAATATTTTCTTAAATAAATATCTCTCCTTTATGAAATATTTCTCTATTTGTAGTTGACGTATGATAAGATGACAAATAATATTTGCTATTGCGGTTGTATCGATGCTGACATCGTATTAGCGAAATTGGGTTACGATGGCGAATCGACTGCGTATGAAAAGTTTCGACGTTTGTTTTTCTGAAAAAGCTAATATCTCTCGCTTCAAATTGCAAGCTTGCTAGATAGTGAAAAAGTGAAAAATATGAATAGTGAAAAAGAGAATTCATATTTCTGGTTGAAAAGTGCTATGTTATCTAATACGTGGGCAAGTCTAATATAAACCGGATGTTTTTCCAAAAAAATTTATTCGATCCAAACATTTTTAGTGCACACTCAAGTCATTTTTCTACATAGTTTCCACTAAAATCTAAGCATTTTTATCACCGGATTAGCAGTTTTTTTTTTATTTCTGCGTCATAAAAAGAAATGGGACATGTCCGAAATCAATTGCGCAAGCCGAATTTTTTCCAAAAAGTTCTTTATTCGATCAAAATATTATCAACACACACTCAAGTCATTTTTTGACATAGTTTTCACTAAAATCTAAGCATTTTTGCCACTGAATTGGCAGTTTTTTTTTATTTTCATGTCATAAAAAGTAACAGGACATATCAAAAGCTAATTGCGCACGGAGGAATTCGTGCGCAATCAAGTTTGGACACGTCCCACTTTTTATGACACGAAAATAAAAAAACTGCCAATCTGGTGGCAAAAATGCTTAGATTTTAGTAAAAACCATATAGGAAAATGACTTGGACGTGCGCTAAAAATATTTTGAATAAAATGTTTTAAAAAAAGTCCGGTTTATATTTCACTTCTTTACGTATTTCAGAACTTTCATATTTAAAGAATGAGAATATCGTATTCTGCTCTTGATATTTATATCTTTCCTTCATATTTTTATCAGTGTCAAGTAGCTTGTAACAAATTTATTATGTTAATTTATTATATAAATAATAAGAAATGACAAATTTTTACTTAATTTCTGTTATCCCATCGCTTATCTACAATGCGTATAAATTGGGTATTACTATTACCGTTCATACATATGTATTTGCAAATTTCTCATTCTTCTCACATTGATTGTATCGAAAATGTATGGAGATGTTTTTTCTATCGAATTTCTATTTAACATTCTTCTTCGTCGGTAGCGCAGCCTTTCGTGTAGGATGTCAGAGCTCTTTCTTTTCGGCTAAAGTATAGAAATTCTATACGATTTGATACATTCATCTCTCCGACCAAGCTCGATTCTATGAAAGCATCGTTGGCGAATAGTGTGGGCTTTTCAAAAATCGTTTCTTCCAGAAATTTATTTACACAGACTCGTTTCATTCTCTGACATATAAATCTGGTTTTACTATTCACTGAATAACACTTGCCTATATGTTTATATTTCAATGCATCTTTACAAAATCGCATAAATTTGTATTGAAACGTTCAGTTATCTGGATGCTGTGAAAAAACATTCATATTTACTTATTCTTCATACATTGAAATATGCAAATCAATGCATTGTTTTCAAAGCATAGTAAAAGAATTTTTTTAGAAGGGCAAAAAGAAATTATTTCTCAATAGTAAAATATATATTTCCGTAGAAATTTTGAATATGTCGTATATCGATATTGGATTAAAGATTAAATAAAAAATAGTTTGGTGATTTAAGAAATATATAATTGATGATAAAAGAGTGGAGAATGTGCGATGATTTAATAGATTTTAACCAAAGTTGAAATGGGCGAAATTGTTCCGCCCTAAACTTGTACTTTTCGACTAAGGGAGCGAATTAAGTCGAGAAATGTTATGAATAACGGCCTATCATGAATTAAATATGAGCAGTAGTTTCGCGTGTCGTGTACATTGGCGGAACGATGGCGCGACGTTGCGAGAGAATAAAAAAGATGGTTAGGGTGCGAAGGAGATAAAGGACGAGAAATCAGCCAAGGGCGTACAATAAACCTTCTAACTTTTCTCTCCCTGTACGCAGAAACGGGAACGCTTCGATATTCTTTTTACAACGCCGTTGTATCTGCCTTTACGCTAGAATTATTCGGGACTTTGCAAGCAAACTTGGCAGCATTCTCTGCGTTTCACGGCCTGTGATTAAAAAAATTGGGACAGCAGATTGTTAAATTACATGACTTTAAAGTGCGTCAGGTACGATTACTGTGACTACATACCTTTATTTTGCGAAAACGCTATTTCCCGAACAGACAACGTTGATAAACGAAAGAGCGTTGCGCGGTATCAAATAGGATCAACACATAGATTGCTGGAATTTCTCAAATCCGCGAGAAAATCTCCAGGTAAAGGCCACCCAATAACCGGAATCTATTCTCGTGCAACGCGCGCGCTACTACAGAGTTTTTTGACGCCATGAATTCATGGAAACATTTCGCTCGAAACACACGGAAATTTTGAAATTAAACTTTGTTTCTCTGTTTTCGTAGATACGCAATTTCATTGGAGTTTTAAAAACGGTACTCGCCAACGCGCATATGTAGCACTTCTTTCTGCAAAACCCCAGCGTCCGAAACAATGTCGGTCCTTTCGCGCGAATCGATTTTGCCGTGCCTTTTATTTCGCTGAGGGCGTTTCGCACGTCATAGCTACGAGCTTTTACGAATCTCCACAGTTTATCCACTAGCAAAGGTTTTTGCGAAATTTCAAGCATAACTTTTCCCACCGCCATTCAGCATATGCTTGCACAATTGTGACTAATAGCTTTCCGGTTTATGTGCTATCGCCAAAGTATTTACGATGGTCGCTACCGCGAGAAGCATGCCTGGTAGTCGCGTGTGTATTTTTAATCCGTATATATATCCATGGCGATATATAAAGCGGGCATTGATTTTATTTCAGCATCCGATTACAAAATCGAACATTCTCGCGTGCGCGGATTAGCTGCTCGGATTTCTTCTCCGTGCAATTTCACGGACGACCATGCGAATAATTCGAGCTTTTATTGTAATTGATGCGCGATCGATATGCGCGCCTTTATTTCTCGGCTACTATTTTCTTGTTATTATACTAATGATTTTATTTCAAAACGCGATTTATAAAAGCGCCCGCGCATAACCGGCGGTAATTTCACAAGAAAATCTTTCGCAGCTGCTATGCTAAGAATCTTATCCTTTTCCAGTAAGACAATTATAATACTTCTTTGAAAGATTATCTCAGCAAAGCCATGGCATATCTAGTGGAATTCTAACCGGAAGATATAATAAATATCAGCAATGGAAATTGTCTTGATACCGTCTTTAAGCCAAAAAAATGAGGAAGTTTGTGTTAATATCTACACAATACTTGCTAGGTAAAACAAATAATATATACAAGTTAAGTATTATAATTTTAATATACACGTATATATTTTTATTCATTTATCTTGCGCCCACCTTGCCATAATTTTTCTTTACATTTTTTTCCGACATGTAACAATCTCGAATGCAACTTCAATTATATATTCTATATTCTAAAAATTGCATCTGCAATGTTTTGTAACAAATTAAGATAATTGCGGGGAGATTGTATATACCGATGTAACGAAAAGCTGAATAGTATCACTAATCAAAAATTTATTCAAAAATATGCAATATGAGAGGCCGTTGATTTTCACTTGTTTTGAATAATATAACAGCTGAGATAAAACGCAATTTAATATCACTATAAGGCAACAAGTATAAAAGTTACAAAGTTACATCTAATTGATATAAATTGATATTTTATACAATAGCAAACCGTAGCAAATTTCAGAACTGCATTGTTATAAAATTATAAAATATAAAGTTATAATGTGATTATTAATGCTGTTATCGTTTTTGTTAGTGTAAATTTTAATTAAATTATGATTATTGATGTATTATGATCGTCGTATTATGATGTTTTTAGTTATCATGTTAATGAGGAAACAAAATACACGGTCGGAAAGTTAATTTATTCGCATATCAAGAAGATATCTGTATACGTGCGCGTATTGACATATTATTACATTCAACGAATCAAATGTTTTACATTGATATCACATGGCGATAAAATATCACGTTTTTTTTGCCGGTCATGTATTAATTATACAATCTGCACTGGTCGCCATCTTTCGTGATCACAGGCTAATTTGTTTTCTACGTACGCTCGTGGGAAATCGCCAGGAATGGGTGGCGTAACGAAAACGCTAATTACAATTGCGGAGCCGCAGTCCGAAACAGCGGGTTGGCACGCGCAATCGCGAGCATTCGAGCACGAAATGGATTAGTCAGGATTAAAATTTGATCAAAACCACGAGCCGATTCGCGCATGGATAATTAACCGTGCGTTCATTGTCTTTCGTGTAAAAAAAATCTTTGCTATTATTGATTTTTTAAAATTTTTTTATTATTTTTTTAACTTTTTATTATTGAGACAAATCGATATTCTTGTAATATATATCTCTCTCGAGATAAATTTTCTGCTTGACAACATTCGCGATTGATGCAGCAAATCTGTAAAATTTACTGGAAACTTCTCCGTTTTGATCAATAAATGCTCTTGAATAAATATGGAAATACATTTAGATTAAATTAATAATCGCTTATGAATAAACAAAAATCAAAATATTCGACATACTTTGCAAATTTATTTTAATTATAATTTAGATTTTTTTACATGGCTAAACTTATTTATTTTGACGTATGCAACAATACAAATTATGTTTGATTATGTTTTTTGATATTGCACAATTGTAATTGCAATCTATTATTATTGCAAAAAAAAAATAGATTGCTCTCTACACTGCTCAGTTCACAAATTTGTTTTTTAGAAAAATTATTATATTATAATTGTTATAATCAATTTTTATAAATTTATATTTTATAACTGCTTCCATAACGTTATTTCTGTCAATAAAGTTTGTGATTTAAACATGTATGGAAATATAAAATATAACTTTAAAAAGAATTAATTTTGAATATTTTAAACGTGAATATTTATAGAAAATGCTGAACCTGCAAGAAAAAGGAGTTATTAAAATTTCAATATGTAATTAATATGCATATAATTCTATATTAAAATTATAATTTTTGTTTTGTCTTTTAAAAAATATTTTTGTTTTAGTACTAGTTTTAGTTGAGCAAAAGAAACATATATTATAAATAATTTTGCTTGCGCAAGTAAGAGTGTAATATACATATATCAGGAGATACAAAGACAATGTATATCTCACAAAGTAAAATATTAAAATCTCTATTCTGCATGTAATACATGAGAAGAACAGGCGAAAATTGTTCTATTAATGTTTCTTGTGTTTGAAGCTGAAATATAAACAAAAGTTTATCCACTTTGGTTACTGCAAGCTTGATAAAAAAATTTTAATTGCACCGTGTACCAAATGTAATTAAAAATTTATTGACAATACCGTAGTGATCGAAGAAAAATTGGATTGCAAAATAGTTAAACAACCATCGATTTTTTTGAGGGCGTTGTGACAAATTCTGATATACCAATTCTCAAACTCACTGAACGATGTAATCGAATAAATAAAAAAGGTAAAATAAAAAAATAACGCAGCCTTAATATGTATTGCAAAATAAATGGGATAAATGAAATTATATAATTTTATCATAAGTTCAATAGCCAAAGCAACACAAAATGCATTTTTGCAAACAAGTATACATATCTGCGAAAAAATATATTTATAATGACCGGAAAATGACAAGCTATCAATGTTAATCAATAGCCTTTCCTTTTGCTGCATAATTTTGTGTGATTTTCTATGCGGATAAAATGAAAATCTCGCTGAATCAAGCCACGTTATTAAAACTACAAATTATTAAAGTATTATAAAAGAGGACGAAAGTACAGGATATGGAATAGATGAAACGAATTGCTGGACGAATTTAACAATATTAAACAGCTGGACGATATTGAACAGTATATGAGTGCGCGAACGCGCGTCTCTCTCGTTCTCGGAATCAAATATCATCCTCTTTCTGCGATCACAGCCGTCTAAAGCACTCACTGTGACTGAATAATTATCCGAATGGCACAACGGAGACGGGCAGAAGCTTCCTCCGCGAAATGGAATTCCCGTTTCCTTTGTACGTGACCCGCCAATGGATTTTCCAAAGCGTTCTGATACTCGGAGCTCTCATGCCACGTTTCATTCCATCGGATTGATTTGTTTTCAATTCGAATACTCCTGGCGCTGACTCAAGGTTGGATTAATCGTAGTAACAATCTAGGCTAACCAATCCTTGTCTGTTAACCAATCAGCAATAGATTTTACCTGGGACTAGCACCGAATATACAAATGTACATGAGAAGAATTTGGCCAGATGAATTATTATAAAATGTTAATAATAAAACGATGCAAAGATTTTAATCATGGTTATAAAAAAAACTAAATTAACAGCTCTGTCACATGTAATATTAGGGGAAATATCTCATTATTAAAGACAAAGTGATTGTTTAATATTTTAATGTACAAATTCAAATATATATTATTTTTATCCGTTTCTTTTTTTTTTTATTTACGTTTAACTCTGCGCGAACTCATTAATTTAATCTCCGCTCTTATTTTCTATGAAACGTGACTTGGATTATGCGTCGTCATTAAATATGCAGTTAAAAAAGCAGTCGACGCGAAGGTGTCATATAATCCAGATACCGCGCACGAACAGAAAATAATTTTACGGCATATCGGGTATCGGCAGGTCTTAATGCCATTACGAGTTAATAGACCGCACTACCGATAAATTCGTCGGTAAACGCTCGTCAAAACTTCTCTCTGCGCGAGGCAAAGATTCGTAAACGAGAAAAAAAGCAATGCGAGATGATGGTTTGGCTGCATCGATGCATTCTCGCCAGACGGCTGCGATTTTTCATCGAACTTCCTGTCTTATTGTTTTGTACGTTCTCTTTTCAGTTATCCTCGACTTTTTTTAATTTCCTCGGCTTTGTGACACTTTCGATATAAACCGCATCTCTACATTTAAGTAGATGGGAAATGGAAAAAAAAGGGTGAGAAAGATGGAAGGATAGAAAGTGAACGGAAGTCGGCAAAACGAGCAGGTTAAGAAGTTGAACGATCCGCGTTTACTGGAAGTAGGTCGAGTCGTTTTAGAACATTATATACGTGGGATAAAAATAAGCAGAAAACTAAGAATAATTATAAATACAATAATGGCGACTGATATTATATTGTATCAAAATCGTCGATTGGCATTGGACCGGAAATAAGAATCGAAGCACGCTAAATTTGATTTCTTCCAAAGAATATGGAAAATTTTCAATCTTTGGAAATCTGGATTTTTTTACGCACAGCATCAAAGAATCTAAGATAAGTAATCTTAATTTTGTATAATTCTTATGAGACAGTTACGCAAACACACTGACCGAGAACTGTCAAATTTTCCTTACACAATCCAAGGAAATATTTGGCTGTTTAATTTGCGCTCGTCTTATTGCGTGATAAAATACAGATGACGGTTTAAATTGGACGACAGGAATGTTCCAATGGAAATGTAACCGGAAAAGTGCTCAAGTCCGGTTTCTCGGTTTACGAGAGGCAATTTTCGAGATTCAAGACAACTGATAAAATCTGTGAGCGTAGGAGTTTTAAGGGCAAAAACACAATTTCGTCAATTGTCGCGGAGCGTAGTAAGGATCGAATGGTAGGGCCCTACCATTGATGCTGCGTTGGACAGTCGCAGCAAATGGACTAATTGCCGGCGTAATTATCCGGAATTAATCGGAATAAGCCGCTTAATTATCACGTTTCGTACAAAGCTCGTTTGTTTCTCAGTATATCTGTTAGCCGATTTTGGACAAGCGAAATGCCGCTAAATGTGCGCTAATTATCATCGGTGCGGCATCGAATCGTCGAAGCTGACGGTCCGTGTTATGCTCTCGTTTCCGTTTCTATAGGAAGTTGCAATCCGAGGATATTTAAATGCAAATCCAATGTAATCAACATGTCTAGTGCAGATTATGCTCGGAATTTCTCAGAGGATGAAAACGGTTTCAGTAAATATTAAGGTTCAGTAAATATTAAGTCGTGCAAGTATTATCCTGAATCTATTAGTTCATGCACGTATTTCCTTCCTTTAATTGGAGAATGTTGACTCTGTCAATTTTTTGTTATAAATAAACATATAACTGTTATAAATTTTATTATATAAAAAAATTTACTATTATGTAAATTTGTTCTAGTAAAATTGATAAAAAGATTCAGTCTTTTTGCGTTATTTTATAAATTACAAATCTTAGAGATGCGGAATATATATACTATTATAATAAATATTAACATTTAGCAAAACATATCTATTTTTCCATTCAATCTTTGTTGCAGATTTAAATATTGCAATATAAATTATTGTATATAAAATATAAGTTTTGAAAAATCTATACATATAAAATAAGCTCTGTTCATAAAACTTTTAAAGATTTAATTTTTTTCTCTATGAAGAGAAAAAATATCACGCAGAAAGCTTTTGTAAAGAATAATACAGATTTTATGGCGTTTCTGTGAACATCTGTGAAAAAGATGAACCAGCGCGTTGCAAATTAGTAGCGGCAATCAGTACGGATAGAAACGCGTATCGAAAACAGCTTAATCAACGCAGGGATATATGGCGAGTGCGACGGCTTAATTAAATTGCCGCGAGATACGTGACTCTCTATTTCGGTCACTTCGTCACTCTGCCGGAATAAGTTCCCGATGTGGAATTATTTTGTCCGCGTTCGTTGCAGGACGGTCATCGTCCATGCACGACGCAGTTGTTTCCTTCGCGTACCGGCATATCAATTAAAATTTATGTATTTCCCTCCAGCAATGACGAGTAACCGCGACGATACCGATCCGAATCAATATTTCACCGTGAATTTATCGCGGCCATGCAGCAATAAAAAGACACTTTGAGCTATCAGAATCGGATTTATCTACGAAACGGAAATACTTCGTCGAATACCATAAAGGAAGGCAAATGATTCGGGCCGACTTGTTTTTTGTACAAAGATAGATTTTTTCGGTGGAAATCGTACGACGGATCGAATGTGTCGGAAATGTGTAATATTTAGAATTTGAACATCTGTATGATGTTTTTAATTGTCCTGTCAAAATCTTGTGTTTTGTCATAAATGCATGCTCAGGATACATAGTTGAATACTAGTATATATGTAACTGCAAGTTTCTCTTTGTATTTTGATGACGCATTTTACGACAATGATCTATCGCCTTTTATCTCTTCACTTTTCAGACTAAAAATCGTCCTGTCGATGCAGCAACATATAATTTAGCGAATATATATTTAATGAATTATTATAAATTTAACGGCATTCTGTTAATCATTTTTGTCTCTTTTTGCAGAGTAATCGCAGCCAACCAGCTATCGGATTGAAGCAAACGCCAAAAGCACGGGTGAGTAGGAGTATGATTTTTATATATATTATATATTTTATATATATATATATATATATATTTTATATAATAATCTTTCGGTATATATAATAATTTTTCTTTATGATTTTGTGCAAATTGCAATATCTCTATCTTATATATATAATTATAATAATAATTAATTATATATATATATATATATATATATATATATATATTATTATTATTATTATTATTATTATTAACACTCTATGCTACCATAAACAATTTTCATAAAAGATATGTCTGCGGAAAGAAACCGTAAACTAGTAATTGATTTTAAATATAGATCGCAGAACTTTCTACAGTAAACTTCTACAAAATCGGAACATATGAGTTACATGTGAGTCAACTGGAATATGCTAGATATGCATACAAATGAGTGACTATAAATGACATACTTGGCGATGTAGTTCGCTACATGTTACATGAAAGCTCGTACTCAAGTTTGATTCCCATTGGGCCTATTTTTTTTTTACAAAACTAAATTGGAAAAACGTAGAGTGCATTATATCTATGCTCGCAAATATTTCATTGACAATAGTGTTCATTTAATGATATACACATTTTGGATATTTTTTTTCTTTTTTTTTTGCGATAATATACATCTCCGCCAATTGTCATTCTCAGAAAATTAAAATAATAACACAATTATTATACTTGCATTTCTTAAAAATAAATTAAACAAAGTTTGTCATTTTGCAAATATCCAGTTTATAATATTTTAATTTTGATGACTTCTTGGGAAAAATATTGTCTTATTCTTTGTAAATTAACAATATAGATTGCGTGAATAAATCTATAATATATTCATAAATCGATGTGATTAGCTAATTATTACTAATTTCTATTATCAGTGTTAACAAATTCTTTCACAGATATATTATTTTTGATAGTATAATAGGTAATATATTGATTGCGTGGAATAAGAAAATTTATTTTTATCGCTCTTTCTTTTCCCTCTTTTACTGAATTTTTTGTTTATCGCGTTTTTACCCTTCCAGCTCATTCCCTTCCGTCAGTCAAATGAAAGTCGAAAGACTTTCGGAAAAAAAAAAAACGTTGAGAATGCGAACGGTAACGTCGACAGAACGACGTGAAATCGCGCGGCGCAATTTCGTGAGATTGCTCGCCGAGGCAACTTGCCGAGAGGACCGGCCTTGTGGAAAAGAGCTTCTTGGGGACGCGGGGGATGCTGGCATTTTTTTCTTCTTTCGCGAGATTTGTGGCGCACGTTTTATTCAGGAAGAAATACTTAGTAGTAAAATTCCATGGCAAGTCAGTTGTAAACATCGTCTATATAACGTTTATATTATCTTCTCTATTTTTCAATCCTAATATATTAATTGTGTTAGATATATTGATATAATAATTTACTGTTATTAATATTATTTTTTACATATCTGTTTTTAAACATGATTAATAAATATACGGCATTTCAAATTTTATTTTATCATAATCTCGGATTCACTTTATGAGCATCGATATGTAGATCGATACACGCTGCGATTGGTAACCATCCTAGGCTGAAGGGCAGATCTCGTAGTTTAATTTAACTAGTTGGTAGAACAAGATTATGCCCCGGAGGATGTATCGACTATCGACATAGATAAGGTATTTACTTATATATATATATACAGAGGTATAGAGAGTGGCAAAATATACGAAACACATCGATGGATTTTAGCATCTTAATTTGTGAGAAGAATAAAAAGATATTTTCTCCACAAAATTATCAAAATTAACAATTTTTATAAATGGGAGATTTTCAAAATTACAAACTTATTTTATGAATTAATAACTATTTTTATTATATTATTAGGGATTTTTCTATTACATTATTAAAGTAAATCTTGCAAATTATTATAAAAAATTATTTAATTAAAGTATTTATTATATATGCATATAAAATTCTAAAACTTGCAATTTTATTATTATATTTATTAAATAGACAAAGGTTTGTGCATGGATGTGTGAGTAAAATCAAACAGATTATTTTGTTTCTTTATCGCTAATGGCGCATTTTATGCAAGTTTTACATTGTATTCTAATGTCGTCTGATCATTCTTGCTTAAACGGCTGTGACAGATTATGCGTAATCAGAATTTACAGTGCACTTTCTCATGCTTCTACAACCATATAAACTTCTCAGCAACGATAATAGTAAAATTATTATTACGACTATTCACTTTCTTCTTGCTCTCGCGTGCTTTTCTTGTAATTAAAATATGATAAAATAAATTAAATTTAACTCTTGCTATTTTAACACAAATCTTTATTACGAATTACATTTATAATTGCAAAAACATAAATAATCAAAAAATAAAAATAAAATATATATTGTGAACTTTAGAGTGAGAACATTAAAATTAATTCATTGAATGTATTTTCCGATTCAACTTTTTTAATTTATCGATAATAAAAAATTACAGAATTCTCCGTTTCTGCGATATTGAATCGTTAGTTATTTTATTTTTCATAATTTAATCAATTAATTTTCTTTTATAAGCAATTTAAAAAATTGTACACTCTTTTTTTGTTATCAAGAAATTCAAAATTTATGTTAATACTACTGCAAAAAGTAATATCTATGCACGAATTACCTTGTTATCTTAGAATAAATTAGAATCATATTATAGAAATTAAACTTTAACGAGAAATTGAAAATTTTGTGTTGTAAATCATAAATATATTGCAGAAAATAATTTCGAAAATATAAAAATGATTGAGATATACGCAGTTTTGTAATTGCACTCTATTTTTACATAATTTACAGTATCATTTTTCCGTTTTTACTCCGATGAGTGCTGGAAGGTGCCACAATTATGAATTCTACTTGTGGTTTTGTCATTTCATATTATGTGTAAAAAATATGCAAGACACAATATTTTTTAGTGAGAACTTATTATTTATTAACATTTTAAGCAACATAAATATTTAAAAGACATTAACAAACCGTCTGAAAAATTTTCAATCTTTCATTTACTCGACATAATATTACGTTATATTCATCGTTATGACGTAGCTCGTTAATAATAATTAATCAATATTGTAATATTAAAACTTTTAATAATTAAAAATTATAGTTTTGATAAAATTAAAGAAAACAATATATAATATTTTCTGACTTATATCAAATAGTAAGTGAGGAAAGATATTTATTGGATTCCTCTAAACATCCCCAAGCGATTTAATAAAAATCATGGAATGCATTATTATATTTATACTTTCAAAGAATGTAAAGAATGTATATTCTGACAATATACAAGATAGACTAGCTTAATCCAGGAGATAAAAATCGCGAAAATTAAGAATAGCCAGCAACTAAACGCATACTTGCTAACATTAGTTTCATTAATATGTTCTACTTTTCGTACGATGCGTGTCGCAGCCTGTTGCAGTATTTTTTTCCCAGATGACAACGGTGACATTCTCGAGCCGTCCAACATGATTCCGTAAATTTATCTTGTTCTACGTTCTGACGCTCACTCGCAGCTCGACTCAGCTCGTTATGCTTGAATTTCAAAAGCAACTCAGCTCGTTAGTCTGAGACTTTCTGATGTAAAATCGTCATCTTGTTTCGTTCTGGGGTGAAAGATCTAATATATATATTAATTAAAATATTTCATAAAATGTATCTCTATTTTGAAAATTATACGGTACATTTTAAATTTTCCATATTTCTTTCTCTTAAATTTAATTTGAAATAAATTTTATACATAAAATATATATAGAATTACTGTATTTTTTTATATATATTTATATAAGGGTATACATATAAATATCAAAAAGGAAAATTTACTGTTGTTTTAAATGACTGTGTATAAAAAAATAAAGAAAACACACACATGTATAACAATACTGCTTTTGTATTAATTTAAAAATATATCTGAGATCTCTATACAAAAAAAACGTTACTAGGTTTTTCCATTTTCCTGTTTCTCTATTTCTCGCTCTGTATTTTTCTTCTTGCGCGTCGACATAGCTATTACATATCCTTTCTTGTTATTAGATCTCTTTTTGCTCTTTGCATATCTCGTAGCGAGATGCAATGATTTGTCGCATACACAACGGTGCTTACGATAATTAATATTTACGTGCTTTCTCTTATATAGCGTCCCTTGTAATTAAGTAGTATACCGCGCGTCGTATATTTCTTGGTGAGACGTAATGAATTAGCCAGCTTGCTAATTACAATTACAAATAGCTACGCGACCTTCTCGCCCACCTCGCCGCCGAATGTCGCTATAACAGCATTTTGCCTCTCCGGTACTTCATCCTCCCTTCGAGGAGATTTCTGCTTGCCTCTCTCTTCTTCTCTATATGCGCCTCCTTATACCATATCATCTCATAACATGCAAATAGTCAAGTGCATAGAATATAATTTCGCGGAGTGTGAGGACCGGTTGAGTTTCGTATATTACATTTGGGGAGTTGGTTATAACTTACGATGGCTCGTATCGCGATTGAAAAGGAAACTTTGAAACTGAAACTTTGAACTTAATCTGATTGTGGTGCTTCAACCGTCAGAATTAAGATGGTCGAACATTTCCTGAATGTTTGCGTAGAGATATTTTTGCCCGCCAAGTTACATGCATTTTCGGCATGAAGCTTGAGATATCCAGGATACGATGTTACAGAAACTACGGATTGTACTTCGCATTCGTTCATAACTCGACGGGTGTGTGCACAAATCAGAGTTATTTCCGCATCCGTATTCCGTGATAAAGTTGTCGACAGCAACAACTGTGTTTATCTCACGAAATGCCAAGCAAACGAGTTTTGTTACGGACCTTTCAAACTGCTGTTTTTCGCGACTCTGCATTACTATAAAGTAAAGATTTGCTGCGAAAATTGATTAATATAATTTATGTAATTTATATAATATTCAATAAATGGATTAATATTTTTAATCAATTAATTTATATTCTGTAATATTAGTTCATTAACTTTATAAATATTTCACTTTTTATACACATTAAATGTTTTAGTGTTGTATTTTTATGACCAGATATATCATGAATTTTCTTTTATTGGAATTCGTTTTCAAATATATTACAAACTTTTTAATTTCAATTTTACAACATTACATAGATTATTCGTAAGATAATTTGCAATTGATACTTGTTTCATAGACTAGCTCTTCAGAATCATTTATAAGAAATGTCCCTATATTTTAGTAGTAAGATGTATGTCACTTTATATCACTGTAGAAGATACGCGAGCAAATACGGCGCTTTGTTTTTGCCTCTTTCAGCGTATGAAAGATAGCGAAGCAACCTATGAAACATTCAAGAAGTTCAGCTCTTCTTGCTTTACCCTACCGATAGAATTACTTCCTCCTTGGAACAAGTGAAGAGGAATACATTTTTAGCGAGATTTGTATCTATCTGCTATAAGCCCTTCTATAGTATTCGCCTTCGTAAGTCTGTTTGCGCCATCAACAACTTCTGTCATGGCTTTGCCGATACATCAATCTTTTTTCTCTCTTTTTCTTTTTCTGTCGATTTTGTTATTAATATAGTAAAAAAAAACGGATTTACTGTAATTGATACATTAGTTTTTTTTTTTTTAAATTACACAACTCTCTCTTTGTCTTTCTCTCTTGTTGATGATTTATTAAAAGTAATAATCAATTTTTCAATAGCTCTCATTGCTTTATTTCATTTTATATTTACATTCAAATCTCGCCTTGAGAAAGCGTAAAGCGTTTTCCATCAGCTTGTCTGTTTTCTCTCTTCTAGATGGCGAGAACTTTAAGAAAGAATGTGCGATCTCTTCTTCCTTCCGCGCATTCGTTTTATAACATTCTCGTTCCTTTCGTTGTATTTTGTGGAGTAGCCGCAGCTGCTGGCCGGGGGAAAGGCCGATAAATTTCAAGCTGCAGAGACCGTTGTAATAAACCACCAGAGCGACGAAAGCCGTCGTCGCTACCTCGGTTTCCTTTGCAAGTATTAAGGATGCAAAAACGCACATTTCAAAATTCGCGAAACGTTGCTCAAGTTTGAACATGACACTCTTCCTATCTTGCATGATGTAGAGAGAACTTCGGAGAAATACGTTATACTATCTAAAACTTTGTTCTTGGTTGTAGCTAGTAAGATGTGTTTGGGGGAAAAGACTTTTCCCGATTACAAACATTAAGAAAACGTTTCTCCCATTAATTTAAAAAAAAAAAAAACTCTCTGCTATTAATAAAAATCGTGAGTTGTATTGTTCATTTGCAATTTCGTTTGTATTACGATTTGTTTTTGTGCGCAATCGAGAAATGTCACACGTAAGAGAAATGTAGACATGGAAAATTTCCAAGATCTATATTACATTTGTTATCACCGAATAGCACTTTGGTCAGGAGCTCGATAGCTCTGCGCTCAATGTGCGTCCTACATCCTCACGCTGTGGAACTTGTTCGGATAAATGTACAATTGAATTTCGTTCTTGAGTGTACGTGTGTACGTCCACTGTGAGAAACTTTGTTGCAATTGAGAAAATGTATCTTTCGTCGATTTCTATCCGTTCAATAGCGTATATAACCAGGCGAGAAGATATCTTCAGCACCGAGACAAAGTTGGTTTACTAGCTGATTTTGAGATAGTAACGATTGCGACTGATCGTTTGAATCTTTGTATTCTACATTTTCTCTGGTCTCATTTTTTATTCCTGTAATTTCTGTTTTAATAAATTATGTAATTTCTGTTTAAAATATTTTCTTGTGCTTTGGCAAAAAAAAAATATAAATTCATTTTATATTTATATTATTATCTTATTTGATAAATAGCAAATGTATTTATTTAACCATAATATTACTAGCATGATAATTCAATTAAAAAGAAATTATCTCAAAATCGAATGCATTGCAAATTCCAATATTAATGGACGTAACATTGTTATTTTTTTTGCGTTTTGTACAAGCTTCTCATTTAAATAATAAGCAATATTTTATCGTGAATATGTAAAAATAATAAAAATAAAAATGTAGAAAGAGAAAGAAGAATTTTATGATTGAACTGTAAAGAGAACGGTGTTTTATTGTATAATTGGAATTTGCAACTCGAGATATGTCATTCAAATACTTTTTGAAGCATGAAACAACGAATAAGGCGGGAAATTGATTAGTCGTTAATAGGGGAATGCCACAGTTGTACAGATTCTGATAAATATATAATTCAGATTATGTAATATAAATGTAATATAAATATAATATAAATTATATTATCGAGTCTTTCTCTTTTTGGGGGAAAAATTTAACAAATCATTTGTAATTATATGATATTTTCTCTTATTATAAGCGTTCATATAATCATATAATAATATTTTATACGACGAAAGAAACACATAAATTAACGATTGATTTATATGTATAAGACAGATTCTTTGTATTATACTTTATATTTTGCTGCTTATATAGAACGATAATTATGCTTTTTGTTTTTGGTGTCTTTCTCTCTGTCAAATATATTCTTTTTTGTAACTATTTAATTTGCACTCAAATTTGTGGCAAATCTATTTGTAGCCGCTTACATCTGCATACCGTAGACTAAGCGGAAAAATTCTACCTTAATCCAATTGGATATCGAGAAAACTTATTTTAACCGCTGATAAAATATTTCCAGTCGATTTGATGCGAATTTTTCGTATAAGAACCGAGAATATGATAGTTGCTTGATCGCAAAAACTCGAAGGATTTCTTCAAGCTTTTTTTTTTTTTTTTATTGAAATGGTTTTTTGACGGAATTAACAAACATTTCTATTTAGGAAGAATCAAATATACTTATTAGTAAGAAATAAGGAATCATAATTTATATATCTAGCAATTTTATATATTCATGCAACAAATATGTATCCGATTAATATTTTGTCATTACTAAAATATATTTTAATTTAATACTAGAAAAATTATGATTAAAATGCAAATTGGTATTGTATATTTGATATTTTTTTATTAGAAATATATTTTTTTTTCCTTTTTTTTCAGCTTAAAAAATTTTAATACCCTTTAAGAGAGATTTTTCTTTGAAACTTTACGCATTATGCACTTTGATACTTTACGACGAAAGAAAATAAAAAGGCGAGAATTAGTTTATAATAAATTTTTCCACGTCGTAGAATTTAATCTACAGTCCAATCTGACAATCACTGCCTTTATTGAAGAATTAAATATTTTCTTCTCACGAAGGAATTTTTCAGCCATCTTTTGTACGCCATCCTCGTTACACGTCCTCGAGACGTTTCCTGATCCTCGAATTCCCAGCTTTTGTTTTGCCACGTTTCGAGTTTCGAGCTCCGTTTTCGTTTCCGCTTTTTTCTTTTTCACCTTTCGTTCCTTGTTCGCTTGACATCGTCCTTCTTTTCGGACTCATTCTATTATCGCTTTTTCACATACTGAAAAGTGGTATCAGTTGTAGTATGTTTTCTGCTGGACAGTCTTTCTAGACAATCGATGTTCGCTAGAGCGATATGTTGAAATTTTATTTGCGCAGAACTATTTGAGCTTACTATTTTTTATTTTACAACAATCTGACATTATTAATTATACGTTTTACATTACATATATTATACACTATATAGATATTTTTAAGTCTTCGAAGACTTTATTCAAAATTAGTTTTACAATTAAAAAAATTATTACATATATATGTTATTTAATTTATAATTATAATTACAATTTAATTTATAACATATTTTCAGTAAAAAATTTATAGTGATATATGTTGATTATTGAAAATATATAATAAATATAGAATGTAGATGCGTAAAATAATTTATTTATTTATATTTTAATTTATTAATGACATACTTTTTCGAGTTTATTTTTTTACAAAATCTACTGCTCTCTTTATGTAAGAAAAATAAATTTGCATGCACTGTTATCAATTCTGATTTTTATAATAATAATAGATAATGTAAAAAATTTAAAAGATAAGATTTTTAAGAAATCATATCTATTTCATATAGATAATAATATGTTTTGAGTATAGTCTTATTTTCGATTGTACTTACTAAATTATTCGATATAAATTTTATACGAGATGGCAAAATCTTCAGACAACGAAAAGAGTTTTTGCTGGACTTTCAGGAATGTCTTTTATACGACCAATTTTCGCGTAGATGCTCGAACTTTAGAAGGTCTATAATGATATAAGGAGATAGCAGGAATTGTCTCTTATACAGAGTGCGAATGTTTTTTTAATAGACGCATAACGCTAACAAGGACTTTTCAATTACTGCAGGAAAAACGATCTTACTCTTGCGAACGAGTGCGAATCATAAGAAAAATGGAAGATTGCATTTTAGCTAATTGATTTAGATTAAAAAAAAAATTTTTTTTTTTAGATTATTATAATTAGATATTTACATATTTTATATTCTACGATTATTTCTCTAACTTATAATATTTCTCTAATCTCGATATTTCTTAAAAATTGTGTCACTCTATTTTGACAACTCACTCATTTTGAATAACATTGAATAAAAGAAGACGGCCGAATAAAAGACGAAACAAGAGCAATGTTTTTATCATAGTCATTCTGTTTCATTCAGAGAAATTCTCGATTTCTTTCTTTCTTCCCCTGTTTTTGTTTTGCGAAAGATGGTGGTGATTAGACGAATTGCTGCAGAAAGAAAGAGGGAATTGCGAAAGATACGAGCGGAGATACGAAACTAAAGTCAAGACTGACAAAAGATAGAGCCGTACTGTATTATTATGCACGACTGTGTCGATATTTCTACCTCTCTGCGATACACCCTCAAGCAGACGAGAAGAAAGAAATTCGAGTCGAATATCGGGAGGTGAACGGTAAAGAGGAAGTAAAGAAGTGTCGCTCGATAGCTATAACGTAATATCAACGTTACTCTGCGAACAGAATTTTGTGGTTTAATGCAGTACATGAGATAGTACACTTTTTTTTGTCAACAGAATAATATTTGCAGTCCATCAGAGATTCTCGAGAGAAGTTTTGAAGAAGCCATTAATATATCGAAACTGATATTGAAATATTAAAAAATAAATTTATTACATGATTAAGGGTATGATATTGAACACTGTAATTTCAAATATGATGCATGTGTGAAAGGGACTGTCTGCGTGTTAAATAATCAAAATATTTCAATATACTTTTATTTCACGTATGAGAAAAATGTTCAACCAAAATCACGTGAATAATGCTTACATATATATATATATATATATATATATATATATCGATAGTAATGTTTGAATTCGATAAAAGTCCGATATTTTATTTTATTTACGCGCTACCGCGCGTATAAGCGCATTATTGGCTACGTACAGGTGGTCATAAAACGCGATATTACGGACGGGAATGCGACGAAACCGGAATTCCATGGTCATAAATTTTTGGAATTAATAAATAATGCCAACGCGCACGTATGTGTGATTGTGGTCGCGAGCGACAAGACGATGCTCACCTAGATTACGAGCCACCGTCACTAAAATAACTTAACTTAGTCGCAGAATGCACATGCACTGACTGCGCTAAGGCTGGTTGGCGTGGCGTGACTGCGGTCAAGAACCGACCTCGTCTCGGAAGAGAGCACATCGCGACAGCGAATAGTCCTTGTGAAACAATAGCATTCAGAATGAATTCTCTGTCAGATTGTTTTATCGTGTAAGAGCGCATTAAATATTAATAAATGCAACCAGATTTCAATGTGAATAACTCTATTTCAACTGCTATTATATAATTTTGTATACACAAACACATAGCTTTGTTAGTTGCTTGTGTTTTAACAACTGAAGCGGTTTTTATTAAGTTTACTTTCACAATACATGCGAATACACAAACGCGAGCATATATGCATATAATATACATGAATCTAAACATTTTTAATTTTTTATATAAAATTTATATGACCAGGAGTTTTTTTTTTATCATTAATTAATTAATGTATATTTAATCTTTTATAAAAAATTTTTTAATTTATATATTTAAAAAATAAAGTTTTTAATTGCCATCGTGAGATGTAATTCTTCTTACGGTTTTTTTTTTTGCATTTTTCTATAACGATAAACTTTTTTTCTTATCAAAATATCTCATAGAGGATCTACTATAGGATCTACTATAACTGGAATATATGCTTCCACTGTAACTCGAGTTTTCACTATCAATCATTCATTTCTATCATTCGCGTTTTTACATCGGATGCTACGAATCATGCGTATCTCGTGCTTGCTTACACTGTGATGGAAAGTTAAGAGGCTTAGATGCTGGGTTTCCGGCCATTGAAGCGCCAAGTAATCAATTTTGTTGACCTAGAAAGTCAAAAGAGCTTCGTTTACTTGTCGTTTCTCGCGCCCTTCTCTCGCTATCCGTTTCTTTCACTGATGGGCCCCATCTCATCCTTCTTGTACCCTGAGAATACCCTTCTTTTTCTCTCGGCGTCCGTTTCTTCGTTTATCCACCTGTCTTTCTCGTTTTCCCTGCTTATCTCTGTCCATCCCTCCATTTTTCAGCTCTGCAGCGTCTCCATCCATCGGAACAGCGTCTGGATCTAGTGCACAGATATGGTAGTACAGTTAAAATCAGGCAGTGACCGAAAACTTCAATATTCCGGTTCTTGCACCGAGAAGAGGATACCGGAAACGCGGGTGAAAGATATCGGCAGCTGCTAAAAGATCGTATAAATAAAATGGAATCGTGGAATACTTTTGATACGCGGATCAGATGGGGGCGGGTGGGGGGGGGATGATGTTATGTGCAGCATTTCAAAGTCATCTAAGTCGTCGATAACTTCTATTTGAACAGTATATTGCGAGAAAAGAGCGATTTTAACAAAATGTTTGCTATGATGCATCAAATAACATTTCTCGCTTTTTGAAACTTTTCTTCCCAGTAACAAAAATTTAATGATATAAGAATAAAAATAATTAATATTTCCTAATATTTATAAAAATTAACATATATATATATCATGAAAATTTACGTATATATTTAATATGTAACATCCTTACCAAGAAATGCAATTTCTTGGTAACCGGCGTTTGAATTCAAAACATGCGCACGGAAAAATTAATAAAGGGTGACTTCTGTCTCTTTGTCAACGTTTGTGAAAGAACACTTAATATTTTCAGCTTGGTTATCATTGTACCATCTTCACTGTCGTTGGACATCTGTGTTTTCCTCCAACTTTTATATAAGCATTTATTCCTCTTCTTTCCATTCTCAGCACTTTCCATCTTTTCTCTTTTCTTCTTCCTAAGAGTACGATTACATGCACAAGCTCCACTTTACCTCTCGCTTCTTCGACTTAATTACTCACTCGAGTGGTAACTTTTCACGCCAATTTGTTTACACCTGAAATGATTAGTGATATCATGTATGAATTATTCCATCTATACACTACGCGTGCAGAGCTAATTTTTATAAAAAAATTTCTATAAGATGTTGATCTTTTCATCGCAAATTTTTTCGGAATATTTAACAAAACTATGACGATTATATTTAAATAGTTATATTTGCGATTGCGATTTATATTTAAAAAAAGATACATAAATATTAAAAAAAATGAGAGTATTGACAATTTCAATATATTATTATAAATAAAATATACGCTTTATATTACCTGGAGATAATATTTTGCTTGTATTAAAGTCAAAGCGAAGATAAGTCATAATTAAATTTATATATTCAAATAAGAATTTTTTCTCGTAGACGTGGCTTTACGAAAGTCTGTGACTAATGTTTTATTGATATCGGGGAGGCTATTGAACGGAAGTTGGAATAGAGAAAAGTAAAAGTTTTTCGCGGTAAGACCGTCTAAACCTTTAAGAGTTTAATCGTTCCCTTCGTCTGTCTGTCGCAATCATAGATATCACCGGGGATTTATAGTTCAACCTTTCCGGACTAAAACGGGTCTCGCATTACCCGAGACGATAGTCGGGGGGGCATAAAGTCAAGGGTCCGGAGCTTAAATCGAATTTACTTCGATATCGAATTTCGCCGGAAGCAAGATCCCTAGTGTATTGTCTTCTAAAAGACCGGAGACAATATCGCTAGAGTTACTGGTCTCGAAGAAATGTATTGTTTGAATTTACTTTACAACGAAGTGAGCGAAAAAGTAGCCACCGTGGCCACAAGTGGATAGGAGATCAACTGTCATATCGAATTTTTTAAAACTGAACTATTTTTCACCATTGTCTCTATTTTCTTAGCATCGTAGAAAAGCTTACGAAACAGATATTATCTTAGTTTTACTTTATCTATTCCGTTATATAACTTATTAAGATTTGAATAAAGTGAAGTGAGAAATGAGTGAGTAAAATGGCAATGTCATTTTGTTAACATAATTAGCAATCACAATGTTTAATTTCAATGTTTCGTTTCAATTTCAATGTAAATTTGAAGAACTGATAAAGTGCGCAAGCTGGTTGCGCTTTTCGTAATTTAATTGACAGCAATTTAGAGTTTGCTTACAGAAGCAGTAACACACATACACATCACCTACAGATATATATTTAATTTTATCAAAGAATTTAAAAGTATAAAACAATTTTTTTATTGAGCGTAAAGATGCATAAAAAACAAACTACATTCACTATGACGTTGCCATCTCGCGAAGGAGAATGTATCTATGAAACAAAGAAGATTGAGTTTTGCTGATAATTGCAGCAAGCAGAAATCTTCTATACCGACGTCCAATGCATTTTTGGATAAAATATAAAGCTGCGACGATAATTCAGTTTATCAAACTCTTATTTTTTTATTTATTTATTCTTACTTTTTATAAGAATAATAAATAAATAAATTTATTTTTTCTTACAAAAAGTAAGAATAAATAAATAAAACATAAAATAAAACACAAAAATGCTTGCATCATATATATATATATATATATATATATATATATATATATATATATATATGCTCGTATATTAATATATCTTTACTTTGCGTTTGTTTGTATCTATGGTTGTGATTATTATTAATGCGAGGAAACCATTATAGTATTATCACTTTTATATTATCATTACGATATACTTATGGTAATATAGGGATATATATATATATATATATATACATATATATATTAATATAATGCACGCATCCCGCTCGATTCTTGTACATTATTCGAAACACGCATCGCAACGTGTAGTCACGTCAAGTAAAATAGAAACTCAAGTCGTATGACGCTTATCTTACATCTATTATATGCGCATACATTTCAAACTATTTTACTATATTTATTCTTTGCGGCGTAGAAGGCATAATCGTTCGTTTCCCCGTGCCTAGCCTTGAGAGTTTGTAAATTTGTTTGGCGCCAAAAAAATGTTTAAGTCAATCGAAGTCAGTCTCATTTAATGTTTATGATAAATTTTAAGACTGTATAAGTATGTAGTAATTAAATAGATTTGATTCTTCTATATATCTCTAGTAATAATCCGGTATGTGTTTGCTATTGTGTTGTGTTGGTAGGCATGAGAAACATTATTAAATCATGCAGGCAATGCTGTTTTAACGCCTATTCTAATTTGATCTGAAAATTAGAAATTTAATATATTCATATATGAACTTTTTAAAATAATAATATTATTAGATAATTAAACTCTCAACGATGAGAATGAAAATAGATAGAATACGAATTGCACAATAAATTTGATATTTCGTAAAATTACCAATAATGCATACAACTGATAATAATTCAACAGTTAAATATTTTTTTCATACGACAATTATCTTATCCCACGCTGACATTCATTTATCAATCTTCGTGTATAAAATAATTAATATAATAATAATATTTTAAATAAACGATGGGAATTAAAGGAGAAGGAAGAAGCGGGTCGTAAAAATTCGTGTACCTCAGAATATCTAACGTAAAATCGTGCGTTGGAGCGGATGCCCGCGAAGAGAGGCTGGCAGGCAGGCAGGCAGGCAGCAGGCAGGCAGGCAGGCAGGCAGGCAGGCAGGCAGGCAGGCAGATGGGGAGGGGAGTGGGGATACGGCGCGTGGGGCTGCGCAGGTCACGGCTCACGGCTCACGTCACGGCTGTCAGTCCGCCACTAGTGCTCGCGTCGTGAGGATTGTGTCGTGCGTCGTATCTCATCGTGTCTCCGCGTGAACGCATATTTCCGTGAAAATTTACATTAATGTTACGATCGCGAAGCCTCGGAAAAGTCGCGTCGCTGCGACTTATCGCGCTATTTATACGATCGCGTCAATCCTCGCGTAACTTTCGATTTTCGTTCGACGCGGTGTAATTTCGCGCCGCGTCCTCTGTGTCCTTTTCGATCCTCTGTGTGCGTCGCTGATTTCGTTGCGCTTCCGTCTCACATCTCTCGCGAACGGGTTTTCGCACGGAAATCATTGTCCGTTTATTCAGCCGGCGGTGTGTGCATAGTGAGAGAAACGTGTCGTGTTCCTGTGTGTTCTTTGGATTACTGGAGGCGCATACAGCGACAAGTTGAAATTTGAATTCGCAACGCTCCGAAACGCAGGTATGTCACGTGATGACTACGCTTCGCCCGCGAGGATCATGGATGCGTGTATAACTTCTCGCCGTTAACAGAAATGTAAAATGAGAGCGCAGTGGATGGAACGAAATTTTGTTTTGGCAATGTAACGAGTCACTGCTCCGAAATAGGAGAGTTGTGTTTGGTTGTGTTGCTTTTCGTTCTTTCTCTCTCGCACTCTCGTTTACTTCTCGCGTGTATACACATACGTCCCGCGCTCCGATGACCGTGGGAGCCGCGCGTATTTTGAAGCGGACGTACCGTGTATCGAGGCGTTATTTATACGATTTTATTTGACGATTTTCAAGATCATTACATTTGTTCAACGCATTTCGTTTTGATAAACATGAACCGATGCGATTTATTTCTGCAATATTTGTCTCGCTCTCTTTTTAATAGTGATATTTTGCGCATTGAAATATGGTTTTATGTTTTTCTTATATCTGCAAAAAAATATGTTTTTATATTTAATAAGATTGATATATATTTGGTTTCTACATAATCACACATTGTATATCTATATAATTGCTACATTATGCAGATTTATAATGTAGTTTCAAAATTTTAAAAGATTTTTAATTTTTATTATGTTGACTAGAATTTAATATTCGTATTTATTATGTTTTCGAAAATGGCTGAATTTTTTGATGGCACAATGATTAATGTTTATAATGTTATGACATTTTCAATACAATTATGAATATATGGCTATATTTACATTGGTCTATATATCGGTCATATTAAATATTAAAAAAAAAATTGATTTTGTTTATTATTTTACAATTTTAAATTTTAGCTCAAATTTTAATTTTAGCTTAAACAATTTTAGCTTAAACAATTAATTAGTTAATAAATTATTTTATTAATAATTAATTAAATAATAAATGATTAATAATTAATAAATTATATAATAATTTAATAATTTATTATTTAAATTAATATTAAATTAAACTTGAAATTTAATAATTTATTATTTGAATTTAAATTTAAATTTTAGCTTTAATTTTAACTAAATTGTAGCTAACTCAATTATTTTCTATTTTGCAAATTATTCTTTTGCATTGTGTATAAAACGTTTATTTTTTAAGTTTTTTCGGATATTCTTTTTAATATATTTGCAATTCTATTCTTGTACTTATGTCACACGCATCCATGTATCCTTGAACGAAGTTGTAACGTTTATTTTATGATTATTTGTGTTGAACTCGTAATTCGATATACGTCAAAGCTCGCAATAGAATTCTTATAATTGTTTTAAAAAATATTATATTAAAAAATTATATTTTTAATTAACTTTTGCGTAATGGAAAAAAACTGGAAAATGCGCGTAGATCTATATAAAAAAAAAATTATGCTGCGTTTATTTTATGTTATATTTTTAGAGTTCTTTTTACAATTTTGCAAGGTTATTTTTTTATGGAACTTTGACGAGATATCGATATGTTTCTTTTGTTTACCTGTCTTGGCAAACGCACATGTCTGGGAAGTTCAACGTCATAGTACACGTTCGCAGGTCGAGCGCACCTGTTGTTCTCGTTTTTCGCGCGTATGCGTCTCAATATGTTGGTCGTCATAAGACAAACTCGATACTGCGTATAAAATTATGCGCGCATGCCTGCGTGCGAGCATATTACGCGTTTAGCCGTTAAGAGCTTCCTCTTAACATTCGCGAGTCGTACGAGAGACGGAATCCATCACGATTCGAACGCAACGATGACCTAAATGCGGCAACGACTGTGAGTGTACCAGTGCACTCTTCATGAATAAATTATAAATATTTTTCGCGAGCTTGCAAATTAATCGATTGAACACATCACATATGTATGTATAATCCATGATATAATAAAAGAAAAACATCTTTTTCATATAGCTATCAATATATAGCGGAAACGGCTGGTACTCTAAAATAATTTTCCATAAGAATTAAAAAAATATCGAATAGAAAGAAAAATATATAATTTTAATTGCGCATTTTCATATATTTATTTCAGTTATTCTTACAGTTAGTTATATTCATACATAATTGCAATGAAAATATCTATATATATTTGTAATTAAAAAAAAATGAATCAGTTTTTACAAGAGATCATGTGATTTTAATTGGCATAATTATGACGACGCCGGTCGCTATTTCAAACATGCATTTCGAAGCGGACGTAGCGTTATTTGTAGGTATAATCGTGGTTAATTATCTTGTACTTTTTTATGGTCTGACGAATGATTCGCGTGATGATTAAGGGCGGAGTTGACGCATTCATTGTAAATGCATTGCTTGGAGAAAGCTTGAAATTACGTATGCTACTGTTCAACGCGCGAGGATTATGCGAAAATTAATTAAATTTTTTTACATTTATAAACAATTTTGTTGCATTTTTTTATTCCCAATGGTAACGAATGTAGTAGCTATGATCTTCGTGTTATGAAATCGTTCGTCGAACAAATTGTCGCCAATTGAAGCGTAATTCATCATTCAAACTTATAGACTTAACGACCGTGCCGAAAGAGAAAGCGAATTGCAAATTCCACGTCCGTTCACTTTTATCACGGTACAGCGAAAGCGATGCTCCGACAATTTGCGAGGATATAAGTCAATAGTTTTTTATTGGCCGTATAAAAAAATGATACGAACTTGTTTATTATTTATTGATTATTTTAAACCTGTTTATTATTTTGTACAATTAAACAACGTTTGGCGAAAAGTTCAGAAAAATTGATGATTATGTAAGAATATTATGACATTGATGCATCAACCAACATGTGCGTATGTCAATTATTGTTAGATGTACGTTAAAATTGAATATCATATATAAATTTTAAGAATTACATACATAATGAATTAGACAGCTATTTATATTTATCAAATTATCGATTAAATTTAAATATATTAGTAACATCTCGTGCGAATTATAAGTCTACAGTTTAATAATTATAAATTATAAATTAATATTTTTACGTTTGAATTGAGCAACTCATAAATTAATTTTATTTATATTAAATGAAAAACACGTTCAAATTTCATTTACATTTTATATTTTATATACATATAATATATGATAAAAGTGAATATTATAAAATATAAAAATTATATATTAGATTATATTCTCCTATAAAATATTAAATTAAATTTTATGTCTATCAATATTAAACAATTCGAATTTAATTTTTAGATTTAATAATTAAAGCAGTATCAACGTAATTGAAATGTTGCGTAAATTAAAATAATTAATATTACTTAAGTAATAAAAAACAAATTTTATAACTTTTCTTAAATAAATATATGCTTTTATATTTGTTTTATTATCAAATGTTATCGAACGATATTGTCGCTATTTTAATAATATATAACTGCGATACTTTCCATTTCAAAACATTCCAACCAACGCGATGTCATCGGATATATATGATTCATTTGCGATAATATAATGATGCAAAATGAGATCGAAGTACACTACGTCTTTATTTCACATCACATTCATAATCTGATTTTAAAAACGGATTTCTTGAATATTTACGAAATGGTTTGCAACAATATATTATAATTCGTAACCGAATCGGCAACAAATTTTAATGACATTCCCGCGTGTCAGAAATTGTCGGTTTCATTCATGCATTTTTTTCGAGCGAGATCATAGCGGCGAAAAAAATAACGGGTATAATTTCCTCGTGATGTGCACTGTGCTCTCTCTTTTTTTGAACGGCGGGATCGAAATGGCCTGAAGCATACGCCAGCCACGGATAGCCGGGTGTACATGGATGTCCGTGCACGGCAAGCATAATTAATAATTTCGGAGTGCACCGTATGGCTCTGCAGGCAGTCCTTTATTTTTCCCTCTCACGCTGCTTTTATTCGTTGAATAATATCCCTGGCGTCAAGGTAGAGTTCGAAATCATCCGACGAAACGTATTACGTGGGGTTAAATGCTAGACATGCCCGTGTGTCGTAATCCCCATCTGCTCGTACCCCTTTTAAATTTAAAGTTCCCACTCTATCTCTGTCTCTCCCTCTCTTTCTTCTTTCTTTTTGTCAATTTTATCAAGAAACGAGATTTCTATCACTCTTGTTCTCGTCAGATGCAAGCGGTTTCTTAGTTTGTGTTAAAGAAATATTAAATATATTATTGCATATTATTATTTTATTTATAAGAACTGCACTTGTACAAGCCATCAAATTTTTGTCGTTTTTGCAATAATTTGTATCTATTTTATGAACAAATAGCAAAATGAAGTTGTGCGATTAAGAACTGTTATTATTGGTTCGTTTCATCTAAATCAGAGCATGATTTCCGGAGTATACAAAAACTTTGAGAGTTTAATAGGAAAGTTTGATCGGAAAGTACGATTGACGCAAATGTCGCGTGCAGAGTAATAATCATACGTTCCGAGCGAATGGCAAACGTGCATAATAACGATCATTTCGCTATTCGGCATTTTTATTTTCGTATTGATCTCGCACAATATAATAGAAATGAAATGGAATTTATCTGAGAACTGATATGGAACGGGATCCTACTTCCTTTTTCATCTCTTCATACTCTGGACCAATTTGATTAATAATCAATATAAGTTATTATATGTAAATTTATTTAGAGCATGTTTGAATTGAAAGCAAACAGAAGTTTTAATGTTTTTTGTAGTATCATTATGTGATGTAATCAAACTGTTGAATAAGGATCTCTCCATGAATTATTAGACATATATCGGATATTAATATCAGCTATTTTTTTTTTGATAAATAATAAAAGTTAGGTTTTTTAAATATTTTAATTTTGTAAATAAAAATGAAAATGATTCGTGAAAATTAAAATTAATAATATCAGTTTTTACGAGCTTTTTGAAATTAAATTTGGCCCATAAAGAATGATTAATATATGTACAAAAAATAAAAATGGTTTGGTTGGAATTGAGAGAGAGAAATTTTGTTGATTAAATTACAACATTTTAATATCTCTTGCAAGTTTTCTGATTAAAAAAAAATTGTCGAAACGCGAATAATATATCAATAATAATCAAATTAAATTAATTTTGTGATTGTGCAAAAGATGAATTTTTTACTGAATAATTATATGTTATATTACAACCATATAAGTAGCTATTATTGCTTTTTTCGTTTCTCTACGTATTTCTTTTAACTGGTTAATATTATCATGTGTCGTCTATTATATATCTATTGTTCATGCTATATCTGCATTTTTTGTTACACTCATAACGCTTTCACGTTATACGACATGTTACGCAAGTTTCATGATTAGCTGGAGTGTTAAGATTATATCGACGCGTATACGCGTGAGATTTTACGATCGTCATTTGCTTGCAGCTGTGTGACAATTGTCGCACGTGACATTTAAGATAACTACGAGATACGAACAAAAAATATTCAATGTAAAAAAAAAATGTTTTTCACTTAATATAGCAACATTGATAATATGCAATTTTGTATTATTTTTCTAAAAGAGATATAAAATAATAAAAAAGAGGGAAAATTAAAATTTTATGAGGAATTTTAATAATTTTTATCAAAAGGCAAAATAAAAATGGTCGAAAAGTTATTTTTATGTGTTTAATGTTTTTTTTTTATTATTTTATATTTTAATTATATTGTGGATTAATTGTATAGAGATATTAAAATTTGATATTACACTCTAAGTTATTACATTGATTCCATCTGATGCATAAGTTGATAAATGAATAATATTGCTCAAAAATATGTACGAACTGGAAAACAAGTGAGATTTGTTTTCTAGAAAGGCTGTATAAATGCGATCATGAGTACTCAAGTTCTATGCAGTTCATAGAAGCCGACCTTAATAATCAAGGTAATCTATGAATATCTCGTACATGCAGGAGAGAGATCAAGGTTAATTCCATTCGCGATCGAACGTAGCGGTTATTAGACTTCGGGATATCTTTTTAATGTTCGTTTAATCGTCAATTTGCCTTATCGTTTGCATCCCGATTTACATAATTCATTTCATTTCCTATACGTACATCTTTCTCGATTTACTTTATACTACGCGTTTTCTCATCGCGCGTTGCGAAATTGCGTTAACTTATCTTTTATCTTTATATCGTTTTAGTATAAGTGTATTGAGGTGAAGTGATGTGTTGATTCAGTGGGTGGGTCTAGTCAAAAATCTTGATATCGTAGCATTCTTCATAAATCAATGACTGTTCTTAGAGCACTCTTTGTCAGCTTTATATATATATATATATATATATAATATATATATATATATATATATGTATGTTTAAGAAAATAATTGCGTAACTATAAATTGTTTTTTTTGTAATTAAACTATTGGAAATATTTATAAAGTGAACATAGTTTTTTTTATCTTTATGGTGCATACAAAATTATTTTAAACGATGCGCATTTTTTAGATCATACATATTGGAAATAAAAACTTTGATAATGACATTTTTTTAGTTATAAACGATTTTTATAAAATAAACAGATTTTTATAATTTTCAGAATAAAAAATATTTGAACAAAAATATTTTAGTGGAATATTGAAAAATTAATAAAAACAATGGTTTGAAAAGATTGTAGTTTGTTTGATCAAATTTGCTAAAAAAAGTATTTAGATATTTGTCAAAAAATTTATAACTAATAAAGGAATGATTTTCAAACTTTATCTGTAATAAAAAAATATAGTTTATACTTTTTAGAGCGTAGTATAATGTTCGCATTATTCATATTCGCACGTAATCTCGACATGATCGAATCACTTTGAATCACGATACGGAAATATGTATATCCATAGCAATAATTTGTTTGTAATTTAATAAGGCAGTGTGGCCGAAAGTTTGATGCACAGAAGCACGACATTAATTCGTCATTTGCCGTTTGGATATTGGTTTCGAGAAGCCTTTTCATGGGGCATTGGACCGACCTAACCGGTGGTACATTTGCTCAGAAAGAAAGCACATGTTCAGGAATATAAGTGGATTAGTTTATCGATAAGCCGTAAAGCACTAATATCAAGTTGCATTGCATAAAAGTTTGCGATATATTAGCTTGAAAAATATTTTGAAAGAAACTCTCCTCTCACAAAATTTCTATTTTTCAATGAATGTTGTTTATATCATAGTCTTTGCGTCACTTTTCAATAATAGTGTGATTTTTTTATTCATATCGGAGTTGCATTTGTATCGGTGTTGCATTTGCATCGGAGCTACATTAATTTCAAAGTATTATTATTGCTCGCGCAAGTCTGTTTACAGTTATAAAAACTTTATCACGTAAACAGTTTTTTGGTACACTTTTAGATCGACTTAAATCAATTTTATTAAATTTTTGTTAAAAATTGCATAAATATTTATCGGTTAAGAGTCAATATAATTTGTGAAAAAGCAAAAAATAATTATATATCGAAAGAAATGATTATATATCTATTTTTACATTATCACAGATAATTTTTTGGTACATTTATCATAACACGAAAGCAGCACGGATTTCTCATTTAATAGACGATATAACACAAGTAGCGTAGCTATTTGCACACGTTTATTCATATGTTACATCATGCACGCGATATAACGCCTAGAGGGATTATGTAACGTGGCGGAGCCGCGCATGTTAAATTTATGGAAGAAAAAAAGCGCGTTGCGCGAATATCATAACGTGCGTGCAGTAAAATGATGCTAAAAGTGATATCACAAAGCGACCTTACCAATCGCACAATGAAACAAAATAAAATAAGTTACCGTGACAAAATTTCGACAATCGAGCCACGACAAAATTTCGACCAAAATTGTTGTATGTAAATTTACAATAGCTATTCAAAGCGCATGTACACATTTGCATATCGGTATGACATTCATCGAACGAAAAGCAACAGAAAATGACTATTTTATATTATACGAAATTTAAATATTGTGACGCAAGAGATTCGCAGAGATATATCACTCGAGTTAAAACTTATCTAAAGTTACGCTTGTTTATTTTATTAGCATTCATATAACGAAGCGAGGAAAAGAGGAGAGATCGCGTAATGTTTAATGAAATTTTGTTCAAGTTTGCGGAACAGATGTAAATGTTTGTCGAGCGTACATAGAGAATTCAGAACGTGTGTGCGAGTTTGTTTGTATTATCGCAAATTATTAAACAATATCTCACGCATTTGTGGTATTAAGCTTAACTTTGTAATATCGTTAATTGACGGTTAAATACCGCGCGTCATTGGGAATTACGTCAACTGAAAAAATAAAATTACATATACTATTCTGAAGTGAAATATTTGCGAAATCTTTCCATTTTCTCGGATAATTGTATTTAATACGTTGACAATTAAGAAGTTTTTCAATTGAGCAGAATTGTTTGAATTGCGCGAAACGAGAACTTTCTTCACCGTAATAAGCTTGCTAAATGGACTTCCTTACAGATAAGGATCTATAAACTTTGCTTTTACGTCAATTTCTACGAAACATTTTTAATATAGAAAATTAGTTATAAAACTGTTGCTATATTAGAGGAAAATAAGATTTATTTATAGATTTATAAAATTTTGTGATATTTTAAACTACGAGAAAGAATACAAGTTATAATATCTGTCTGATTGTTTTTAATGAATAAATTTCTTGATGAATACTTTGAAGGATATATTTTTAAATGATCAATATGTCCGAAAAAATATTAGTAGAAATATTTAATCAATAAAATATGTGTACCATTGAAGCACTCTATGAGAATTGGTTCGATTATTACTATTTGTTAGAATGCGGCAGATTTAAAAAGAGATGGAAAAGAAAAAAGACGAAAAATTGACCAATTACTACGCGAATCTCAGGATACTCGAATCCTTTGTCTCACGAAATCCCCTTTATAGTCTCTTTCTCTAGTCGGTTCACCAGTTGTGCTCTTGTCTTCTTTCGTCCTTTTTACTCCTACATCGAAATCATAATTCGTTCCTTTTGTGCCGAGATACCTACCGCTTTGAACTCGTCCTTTTTTACCTGGATTCTGAGCCTTGTTAAAAGTTACAATCCCTTTTCTCAATGCAAGAGGAAACTATTGTCTGTTTTCGTGAAACGATAGTCTTATGGAATGGTTCGAATTTTTGTTTGAATATGCACGCATTCAAGTTTTTGATCATTTTTGTTGATTTAATCAAAATTTTTAGTTTTCCCTTAAATTTTATTTGGTTACTTTATTATCAAATTATGCATTTATTTATTATTTAAACTATTGCTACGAATCTTGTCGGAGAGAGTGTGTCTTTAAGATAATTAATTAATTTACTTTCTGAAGCTTTCTATTATTTTACGCTTTATAATTATTATTTTATTTATTTATTTTATTATTGAGTCGAGGTAACTTTTACTTTACGTCAGTAAAACATTATGTAATTTCACACCTCCAGTCACGTAGTTCATGTAAGAATATATTCCTTGGTATTCATGCTGCACTTCCGTGATAATTAATTTCGACAGCGCAGAGAAACAATTGTTTTAATCATGAGGCTTATCGTTTGATATTCTCCGCGCTATTTTCCAAGAATCGTGAGAAATTTGTTTGATCGCAGTATCGTTTTATTCCGAGGGAAGCTCGTTCTATCAGCTAAATCGTAAAATTTAATTAATCAGTCGGTGGTTTAAACAAATACGGAGATGAAATTGACTTTTGGCTGCCATCCACAATTAACATGCATGCTATGATGTTTCTATTTTTTTCTCTACAATGAGTTTGGATATATGTTTATGCATGTATTGCGTTGTGATTCATGATTCATGATGATGCTTTCTGTGCAAGATTAGTTTTTCATAATTATCCTATACGATAAAATCACTTTGTACAAATGGAAAACTCTCTTTTTTTATAGTTTTTTTTTTATTTTTTACAATTAACTCTATAAACTCCCATAAAATTTATAACACTCGCGTGTCTGTATTCATTTTGGAAATTGTGATGGAAAACAGATTTACTTCTGCAATCCAACTAAAAAGTTTTGCAAAGTCTTCTTATAGTAACTCAAAGAAAGCGAGGTGCAGTCCGGTGAAGTGGAACGATTTAATTAATCGTTTAACGAAGTCCCCTTAGCTTTTTCTTGAAAATGCCGGAAAAGAAATCCTTACCGAATAATATCGCTAACGTGCTCCGATTTTTATAATCCTTCAAAAAGTGCGGTTTTTTTCAGTCTAGATGTATGTTCGCCAAGATAAGACAAAAGCTTGAATCTCGCTTTGTGAATCGAATGAGAGAAAGACGCGTCGTCTATTTTCGGCGCACTCGGCGTTCATCCCGTTCGTACAAGTTCGTACGCACAAGATTTACATGTTTGTTGCCATCGTGGTTGATTCGTTATTTTACATATGCTGAGGATCGGCAACCTCTGAAAGCGCACGCGATTATTTATATACCAGCCACTTTGGCGCGCCGCCTCGTTTCAAGCCCCGTCCGATATTCGATTATTATCGATTATGTGCAATTAACCGGCGCTTCTTAGATGTCCGTTCGAGACCGTCGGCCTCAATTTAGCGTCACTTTCTTTCAGCTTCCCTTACGCTTTTTCTTGTTGAAACTCGATAGCATCTTGATAGAATCATAATAATATCATAATAATTTTTAAGTTGAAAATTGAGTTTTGATCGAATTTTGCGATAACCAATAAAGATTCTTTTTTGATGAATTCGTCGATGATTATTTAGAAATTATGGTTTATTCATTATATTTGTTATTTTCAGTTTTATGTGCAGAAACAGAGAGAAAGAAACATTGAATTAATTAAGACATTTTTTTGTCGGATAAAAAGCAAAAAAATATTGCAAAATCTTTGGCTCCTGCCTCTTTTTTTTCTGTAAAGTTAATTGTGTGTGAATACACCCTTAGTCTCGTGCAAATTTTACGTGCGAATAAGCGACAGTCGTGCGCGAGAATTGTGCCAACTGCCAACTATTATGTAAGACTGTAAGACATCGTGACTCCTCCGTCTACTTCCTCTGCTTCTCGTATTTTTTGTCTCCTCTTTTACTGCTTGTATTTTGCATGGTCGCGTGTGTTTCTGCTACGATATTTCAAACAGAATATTCCGACATGTGTCTTGCGCATTAAAGATGGAAAAGATGCAAAGAATTTTTAGAAATAGATGATTATAAAAGTTTTATTCACAGACAAGCAGTGATGATTAGCCACTAAGAGGATTAAAATACTGAATGTATAGTGATAGAAATTATTTGTGAAGGAGAATAAATTTTCCGCACTTGAGAAAATTTTGAACTTTAGAATCTTAGTTCTCTTTTGGTTATAATTTTTTATTCTGAATAAGTATAGTATTTTTTTCTGATATTTTATTTTTTATAAATTTTCTTCTTTCCTTACATTTCCTCTTTTCCATTTGATTGTTTGCTGTAATCCGAAAATCAGATCATTGCCAAGGAACACCGTCAATGTCATCAACTTTTTCCTTGCATGTAGGATTTTGTTACTCCTACGCAGAGAAGTACAAACGGTAGTTGTGCTTTCTTTCCTCTATGTCATTCTCTAAGAGTATCGACCCTGTCTACACGCCCACATTTCCAGTTTCTAGATATTATAGAAATTGTTTATCGTTGTGTATCGTTTATTGTTCTCCGTTTTGTCTTTTTATCAGATCGTGATCAATTTTGTCAATATTGTCACATTGTTCTGATTGAAAAAAACTTTAATAATTTTTATCTTGATATCCATAATTTTTGTGTGAAATAATTATATAATAGTAAGCCAAAATAAAAAACTTTATTCTATACTTAATAAGAATGACAATTGCATAAAATTGACATTTATGAAAAATTTGCAAAGTATATATAAAACTTTTAGACATTTTATTATATTGTTAAAAAAAAAAAATGTATTTTTATTATTCTCATATATTTTTTGCTATACATAATTTTCATAAATAAGTTGTAAATATGTTCTAACACCATGTTGTAACACAGATGTAGAATTTTTTTTTATTAAACATTTTCTTTCCGCTTATTATCTAGATTGTTTTCATATTGCTGACCTATTACGCGCGCAGTTAAGAAACAAATCAAAGAACTACCGGTTTCAACTACACATTTCGTCTGTTCGCATTTCTCTCGTAGGCGCATAATCGGATCTTAAATCTAGAATGTCGTGTTCACGAGCACGCACACGAATGCAAGCGAACGAGACGGATCGTCAGGGAGTATATATTGCGCAAACTGGTTTCCGATCGAATGATCGAACCAGTTTAGTAAACCAAAAGAAGGCCTATCTTTAAGTTCACTGAGAAATAGGACGCTAGGTCAATCCGTCTAGAATTTTCACGCGTTTTTCTACACGAATTTTCCTACTTTTTACATTGTCGCTTTCATTTTTTCGTCTGCCTTTTTATTTTATTTTCCGCGATGTAACGCTCATTTCCCGCGGCTAGGAAGTTATTTTTCCTCGCTGGATGAAAATCTACGTAAGTTTTAATGGACAAGGTTATCTCGAGCTTTATCCGCGTGAATTTTCAAGTTTGATTTTTTTTTTTTTGCGTTTGTGCTGTTTTAATGGACGCTAGGTCATTTTGCCTTTATTAATAGATATTACTACGATATTTTTCTTGCATTTTATATTGCGTATAGACGCACGTTTTTTATAATTTTATTATAGTTTTTCGCTCGCGTAGGCGATAATATGAAGATGAATCCGATTCTTTGGAATATTACAAGTCGAGATATATACGCGGATAGAATATTTCCTAGGTGCACCAGGTCGAGCTAGATTTACGTTTGTGTAGTTTTTTTTTTGTATTTTCGAGACTGTATTTTTGCCTGCCTACGCAACATAACGATGCTCATTTATTTTTGTACATAATAGAAACTTTCTCCTTTTTTTTCTCTTGTGCAGAGATACTTTGATTCTTACGACGCACAGTAAAACTTAAATGTATAATACAGCAGGCAAAATAAAATAGAGACAAGTTTATGCCACGACAACAATGCGACATGCGAAAAACAAAAAGAATATTGTCAGGTAGCTTGTAATATTTTAATTTTTTTCCAAGAGAATAAATATAATTTTGTGCTTTTTAAATAATTTGTTAAAATTAATTTAAATATTTATCAAATCAAATGCTGAAAAACAGTTAATCTTCTAAAATTGCGAAAAGATTGTACATAAGATTATATGAAAGAGAAATTGATTATAATTTTGCATTTATTTCTTTAAGTATCCTCCAAGTTTTACATTAGTGTAATAAATAAACTTTTGTAAGTATATTTTCTTATCGAACCACGTCAGCCGTAGACAAGTAACGGGACGAGAAGAAATTAAAGAGCGGAACTAGTGGCGAGTGTGCTATCGATCGCAAAGCAATTCCCGTCATGGTTCCTTTGTCATGCCATGCATTCGCCACGAGACGACCATCTCCATTTCTGGTGGAGTTGTGCTCTTATCGTCCGAGAACGTTGTGACATTCGCGAAGGCTCCCAGCCGCATCGCGTAGTCCGGTGGTTGTCAAAGTGGAAGAAATCTCGAGAGGAAAGAGGTGCATTTGCGAGGATTACGTGCACGCATACAAAAGCCGTTATGCAAAACTAGAGATGTTACTCTTTATGCAAAGAGCCAATCTGTAGTCATCCAACGACTGGACAGAAGCTGAATATCTCTATGCTGGTCGTTAACGAGCTTTTCGCAATGAGCTTCGCTCGTAAAAGTTCAAGAGCGGAAGAAACTCTAAGTGAAAGTCGTCTCGTTTGAGTACAAATGCATGATATCGTATCAAGCGAGCTATTTTGTTGGCGATGATGTTGGTTTACGTGCATCATGAATGTTTCGAAATAATTTTGGTTTACGTTAGAGATTCACATATATTTTATATATATAGGAATTCTGTTTTTCTTTTTTTTTAATTTATCCCTTGCGTAAAATTAAATGGATTTTTTATTAAATAGAATATTCTTATTCTTATTCTATTAATATTCTTATTTTTATTATTTGCGAACACTCGCAACGACCACATCCCTTATCCCGTTGAAGTTCACGCAAAAGGGATGACTCATCTTCGCGATCGATTATCTCAGCGCGAAAAGATGGTCAAGGAAATGTCTAGACCCACGCGTCTCCTCTTTCCTTCTCTCTTATTTAAGTATCTTGACCGAGGAAAAATATCGACACCAAGGATAAAAAAAGGCGTACATTTACATACGATTATACATATAATCGTATATTTTCAAGGAAACCTTTCTCCCTTGTTAGACATTTACAATGACTTTTTTTTTTGACTTTTTGAAATTTACTTGACTTAACAAGGAGACTAATCTGCTTTCGTTATGCAGTATTTTGACTTAGGTTTAACGGATTATTTATACGAACGAATAAGTTTTTGTAATCATGTAATTTTGCTTTTTCTTTTAAATATATCTACGCGCTTGTTTTACAATATTATAAAATTCCATTCTGTTTTGTTGTGCTCTGAAATATCGATGGTAGTTTACCGACGAAAGCGATAAAAAATGTACAAAATTGTCCGCAAAGTTTGCACATCCGGAAGTAAGTCCTTCTTTCTTTTATCGTATCTCTTTCTCTATCTTTCTGGCGAGAAGTAAATATATTTGTTTTACCGCGTCGCCGAGCAATTTTGTTTCTGTCAAGCCACCAAGTACGTGCGCATTTCGAAAAACATGAAAGGAATGAGAAGAGAGGGTGAGAGTTCATACACACACACATTTCTCGTGACGCTGTTTTTGGTACATTTCGAAACTCCGGATATGACGTCAGATGAAGCGTGGAAAATCATCGAAAACGTTTCGTCGCCGGCAAGAATCGTCGGGTATTTTACCGAGACGCGTGGGGGAGGAGGGAGTTTGGTCCGGAATGAGAGAGGAGAAACCGGGCTGCGAAGGGGGATGTATAAAGGATGAAAGCTGGCAGGGGCAGAAGTGAGATCGATACCGCTAGAGAAGAGGGTCTGGCGATTCCCGCCATTTCGTCATGAGTTGCGCAATTTCCATTCATGACCGAGAGAGAACAGATTGGCATTATGTCTTTGAAAAACTTTGAGTGTTTTATTTAATTTATTAAACTTTATATTATTAATTAGTCTATTAAATAGCCATAATTGATAGTGCCTATCAGTCATTGATTCTCGAATGATCGATAGTAATGTTCTGTAGATACGATTATTAGAAAAGATAGTTAAATTATTCTATCGATGGACATTTTATTGATAAATTTCGGTTTTAAATTTTTTATTTTAAATGCAAAAGAAGACTTTTCAGGTAAATTTCTTAGCAAAACTATCCCATTTTCTTTAAAAAAGAGTCTTGTTCATAAATCTTTTTCTAAAATATATTTTGCATGCATAATCTAATGATTTGACAAATCATTTATCCCATTCTTCTGAATGCATCGTTGCATCCGATCTTGACTCAGAACCAATAGTTGTGCGGCAAAAAATACACATACACACACACACACAAAATCAGAATATTGAATTTTTCTGTGAAGCTGTATCATTTCCCTCTCGGGAAAACATGGTATCCATTCGCGACCACCGATATCTTGGGAAGGTTTCCACAAAATAATCGAAAAACGATAATTCCTTTCATATTGACATTCTCGGTGAAAGAACTGACACGACCATCTTCTATCGTAATTTTAAAATCGAATCAACTTGTAAATGGGAATTTTCAAGTGAGAAAAGCGCTATTACGCTACAATTCCAATAATATTTCAAGAATTGTTTAGTATTGTATTTCTTTGATTTATAGACGAGCATCATATTAATCTATCTAATTTATATTTATAAATCATGAAAAAAAAATCACGAATGATCTGTGAAATAAATAAAATCTATGTCATGTTTCATTTACCGTAGATTTGCAAAAGGGAATTATTCGCTAGCTTGTGAATACATTATTTAGCAAAGCTTTACCAAACTATTTTTCAAATAATGTTATTCTGAAACACGTATCTGATCATATTTGTAGAGAACAAACTGCAAACTGCAAACTGCAAACTGCAAACTGTTTCCCAAATAATTCCAGATTAGAAAGTATAAAACATATACATGAGTCTACATTCAAGACTTAGTCTTAGCAAGTATTAAATTTGTATAGTTAATATTCTATAATTATAGTTTTGATCTTGAGATGATTATCAAGAAAGAAATACAAGAATGAAAAATTAAGGAAAATTTTTTTTTATTATTAGTTGTGTTTCTAATTGTTCAGTGTTTATTATTATCTTTAAAATATGTGCTGCATTATTTATAGGAATAGATATTTGAAGTATATTACAGAAAAATCCAAGAGATTGCGTTAGAAAATTTTCATACAATAAAGATAGATCGATACTATAGCTTCTCTAAAAAATTATCTGCAATATGTTTAGAATTGAATGTAATAGAAGCATTTTCGGATGTGCGCGTGCAAACGCGATGCATAATCGTGAATAATACGAGAGTTCGATTCAATGACAAGACAGTATGATGACTATGACGGTTTGATGGAGTGGATAGAGTGTCATCCCTCTCGAAGTGAGTTCATGGCACGGATTCATCCATCAAATCCATCGCCGGCAAATAACATTTCGCCGAGCGATCAGAAACGTTCGACGGATGATCGTATTGCCAGTTTGCAGACGCTCCTCCCACACCATGATCTATCTACATAATTCATGAATCTCTTCTATATAACGCCTGGGGCGAGACTCTTCGCGTAATTTCGGAGAGTGCGCTGCTTTTTATGCGATCCCGATGCGATCGCCTCAGAAAACGCTGAGCGGAAAGTCGTTTCGATTCGTCTCGGTTGAAGGAAAATTTGCGACATCGATCATCTTCGTTTCCCAATTCATGCTCACACATACTTTCTATTGTGTTCCTGTTACATTATCGAGCTTTGATAGCTTGGCGAATTCCATTTTCTCGCCTATATATATGTTTGCGTATAATATGAATTTATAATAAATGGAAACTAAAACGTCGCCATTTATTTTAATCAACTTTTTGTTAAAAAATTTTGATTTATGGAGACGATAAATCATTTGATTTTTATGTAAACATTTATAAATATAATATATTACTGTTACGTAAAATCCTTTTTCGGAGAAAAAGTTTATGTTATGAGAATATTCCAACAATGAAAGTTCTAATGAACATTGTCTTTTTTCGAAAAAGTATTAGAGCGCAGGTAGAGAGAGGAGAGAGAAAAAAAAACGTACGATTACGATAATTATCGGGATCGTACGATTACGAGCGCAATTATGGTGAGCTCGATCAGATTCGATGATTCAGATAATTTAATAATTATGATGATAGAAAGATGCTATTAAAACTACGCTACGTAGAATAAATTAAACGAAAACAAATGATAATTACAACAGTTTTTATGTAATAAACATGTAAATTTTTTATAACTATATTTAAAAAAGACGTCAGGTTTAGTATCAATAAGAAATTTATTAAAGACAATTTTATGATATCCCAAAGATAATCTTTGGTTATAAAAAATATAAAAGATAAAGATAATATATAGAATTATATATAAATTATATTCTAGTTTTCAGTTTACTATAATTGCTTTTATTATAATTTATTTATATTTTTTATTTATTATGTATTTGTTTTACTCCAATTTCTAGTTTATTATATCGTGATCATATCGAAATTATTTCAAGTGTCGATCTTTTGTTCGCGTAATTTTGCACGAAAAGTTTTAAAAATATATTTTAATCAATATTTTAATCTTTACCAGCAATATTTTTGAAAACTTTCATGATTTGAAGCTTTTCTGGATTGACTATTTATATCAACTATGTTGTTTTTAATACCCACTAATGGTTCGGTAACCGTAGTCAGTTACATTTTTAGTGAGTACGCAGCATTCCAGGCTTTAGATCGTAATACCGAATAACGTCGAAATTGGAACGAGGCTGTCAGTCGATCGATAACTCGGCGCACGGGCGTTTTTCAGTGAGGAAAAACGAGAAGAGCTGCGATTTTTGATGAACAAAATGAACGACTCGTTTCACGACATACCAACATTAATAATTCGGAACGTTCGTCTAATGATTTTGGAACGCATCATCCATTTATCGGGGCGACAATTTAATCGATAAATATCTCACGAATTGACGTTTGCGAGCATTCGTTTCGATTCATTAATGAGAAGCTGTGTCTAATCGTTTCGCGCCATCGCATGTATAAACGTAGCTTTAGAGGATTACAAGTACGTGTAATTAATTTCCATCGTTGATCAATTTATTTAGTCAGTTCTATTGTACGAGATGACGATTTGTTTTGTAACAACGATTGTTGACAATTGTAGTATTTATAAAGATAATTTTAATAAATCGAATAAACGTTTTTCAGCTTATAAAAAAGTCAATCTCTATCTGATACATAAAGATATATACATATATATATATACACAAAATAATTATTGCAAACAAATTTTTTAAGAAAGAAACTTTGCGATAAAAATTATATTAATATAATTTTTGGAGTATAAGAATTTAAAAATATTTTTATATAATATATCTGTACGAATAAAAATATAATATATAATATGTAGAATATAATATATTTTTTCGTTGAATATGATGAATGGTCTTGCCGGCACGAAAAAAAAACCATGGGTAGAGTCGGATGTAGAAAAAAAAAACAGAAATTCGAGGAACATCTTAGACTTAGACATAAGAGGAAGACTATATAGCTTACGGATTACGTCAGGTCCGACGTCGGCAAAAAAATTTGAGTCCATGACACGGACTAAAACATCGTATAAGCATATCTTTTTACACATCTTGGAAATATTACGTGTCATTTCGCATGTGTGATATACGTATAATGTCATGACACGAAGCCGCGGACAATAGCGCACGTGTGCAAAAAATTTATTTAAGAAATCATCACGATCATATATTTTATTTCTACGCATATTCTGCGTTATCTTTTATTTGAACACGTTTGCAATGCAACTTGAAACTATCGTGTGAATAGACTGTCGCATCGGTGACAATTGTGTGAACACAATGACCGCACAGGAAATCGAGTAAATGAAAACGTGAAATACGCGCGAATAGGCGGAGTTGAAATTGGAGCGAGTAATCGCGATTTTCCCTTAAAATCGTTTTCCTTTTAAATGAAAAAGAAAGTTCTACGCTATTTTGACACATTTTCACGGCGGTTTGCATACATCGCATGAGGGCCGCAAGGTGATGCAAGGCAGATAGACTCGAACGACAACTTGGTTGTGGGCTGAGGTTGAGATGGAAGTGGAGAAATTCAATTTTCATTCCTCAACGAATCCATTCCTTGCAACCTCGCGATTCCGACAGTTTTCTTCCCGGACACTTTCTTTACCGTTACATTTTTCATTTTATTTGAACTGACGTGTCAACATGTTCTTTCCTTAGCTGAAGAAATCTCTTCTGTAATTTATTATGAAAAACGCACTTTATTTTGTTTTAATATCTGAGAGATTACATTTCTATTCGATTTGGGGAAACACGTTTGCATTATAGGTGCTGTGAAAGCAATTTTATTACACAAATGGCGATATAAGATTCACATCTGCAGAGAGGCTGCTAGGAAAATTAAATTGAAATTTGATGCAGATATTTGTTCTCAGATTTGCTGAAAATCTTATAGAGTTGACAGAAATATTTTGAGAGAATATTAAAAATAAAAATATTAAATATTAAAATTTTTTTAATATTTTATCTTTTGGTATCTGATAACATCTTTTTTTAAAGTCAATGACTTTTCCTTGTTCCAAGAAATATATACAAGTCTAGACAGACGTTTGGCAATTTGTGCCAAGCCTTGGCAAACTCTTGACCTGTTGCATGTCCTTTTCCAGTTTGAGAAAATTTATAGACTGCGGAATCGAGACAAGGGAATAATTCCCCTTTTTTCTTCTAATATTATCTTCTGTTTTTCCAAAATTACTTCTTGCTTCTTTAGACTAATTAATCGAAGATTGAAACTGAGTTTGAAAATAGCGAGTATTATTTTATAAAGATGCATTGATCTTTTGATTGCAGAAAAGATGCAAGTAGATTACATTCGTGAATTTTTACCACAGCAAGTATTTCCGAAATATACATAGAACATATTTTTAAAATCACATGGCACTTCATGAAATTATAATTCAAACTAATCTAATTTTTGATTAATTGAATGCAAGATGTCGAATCATCAGGCACGATCAATTAATTATATCAACACATGTGAAATTGCAAGCACTATTATTATTCGTATTTTTAAAGCATTATCATAAATTGACAGCACAGTCAGCTTTGCCGCTATTTTGTCCGGCGATGCGATTTTGCGCATAAAGTTTCATAGAAAAGTGCGGAGCTTTTATAAAACTTCTCGAGGCCGATGGATAATGCTACACTATGACAATAGTATCTCCCTTTTTTCTCGCTATCCTTGTGGACCCTAAGTGGATAGCATTCTAAATCTATCCGATGTTTTCAACCACAATGTATAATGCATATCCAGGAATGTTTTCCCAATCTCTGAAAAATATGAGTCATCCAATGGAAAAATGATCAGATCTATAACAAGTAGAAATGCATGAACGTTGATGCTTAAACTGTACCTAATGATTACACAGAAAATATTGATATTACAACTCTGTAACTTTTTTTATTATTTTTCTTTCTATAGATTAATTTAGATTTATTCTATTATATCTAATAAATTAAATCATACTTTTAAAGCATCGATTTGTATTATAGTTTAGACATTATTTCATTATGTTATATTGTTATAATATAAAATATATATTTTATTGCATTTAATTTAATACTCTGAAGCATAATAAAGTTCATGATTATGAATATCATGCATGGCTTCTAGATGACGGATGACTCGTTTGATGAGTCATGGCTGTGTAGGGCGATCTTTCGAGTTAAGCTATGACATTGGGGAGATTGGCGAGGGTCACATTACAAAGAACGTATATCGCGAGACGATACTAATGTTTGGAACACTAACAAAGTCTGGTATGCGATTTCTCGACTTATTAGAATGAAAATTAACGATGATCGACGTTTAATATTGCAATTACTTTTCATGTTGTAATAGTTATAGTGGGCCATTATATAGGTTTGCAGAGATGTTATATATTTTATTTTATTTTTCTATTGAGTAAAGAAATGGAAATATAAAATCTATTATACAAGTAAAAATTTAGCAATTTAAATAGGAGATTTTAATGCGTTTGAGATATGAAATCTTTATTCAAATTATTTTTCTTGATTCTCATTATCTTGTATACATTATATTACATAGGTGACATTATTTTTGCAATAATATTATTAAATATAATATATAATCTAAATAATATTATTAAATAATAATCTTTTTGATTAGTTGGTCTGTAATATTAGCAACGATCGTTGCCTGATGGTGTAATTAATTGGATAGTATTGCAACTTCGACGAGACAATGTAGCGACATGGTTAACCTCGACACAAATTCGTTTAATCTACGTGATTGCACTTACGTATGTCACCAACGAATTCAATTTTCCTCCTCTTTATGCTCCTGTTCTCCTTTTTCCTTCCTACTCTCCTTGGAACGCAATTTATGAGATCCGATTACATAAAAGATGCACACAATAATTCGATGTCGGCTGCGAAAATTTATGATAATAAATGTCATTTATTTTAATCATGATTGGTAGAACTGCAAGAATTTTTTATGCAAATTGCTTTCTTGCAGTTCTGTAATTTTATCTTTGGTGATTATATGCAGAGTGACTTTTCATTATATTCATAGCTGATGTTATCTTTTTCAATGAACTTATACGAGAATTCTACAATAATGATCATTGACCCTTTGAATAGCAAAATATTTAGTAATATTTATTCATATTAATCATTGATTTAATGTTTTTCATTTTAATTTATAGTTGAATTGAGTTTAATATTAATTTACAATTGAATTTTTTGAACCTTAGAATATGTGATTGATATTATTTTGCCGTAAATAAATATTTTTTATAAATATTTTAATAATTTTGTATAATTGACGCATGTAAGTGCATAGATACATATAGTAATTGACTTTATATATATTTTTTTGTCTTTATCTTGATAATAAAAGTCTTATCCTAATAATAAAAGTTTTATATAAATCTATTTATAATATCTTTAATTTAAATTTCGATAAAAAAGTCTCGAAATCTTAGAGATCTATTTTCTAGATATCACGTGAAAAATATTGTTAGAGAATGAATTGAGTTTTAGTTTTGGGATGTAAATTTGATTTGAATTTTGCAATGAATGTTTCAGATGATTGATATCCTTAAATCCTTAAAGCAATGGTCACATAGAATTTCGAGACATTCTGAGAATTCTGAGCCTTGAACGTGACATTTCATGTGCTTTGATCAACATCAACAAGAGAATTTCAATGGTTCCTTCTCGCAATTGTCTCTCACAATTTCCCTTTGTCTCGTCGTTCCTTTGAAACCGCGACTCAAGTAAATTTCGAGGATCATAATATGCGAGAACTTGCTTTCTTGCGATTGTTGTTATATTCGATTGAATTATCGGTAATTAGAAGCAATGTATGTACGTATTATTCATTATACTCTTTGTGATTTTATCTAAAAACATGATATCTCTTTTCAAAATTATTGAATTCTTTTTACTATATTTTATTTTATTATTTAAATAAGAAGTTTTATATAAATACAATGAGATTTATATGTAAAATTAATTAATACACACAATTATATGAAGTTACCAAAATATTCATAAAAAAATTCATATCCGACAAAATAAAATAAAATTTGCAATATAAATAAAACGCATTTTACGATCTTTTTCATAAAATTTGAAACGTTTACATTTCCGAATTCCGGATCAAAAATTTTATAGAAGTAGAGCGATGCAGACAGATGAGGCGAAGCTTTTGATCGAACATTGTGTTAATCTTTTTCGTCGGACGTTAATTAATGTTATGGTTCCACGATGACGTTGAGTTAGAGGCGACTATAGCTAGCGAAATTCCCTTTGTGACCGAAAGCCCGATATTGCGCGGCTTAATCACGCTTAAATACGCCGTCCTGGCTGTCCACCCTTGGGCAGATCGAACGTTCTGTCGCTCGTGTAGTCCACACTATGTCGGTTTCTGTCTCTTGACCGGCTTGCGGTACCTCTCATATCATTAATAACGAGCCAATTAGCGTTTTCCATTAGTTGCAGATTTAGATATGATATTTCTATGCGCTGGACCATCTATCTTTTATTAATAGGTACTCTTTCGGAATTTTTTTAACTTCTTTTATTCTGTCAATATCAATATTTAAATATCTTTATTGTATTCTTTAATTTCAGTAAATATACATTGTATTCGTGTATTTTGTGAATCGATCGAGTAATAATATCACAAAAAGCTATGATTAATGACAGCTTACATGAGATGAGATGTCTCTCACTTTATTGAAATAATTTTAATTATCAATCGCACATAATTTCAAATCTTTAAAAACTGATTGTTTCTTTGATGTCGAGACAATCACTATTTTACTTACAATTAGTTTCGAATTAGCAAAGTGCTGCCTTTATTGATCTCTCTATCTTTGTCTATTTTTTTTTTTTCATCCGATATATATCGACTTCCCGCAGCGGCGTGCGTAAACGCGCGTGGATACAATTGTAGTCGGCCATGAACGGGAGGGCTCGTGATGTGTGGTCGACCGCTAAATCGTTTTCGATCGTTCCGACCGCTCGTGCGGTTGATCTTTACGCTCGGTAGATGCATTCGACATATTTTCGACGATGGCCAGATACCACTTTTGCATCAGCCTCATCATAGTTGTAACATAAGTGCGACACTGTTTTACGTGGCTTCGATGCTGTATTTTAATAACAATTTTATTGCAATGACTTTCACAAAATAATAATAATAATAATGATAATAATAACAATAATAATAATAATAATGTAAATTAATTAACGTTAAGCTTGAAGTTCCGATAATTGTGTGTGACATAATCAACCTCAGGCTGTTATTGCGTGGGTTTGGCAATATTTAATCAGGTGCTATTTGCAAGTTTGCTTAATTAAGTTGCCTGATTAGTTCCGAGAGAGTTTTTACGCATGCATGCAGCCTCCTGAATTAAGCATTGTGTTCACGCTGGTGTATCACGGTGGCGCATTTACATATATTCGCGAAACTTTGAATCACGTTGCGTAGCATAAAGTAGCAGATGCGATTGTTTGTCCAACTTTCCTTTTCATGAAGTTTCATTCTCCCGAAAACTCGTCGAGAGATTTTCCATCTTCGCCCATTGTGCATGCACTAAAGAACTTTATATCGAATGGCGTATAGATATAAGCGCGGATACATCCTTCATTGAAGAGCTTATTCTTGGGGCTTAATCCAACTTGCATTGTTCGCAGCCTAGTCTTATAAAAAACCTCTCACAGCACTCGCTGTCCGCGGATTGATTTTCTGTCAAGTCTTCTCATTCAGGAAAGCATTTCAGTCTCTTTCCCGTGTAAATCCCGTTGTTTGTAAAGCTGTTTATCTTTTTTTTTTATTTTTGCTTAATGAAGTATCATGTCTATCATCGTACTTGAAATTTTGCAGATTTTTGAAGAATAAAATGAGATTTCTACGACACATCATTTTACAGTATTATAAATATTTTTAATTTTTTTTTTTTAATAACATTTATGATCGATTTAAGTGATCGAAAAATACTTTTAATTATATTCCAAAGAAAGTTATTATCTTCTATTTTTTATTTTTTCCTTTTATATTTATATAACTGTTTTTGCTTGGCAGAATCACTTTTTTGTGAATGTATACCTAAATAATTTATTTTTAGGCTGACCAGCAGTCCTCTTTTTTTCTATTTCGGAGACAGGGATAATTTAAAATGTTTTGAGAAGAATTTTTCCTTTTACGCATCGAGACGGACGATTACGCGTCAAGTTTATCGTTTAGAAAGATTTATTATTTATTTTTCCTTTTGAAAGAAGTTTTTGTTTAGATTTCAAATCTTAAAAATCTTAAATGTCTTACTGACATGAGAAATTTATGTCGTAACCAGTGACCAATTAGCGCGTCCTTTCTTGATCAAAGAAAAACAGTGTAGTAGTAGAGAATATTATTTTAAGGTCTCGTTTGAATTTCTAGAGAGTTATTTCTCGGTTCATTCGGAAGAGCATACGAACTGTTTCACAAAGGATGAATATACTTTAATCAAACTGCCATTTCCACTTTATTCCAGGTTTTTATTGGTAATCCTTTGAATGCGCTATCTGTGGTAATAAAGTAGAATAATTTCTCTCTTGCTTTCTTCATCGCTTTTGATGATTGATTGATTTTCAATCGCTTTTAATTACTTTCTCTCACATTAATCCTAAACAATATTTTTAATTAAAAAATTTCTATTAAAAGTATATACTGCTTTTTGTTATTTTACTTAAATTTAAATATTTAAATATTTAAAATAATAATTATGTATGTAAAAAAGTCATATCAAAAAATTAAATTTCCGGAATAAATCTAATTGATTGTTCCATGGCAAAATATTGCATTCGTATGTTTCTTGTCATGCTCTTATAATTTATTTATTTCTTTGTTTGGCACTTTGGAGATTTGACGTGCGCATACGCGATTTCCATAGGATCGATACCGACCGCCATTCCAGGCTCGTTGCAGGCAAGCAGAAGCGCGAATTTTCTAGAAAAATTAAAATGTAAGAAAAAATGTGAAATTACGAATAAATCAAGTTTATGCGAGATTAATTAATTTTTTGAATCTAAAAATTAATTAGGATTAATTGCAGCCGGTTTGAATACAAACACTTACCGAGATTAAAGCCCGATTTACTTGGGATACTCCATGCAACGCGAAGAAATTGTTCTGGTTACTCTGTTTTCTTTGCTAGCCAACAATAGAGTGCGGTTTAATCGAAGGACATAATCGTACATGCTGTAACGCGTGATTCGAATTTGAATTAGTTGGTCGTTGACATTTATATTGCAGTCTTTTGTTTCTTGTGGAAAATGTCGGAATCACAGAGAATTCTTTCTTTTGTTCTATGCAAAGTAAATTGTTTGTCTCGCATTGTGTGCGTGCTGGTAAGAAATGTTTATAAAGATAACGGCAATTATAAATTGAATCACGCATCGAGCAAGCACAAGCTAATATATGCAAGTGTATCTGTTAACATACGTGTATATATTTTACTGTGATTTAATAATATATTGACATACTCTTAAATTTATTAAATTTGATGTAATAATTAAAATTATTGATTAAAATTTATATTACCATTTATTATTGTATTTAACATCTGTTTTGACTATCGCTATTAAATTATGATTTGTCAATTATATTGTATTATTTGATATTAAATTTGAACAGAAATTAACAAAAGCAGGAAATAATTAAATTTGTTTTCTGTAGTGTAGCGTAAGTTTAAAACGGTTGCTCTTTTGTCTGTATTTGCGAATTTTTTTTGTGTTTTCTACGTTGACTCATATCGCAAACAAAATCGAGTCACGTATAAAGTGAGCGTGAACTGGATCATTAGCGAACTTTTGGACGCGATATAGCAATGAAGACGCTTGATTAGCGACTATCTCTTTCTTAGATTTATTTTCTTTGTAATGCTATTTTTAACGTTCTCTTTCTATGCGCCTAGATCCTACAGATTAGAATGTTATGAACTAAATGATATAAATAATAAAACCCGTGGAGATACATTAAAAATAATTCCTAAAATTTTTATTATTATATTTATTACTTGCGTGTTTTAAATAATATAATAAGTTCTGATTTTTATTTTTTATGAAAGCAAAAACGCGCGTAATATTATCAGAATTATTAATATTAATTACGAAATATTTAAATTTATCCAAAAAAAGTCCATCGAATGGTTTATATTCTTTTATAATGTTTGGCGCTTGAAAAGGGCTTGGCAGAGAGCTTGATTTAAATTATGGCCGGAATAGACGTGATACAGGAGTGTCACAGGAAGCTGTCTGTATTGTAACCTTTCTTTTAACGAGAACGACTGGTGATTATGCCGTCGAGTTTCTGATTGACGTGTTGGTTTCCATCGATGGTGTCAGTACGGAGATATTGCAAATTTTTCCAATTTATTTATATGTATATCAGAATTTATCACGAAATTAACAATAGCAGCTGGGGTCGCCGTGTTGCTTTGTTCTTCAGAGTGGCACACGATCGTAATTTAATTGCATGTTTTCGACCATGACGATACGGCCGATTGATTTCTCATCAAAATGGCTTCGGTCGACGGCCTTTCGCACCATTATTTACATGTTATTGAATCTAACAGCCCTTTCATACAGCTTACATTTGAGGCGACTTGAAAGACTCTTCTAAAGCCATATATTTTTTATACCGATTGAATATCGGAACACCACTAAGATAATATCATCAAAGGAGAGAAAATGAACAAAAAGAGTGAGCTTTTTAAAACGGGTTGACGGAAAACGCACCACCACTAGTTTATAAGTCATTGACGCTTTGTGTGCTATGTCTCTTTCGCGAAATTGAAATGTTTCATTGTTGCGAGACCATCGCGATTTTCATCGATATCATCTGGGCAGCAAGCGTGAAGCCGAGCCCGTTTCCTGTTCAGAATCAACGAACCGATTTTGCCCGAGCGCTCTTGGGCACGTGCGTACATCGTGTTTCTCGTGTATTCTTTCTCCTATCACAAAATGTTGTGTCTCGTGTTATTTCAAATTCTATTCTATGTCTTCAATTTGTAATGTAAATGTTGCTATGTTATTATTTATACGAAGCTGCATTAAATTGTTTTCGGAGCCAGAAAAAGCGAGAGTTACTTGGCTGGATTCCCTAGCCAAGCTAGTTAGTAAATCCTGCTTAGACGTAATAATCCGCGATCAAAATAAATGATAGTAAATAAGAATTTCAAGAGAGTAACTGTTGGATTCTAGATATTATATTTCTCATATTTACATTAGTCGAAAATTTATTATGTCGATTTTTTTATTATTTGCTTGAAGAATAATACTAGTATTGAACATAAAATATAATAATATAAATATAAATATATTAACTATTTATAAAAAATATAAATATAATAACTATTTATTTATGTCTTTAATTGTAACTATAATTATTAATAAGAATCAATTTACACAAAAAATTGTGACTCAATTTATAACTATATCGAATTTTGGGATTAATAATAAAATATGAGATTGTAATAAGATTTGGCACTAGATATATTATGTTTGCATAAAATGTTTGCATCAAGGCGTGCCAATCTGAAGTATCTTGAGAGAAATGTAAACGATAATGATCATATGTGAGAGTAGGATTAATGTAGCTGGCTCGTGGAAGAAAATAAAGCCTATCTCGTGGCCCTGTGGTACTTTCTAAACCTTGGACCAATTTCAGGCCTTTCGAGATTGTCAAGGCTCTCGGTAAGCTAAGAGACAATACTTTATTGTTAATAGCAATAACTTCAAATAAATCAGATCGGAAATCTATAAGAGAAAGTATAATATGAAAAAAATTATGTTTATTTTTTATATGTATACAAGTAGTTGAAATAACTGATGCTTCCTTAGATATGTAAGCACGATTACAATATTATGTATCGTTTTTTTGAATAAAAATATTAATGGTTTTTTTAAACACTTGTTAATTTGGAGAAACTAATTTTATACAAAATAACCGAAAAAAGGTTTAAAAAAAAAAAAAAAGAACGAATAAAGAGAAGACAGGGTGAAAGTTTTTTTTTTTACACTACTTTACAAAAAAGATTAGTGACGGTTACTTATAATCCCGGAATATAGGTCAGATTTAATTCTCATTAATCAATGTCTTTCCCTTTTGCTCCCTATATCGAAAGCGACAGCCGTCAAAACGATTTTCACCTCCCTGTGTTGTTTTAGTTACGCATGCGAAGAACGTACCTACGGCGCGACAAAGTGCTCCCGAGCTGCGTGCGTTGAAGCGATGCAACAGAATTGATGCGCACGCATTATGCGGTTCAATGGTACATGAACGTGAGCATAACTCGAGAGAGTTTGACGACTCAATGAGACTTGTTCACGCGCATGCAATTGAATATATATTAAAAAGAGAATAGCATACATAGATGTTACATTTTTTTTTCGTCACCTGTCAAAGTCGTTAAAACGAGATCGTTAAAACGAGATCGCGTGTGACATCAGCGTGTACAAAACAGTGACAGTTTCGGATCGCGGCAAAAGATAAATCGCGAAAGCCTTATAAAAGAATCAACGATTATATCATATAAAGATATTTGTTGAGACAAACGCATGTAATTTAATCCACTTTAAAATGTTGACGGTCGTACATATATATAATTAATTTATGATAACAATAAGAAAATAAAATATTATGTTAGAAAGAAACAGTAAGAGAGGAAAAGAAAGAGAGAGAGAGAGAGAAAGCAGACATAAAAATTTATTAAAAATATTATGATTTACTTTCTTAAATAAAAATTATATATATTTATGTACATATATACATATATATTTTCGTATTTAAAAACCACTTGCTTAAGTAATTATATTATATCTAAACATAAAAGGAAGCAAATCGTTTGCCGTCTGTCGCATCATCTTGTCTCAAAGATGTCGTCGACTTTAGCGCGTGCAAAAAGGAGCGTCGATTATCGATTGCGATGAAAGTAGACTCGCCAAATGCGCAGCACAGGCTGTATTTGGTACTGGGTATTTCTTGTAGGGACTCGCGCGCATCCGTGCAACCCCTATATCCGTCAGCTTGGTCAGCAGCGTAGAAACGGTGAGATATTTCATAGGCATTTGCGAGATCTCTTTGGGCACGCTTTGCTGCTGAGGATTCTCCATTACCACAAAGGCGATAATTATGACTCCTCGGCTTCGATAATTTATCACAGTAATTTGTCTGCTTTAACGTTATACGCTGAAATCTCTATTAAATCGGATTAACCAATGGCGTAGAAACGATGATAACGGAGAGTAATTCCGTGAGCGTTCCGTAGGAAACGTATTGCTCCCGCTATTCGACGATTACTGTCGTTGTAAATTGTCGTAATTACGGCACTCCCCTGATTACTTATCGCGACAATTGGACCGATTGTGCAGTGTAAATTATGAATTCTTGTTTTGGTAGTTAAGTTGATCAAAAACAGCGATATCGAGGAGGAGATGAATTGTAGTAGACGGTCGGATAGCGGATACTAATTTATTATAAATTTAATAATGGATATAGTAATTTATTACAAAACACTAATTAATTAATTAATCCTTATAATTTCTTTACTATAGATATTAAACAATATTATAATTATTGAAAATAAATGTAATTTGTAATTTAATCCATTTACATGATTTTATTCATGATTTTCACTTTGCATTTAAAAATTTTAGTTTACTACATATCGCAGCTTTATTCAAAACACGATAAATTTCATATCGATTGTTTATTTCTTTCCTTTTTTCTGTCTTTCTATTTGATTATTTTATGTTTAATCTAACTTTTTATTTTAATAAATATGTATTTGATTAAATATAATATAATATTGTAATATAAAATCGAGAAGGAAATTGGATGAAAGAGATTACATAATTGCAAATTAAAAGTCCGCCTTTAATTGAGACCAAAGTTTTTTCACGCAATACTCGATATTTACTCGATAAAAGGCATTCTTCTTTTACTCTTATGTATCTTGTATAGTTTACTATCTCTCTTTCTCTCTCTTTTATATATACATATATATATATTGCAAGCTTGTGAGTCGCTTTGTTACGAACAAGGTACCTTTATCGTCATATGCTAGCATTATTTTGGGGGGAGATTTTTTGGGGGTGTGCATGGTAGGATGGCGCGCTTACATATGGATCCTTATGTACCGATATAATGGGGAAAGTATCGATTTAGAATTTAGACGTTCACGGGTAAAGGATTACGTCAATAAAAGCAGGTTGTGTGTATGGTGGAGGAAATATAGAGAATCTGGAAGTACTACATTACTAGAATACTGCTTAAAAATAATTTTTTATTAGAACTGTTTTAGTGTTTATTTAAAAATTTATTTTGTAGTTGTACTTAAAAGCTGTTGTTAGTTAATATTTCAATTTATTACAGTGCATGAGAAAATTATATGAGAGAATTATAATGTATACAGAGAAAACATATCTTCATTATGGGCAAAATTTTCATTTAATTTCAATAATATTTATCGTGTTAGCATTTTCCGAGTAAAAAAATTTTCATTTAGTCTTCAGATACCCGTCACAGATACATGTACAAGGACCCCCTCTTGATATTATTCATGATTATCTTAACTGCTTCAAATACATTACATCCCGTAAGATGGTTGCTGTGCCAATTTTTATATTGTTTATTGTTGATACCAATCACTTAACATGTTTAAAATTATTTATCTTATGATTATCGTATAATCTTGCTGTATTTTTCATTAAATATCTGCTTATAATAAAACGTAACATTTATGTATATAAATAAACAAATCTTTTTTTATTTGATAGATTGGATATATATTTGATCGTATCTTTATATAATTATGTAAAAATTTAATTAATTTTTTTTTTAATTTTTATTGTTAATTAATATGAATAAAATGTAACTTTTAATAAATACATTTTACTTAAATATATATATATATATATATATATATATATATATATATATATATATCATAAATATATTTATGTCGTATGTATTATATTTTGATTTATATTGTTTGTGAGTGTGACAATTTTGCTTCTCTGCAGTCAATTATATTGGATTGCGCTAGTAACATACCGAACAAGATTAACGCATTTTCCACGAAACAAACTTTGCTTGCAAGCGTGACTTGGTTCATCGTTTCACAATTTCAAAGGCAAATGGGCATTCTATAAACTTTACTTAACATCACTATTCTCGCACCTAGGTTTTCTAATTTAAACGAATTTCAAACAGATTAAAATGTAGTTCACGGTTTCTGAAATAATTGAATTTTAACTTACACTAGCTTTATATGCGATCTACACATACACAAAAGATAGGAATCCATATGTGCTTATAATGCCAAGGTATTGTCATAGAATAAAGGCATAGAATAAATAAGTTTAAAATATCAATATGAATGCGTTGATGATATCAGAGAATTGAACAAAGAAGAAAACTGAGGAATACAGCACAATAGGCGAATTTTATATCATTCGAACTTTAAACTCAATTGAATTAATGTGCAGAACGAAAGATAGGCTTCTGATCCGTCGGAAATGTGATGATCAGTCTCGTAAAACAAATGTAAATGTTCTTTGTAGGCGCCTTTTATCTAGCTAACTTTATTCTGCAATTCAAATCTATCCCTTCGCACATTCTATTCTTCTCAGCTTGATGCTCGATGGAATTGCAAGATTGGAGGATCGCTGAAAATGTTGGATACAAATATTTGATTTAATTTTTGGCGCACGCACTATGTTTATCAAATTTAAAGTTAGTTTTTTTATTTGCCATAACAAATTTATTTTTAAACATATATTTAGGCTAGGCATTAATTTTACTAGATTTATTAGGCATATTGGTTCAGCTAATGATTCTATACATCGTTAACAGACACGAGTCGAGTATCAAAAGAGTAAACACAGTGATGACAAACAACACGACTGATGTTCGTATATATAAATGGAATCAGCGCGTACTACATACAGTAACTCTCGTTAATCCACGAAACAAATAGGCGGATAGGCTTAAACGTTATGACATGGATTAAGGAGGTAATACGTTCTCAAATTATGCAATTCTAAATACACGTAACAAATAGTTGTTATCGTTATCTATTTCATCATGTGAAATATTACACAGAATCACATTTTACGTAATGCTCGTAAACGATTGATAAATAAAAATAAAGATAAATAAAACGATTTCGTGCGAATTACAATATGTTGCGTATATTTTTTATTTTGCCAACATATGCCGTCGTTATCAATTTCATAAAATCTAAAATAAAACAACGATAATAAATTTTTATTATTTCTTAATATTTTATTTTATTTTTCTTTAAAATTAAAAATTCAGCCATTATATATTATGTATCAACTTATATGTATATTATAAATAGATTTTTGCCTACTATAATATTATATTTTATATATCTGTATAATTCTGACTTTTTTCTATCATTTTATTTTTTCATGTCATTTATTGGATGGTTATGCATGTTCGCGTGATGTGAAATCATGTTCTACAATTATTAAATTAATTGCACAAAAATATTTCTGCATAAGCATGTATCTATAAAATATTAATAAAAATCTCAAAATATTCCATATATTATAGATACATTTCTCTTTTATAAATTTGTGTCAAGTTCATTATTAATGTTATACATACGCATATATAGGTATCTATAATACTTTGTTAATTTATTTATTACAAATAAATAAACAAGAATAAATGATACAAAAACTTTCACGCGTAATATTAACATTGACCATGAAGACTACGTTACATTGCCCTTAATACAGCAGCTATTGTTGGCGGATCTCTTGCGAATAGCATCTCGCGTGTTTTACGCAAGTTTCATAATAACGCACGTCAATTGCGATTTACACACAATCTCTGCTTTCGCGCTCTTTATCACGCGAGATCTCTCGTAGGACTGTGCGCGAGCTCGCTTAATTCGTGTTTAAAGTGCGATAAAAGTCAGCCAAGCGATTACGATTAAAGCCTTCAAATGACGACTCCGGTTGACATATCGCACGATGACATTTTGTTTTGTGCCTTAATTAGTACGTTACAAGTTAGTTAATTAATACACGCAAATTAGTGCTCGTGCCATTTAATCGCACGCGAAACGCGACATTTTATTTGAATCTTTTGCTCGATTAATCAAACTGGCCAATAAATAGCCGATGTATAGCAGCGCGAAAAGAAGAAGAAAACCGGTTTGCAATTATCATTTATTGGCGCGAATTTAATTTTGCATGAGTCACCGGAAAGAGGTGCGTCTCGTTAATTGCTCAGTTTTTGGATTCTGTCCAGGAAAAGTCATGATGATATATTAGCGAAGTGAATTTACTTAACAGATTGTTAGTGGACTTACATCTACTCTTATGCAGCTCTCCATGACGAACGCGTTATCACGATGCTCGCCCTTAATTGGCAGCGACACCAGCAATTAATTAGTCATCTCTCCCCCACGGCTAAACGTACTTTGTTCGTTCACAGTAGCGTCCACTTCGCCGTCTTGGTATATTTTTCTTTGGCTGTGCGAGTAGTCTTGTTAGATCTAAAAATAAAGGCGTCGTCGCGCCTCTACATGGCAATTGAGACGACGTCCGGCATGCGAGCAATGCACACCTTTGGATAACAATTTTGTTTTGCGTTTTTTCATGTACCAAGATTCAATTATCTTATTAATTGAGCTCATTATATCCGTTCAATGAGCCTAAAAATGAAACTGCGTTATTCAATATGTAATATGAATGAACTCTTTTTTTAATCTGTGAGAGAAATTATTATTTAAAATTTTATTTTAAGTATGGTGAAGAGACTAGAGTATTATTTAAATATAAATTTGAAATTAAAATATTAAGAAATATAGAAAAATGAAGTGTGAAATTAAATCTTTTTATCTACGTATGTATTATCTATTATCATAAAAGTACGAAGACTTATAATGATAATGTATAGTTACGATTATTGGTTATTCCCTCTAATGGATTTTTCAATTACTTAGATACTACTGATAATTTCCAGACTTTATTTTTGACATATTATTCGTAGATTATCTTTGTTAATACATTCCGTTGATGTAACGTTATTTTGTAATAACAAAAAGTTTATTCATCAAAATTATATTCAGATTAGATATATAGAAAAGTGCAGAGAGAGAAAGAAAGTATTCTATTCTATTCTGGATAATATATTTAATAGTAATTGATGGCATTCAATTGTATCCTTGGTTTAAAGTTTAAAGCCTTTGTATGTGTTCACATGTACACATGTTGACGCAGATGCGTGCAGACATTTGAAGGATGCAAAGACGCCATAACTTCTTCGCAAATAGCCTTCGAAGTTCTTGAGATTCCCTGTGGAGTGATGAAGTGCTTTACAATCTTCGACCATACTTATCACATTGTTCCTCACATTTTGTTGGCACAAATAGCTATTGTTAAGAATATCGTATAATAATGTCGTCTTAAACTTATTTTATAGGCATATAAATATTTTTAATATTATTTGAATCGATAAAACTATCTGGTTCTTTAAAAGTATCTCAAAATTTAATTTTAAAGGATCACTGAATAATAATAATTAGAGGAGCAGAAATTAAGGCAAATAAAATTTACAAATAAGTGTCAGTATCAAGAATTAATTAATAATAAGAGAAATAACAATTGTTATATTATATACATGTTGAATTGTTACAGTACATGTATTATTATTTATTTTCTTATTTTTTATAGTATTTTTTTTTATTGCACTGAAAATGATTTCATAGATAATATTTGTTGTAAAAAAACCTTATTTGTAATAAGGTTTTTGTATATAATATAACAATTGTTATTTCTCTTATTATTAATTAATTCTTGATACTGACACTTATATAGATCGGGTTATAATTTTTTTTATTATTCAATTGTCGATTGTTACCGCACAATAACTTGGCCACCGTATATCTTGGCTCACACATTTCGCGCTTTCGCGCGAAGAGTTTCTCGTCGGTAGACGCTTGTTTGGCGTTGCATTGCAAACATTTACTCATCTATCGCGAAACTATCGTCACAATTTACATTGCAGCTCGTACATCTTTGAACTCCCCGACAGAGAATCCTTCTCTATATCTCCGCGTTTCTAGTAAATTTCCTGTTCGTTTAAAGAATGTACTTAAGAATCAAAACAGAAACGCATTTATAGCTCTCTGCACACTCGTCTTTCGTTTTTCTCACTCGCGACATTGTTTTTCTAAAGATGTGAATCATGCGACGGTGCATTTATCTATGCATACAAGGCGGCGCCGCATACCGTGCATTGAAATAATGCATTTCTCGCATCATCGACCACCGGCGTTCTCCACTTTCTTCATGACCTACGTTGCCGACAAAGTTCTTGATTTATGTTGCAACATGCTTGTTAGCTGATTATTGATCACATGAGAGAGTATTGCTCATGTAGCAGATGCTTATTCGCGCACCTGTGTGTAATAGGTATGATAAAAAAAGTGGAAGTATAGGATATTATCGACACGTGAGAAAAACTTGTGTACTAACTTATATTATGACTAATTAAACAAGCAATTAATTTATAAAAAAATGTGAGCTATAATAGAACTTGTATGTACGATGATTAAGGTTTTGTTTAATGATTTTAATGAAAAATTGATTTCTTGATTAAATATTTTATTCTACTTATTCATGTTATATAATATATAGAAGACGCGATTTATATGATTTAATGCTTTAAAATCTTTAAAAATTTTTATAGTATTGGCTACGAAACCATTTGACTTTGCGAAAGCAAAGATTACATACTTATTTGAATTATTTGATTTAAGAGAATTTTTTTTTTATTAAATTACCTTGAAAATCTCTAATATTTTAGAGGAATTTTATCGCATAGAGTCAATGTGTGTGTGTGTGTGTGTGCAGGTGTATAGCACCGCCGGTCTCAGGCAGGTCTGTTGATCCAGGTTAGTTCAGTTGACAACAGGTATATATACAGGTGTGCACACGATTGTAATTTCACAAATCGCTGAGAACGGTAACACCTACGTGAGTGACGTTATTATCATTGCGATTTATTAAAATTTAATTATATAAAAAAAACTATAAAACTATAAAAATTATATATAAAAAATTATTAAAATTTAATTATATATACACATATATATAGTAAATTTTTAAAATTAACTTTAAGCTTCTCTAAATATTTTAAACACAATTAAAAAAAATACTCTTTAAAATCAAAGTTATAAAAAGTCTTTGCAAATATATTTCTAATACTTACCTTAAAAAATTCGAATATAAAGTAATAAACATGGAATAAAGTTTAAATATTATTGTTAAATTCGCACGAGGTGTCAATAATGACAAAAAAAAAAAAAAAGTAGTCAATACGAGGAAGGTTACGTTCTTAGGAATGGATGACCACGAGATTCAATCGACGGTGGAGTCTATACTTGGGCCTGGTGTCAAGGTTGTGGACTGCGAGAAAAAGTCCTGCGTGAGAGAGGAGGAAGTCCTGCTGATAAACGGTGTACCGATCCCCCTCGAGGGGCCGGACGGAGTCGCTATACGAGAAGCCATGATAACCGGCCAGGTCCCACCGTGCGATCTTCTCAACCAGATTCTCGTCAAGGCTGGGATTCTAAGGTAGCATTGTGGATCTTTTCCTATTGTGCATACGAATTTACTCGTATTTTTATCTTCTTTCCGGTCGAAACAAACACCGGTTTCCTGTTTGTAGCGTACGTTAAATTCTTTATTCATTCGCGTTTACTATAAGCTAATAGCTAGTTTATTTCCAAATGATAATATTGATGCTAATATATGCCATATGTTGCTGACATATTTATCGATGTTACTACTTATTATTCGCGAATACATGTATCATTCAAGTACAAAAGTTTCATACAAGATCCACATTGCTATCTTGTAAATTGGCATGGTTCTAAAGGGCTCCGGTGCGACTCGAGACATCCTTGAGCGTGAAATCGTCCATCGTGACGAAGGAAGAGGTCACCGTCGCTCGTGGCGGTAAGGTCGTTGATGAGAGGAGTCGCGAGACCAAAGAAAATAATTATTATGCGTCGTCGACGAGCGAGATATGGGAGCCGGTGGGAATCATTCATCGGCCGAGGAACATTAAGCCATTCGACAGCTCCGACGATTCCAGGCCGAACTCGAACGCCAGCTCCGATCAAGGTTACACGACCAGCAGCAATCACGTCCTTAGAGAGCGAGGCGGCGCCGCTACCACGGGATGCCCCATCTGCGAGGACAACGATCCCGAATGTGCCAGAAGATGCCTGGGAGGACTCACTGGTCTCGGAGGGAAGAAGGTTCCCGGTGTTCGGATAACTACGTCGGCGGTAAGCTAAGTCTGAATTTTAAAAGTCGAGTGATGTTTTGACAAGCACGAAAAAAAAAAAAATCTAAATTTGCGCGTTTCTTTCAAAGAAAACGCGCGGATACGTTTGCAGAAATTATCTTGTGTTGGCAGGTTTAAAAACGAACTTTAAACTTCTCGAAAAGTTTTATCTGCTCTTGATCTTGTTTTAAAATTAATACAAGACAGCCCGCTTTGCGAAATAATTAATTAATAAGTTGCGATACTTATGCTGCCTAATTTGACCTTTCGTCTATAGAAGTGATTATCCGCATTTTTATTTTTTTTTATCTTTTTTCTATCTCGCATTCGTTGCTATTGAGCAAGCATCCCGATATAGACAAAACGTGCTGAACCTTTTATATTTCCTGAGAATGAGTAAATCGCGATAGAAAACTGCTTTCTTGAAACGAGTTACCGCATAAGTAACTTGCCATATAAGCAGCTTTACCTGATAGCTATGATCACCTTTGTCATTACTTTCTCTAATCTTTTTTATTTTCTATTCCTTTTCACATAATTTTATGATAAAAAAACTTAATATATTTGTTACAAATTTTTATGCTCCGATATTCTTGAAATGCATCTGATTTTGCATTTTTAATAATTTATAACTTTCTCTTTCTCTCTCTCTCTCTCTCTCTCTCTATATATTATTCGAGAATTTTTTATTTAATTATGTATAATGTTTAATATTTCTTTCTTAAGAGAAAATAATTTTATGATCGCATGCACGTGGGCCAAAACGTCACTTTACACTAGAATAGTAACAGTCGATGCTATGAAAAGTCAATACACTCGCCTGTTATTCGAGGTACATGCGACCGAGGATGCTTTAACGATCCAAGTTGTTTCTCGCGTTCTCAAAGTGCATAGGTGACTTGATGTTGGGTAAGAAGTAGATAGGTAGTAAAAAAAAGATGAGCTAACTCATATCTCTATATTATATCCGACAGAAAGAAAACACCATAATTGTTGGATGCTCATACCTTGCGAATCGAATAAGTCGTATTGTTTATATATAAAAATGCAGAGAAGCATCAAAACATACAATATTATTTCATTCGCTTAATAGTCATCAAGCAAAAATAGTGAGCTGGTACTGATGCTGAAAAAATTTGTTTTGTCTTTTTTACAGAAAATTTGTTTTATTTCTTTCGAATTTTTAAATCAATTTCTAATTCTTTTTGGAATGTATAAAATTATTCGTAAATAAATACAATCTCAAAATCTATAAAATATAATTATTCAAATCAGAAATATAATTTTCTTTATATAGGACACCAGAAACTAATGATTTATTAAAAAATCTGAACATATAATACTATATCTATATTATTTTTTACAGTGAAATATTTATTTTATTTTGAATAATTAGTTTTTTTAAATGTATTTATTCATATATGTTAAAAAAAAAATTGTGTGCATTTGCGATCGATAGTTGTAGGTATACGATAGGTGATAATATATTGACATAATGTGATATATCTAGAAATTTCTGCTGTGCTTTATTGATCTACATAGAATCGATTTTTTTTTTCTTTAATTTTTTCTAATTATATTTTCTATATCTTTTTCATTCCCTTTTCTAATTTTATTTTTTCCTTCTTAGATTCTTATTTATTTTCTTTTGATCATATTTCTTTTAGGTAATACTTAGAATAAAAATTTTAAAATTTATTTTTTTTAAAGGATACATATAAAAAAGAAATTAAAAGAAAAAGACTCGTTTAATCTTGTATATAATTACAAGCATAATGAATGGAGCCAATTAATTGAAGATGCAAATTGTTATTTTTTATTATCTTACATCATATATGTACCTTCCTTTTACCCAATTGGTAACTAATGTCTAAACAGAAATTATTTTCCGGTTGACAGCATCACATTGTTGCAGTGATCTGCTTTACCTTTCGTAGTTCTGATATCAAGCTGCTGTAGATGGTACAGCACCGACTGTACATGGAACAGTCATCGGTTATGTCTGTTCCTGCTCTGTCTTCAACAGACAAGCTGAAAATTTATCTTCGATAAATGTTAAATACGAAAATATCCTTATCTATATTTGAAAATTTAGAAATTCTTTTCTCTCTCTCTCTCTTTCATACATACTCTATTTCTTGAAAATATTTAAGCAAAGAGCTGATGAAAAAGGAAAATATATATGAAAACTGCAATTTTTTATATAAAACATAATGTAAAATTTTATCTCTTTGATTTTTAATGTATTATTATATAAAAATTTATTGCTTTTAATTAAAACATTGCGCAGGCTGTTATGCGCATATAAAACATTTTAATATATTAATATTTAATATTTTAAACATGTTTGTTTCACTTTACGATTGTACGCCCGTATGTGTACACACACATATATATATTTTAGTGCATCACATCTCATTATTGATTCTTTCAACACGTTGTCTTCACTAGGCAGGCGTATCAGCGAAAACTACACGCAACAATATGACAGTTTCAAATTTCAAACTGTCAGAAACATAACAGTGGCTGAAACGTGATCAGCCTACTCGGCATGACCTTATATAGGATTTTTGTCTACCTTTGCGGACCGTGCAATGCACCCGTTCCGACAACTTGACATTCCTTGCATTTTCTTTGAAATACGTGTCCATGATCCTATTGCATAAACAGAGATATTGATATTTATCCACCGCTTATTGGTCTTCCTAAACATAATTGCGCACATTCCTAGCACACATTGCTTCTTATTCTACGTATTTCAAAACATAGATACAAAGCAGCCTGTAAGAAGAGTTTGTTATCTTTTAACTTTTATTAAATAAAATATGCTTTGGAATTATGAATAATAGCTTCGATATTTCATGTGATGAAAGGAAATTATAATAGGAATAAGATAACACACATTGACTGTGAATATCGTTGACAAATTTAAAAAAAAAATCGTACATGTTTCAAGTAATGGATTCGCACAACGGGTTTGGAATGGATAAGCGGATGTATCGCTTGTTACGTGACAAACTGGACCGGGCTGTTACACGATGATCTTTATAGACACACGCATCTGTGGTCAAGCGAATAGAAAATTATCTCGTTCGTTGGGCTTACAACGTTGATTACCGGTGGATTTTCGCGTACGTATCTCAACAACCGGTGCAATGGCGTCAACGAATCGCCGGGATACTAGCCTCTGTGCGAGAAATGGGAATGAGAAAAGCGATCGATAAATCCAATTAAATTTTGTTACGCCGCCATCGGTAGTAGCGGCAACATCAACGACACGATAGCCGGTGGTCATGACGGCCTGACATACGCCAAATTGCATTTTATGCGCGAACGTCGATCTCGAGCTCGCAAGATCATCTTTTGGTCGTAGAGAAATGCGGCTGAAGGCAACACTTGCATCATTGACGAATCCGTCACACCTGTTAGTTTTACGCGCGCTGAATTTCTATTTATAAATAAGTTTTTTTTTTATATACATATACATTATATGTTCAATATATATTTTACGAGATTAAAATCATTTCATTTATTTGCACGCATCAAATGTGTGTATATAAATTTTTTTTCAATAATGATGGTCTTAGTTAAGTAAAAATTTGAATTGAGAATGCAATTTTGCGATTTGTTTTGAATGTTGTGTCAAACATATGATCGGTAAAGACGGTATATATTGAATAAATTATTTGCAAATATCTATACGTCATCATCGGCAAGCAATACATAATTATTTTATTATTAAATTATCTATTAGCGAAAGAATTTTGTGGCGTGGTTTAAATGACTATATGTGGACTGTGTCCATTGTAATTGAATTTGAAATGGCATTTTCATTATTAATCTTTTTCCCATTCGCCTTCATCGATATTCATGATTATTCTGGTAGTGCTTGAATTAGATTTGAATCATCAGAGTGTTGGCAATGCGATAATATAATTTTGATAATAAATACATAATTACATAAAATACATAATTCTATTGTGTCGTAGGAATTTACATATCTGTATAACATTTCATATGTTTGCAAATGAGTTTCATAATTGCATTGCAAAGCGTATAAAAATATAAATAACGAATTCGTCATTTTAACTTTATGAAGCCGCATGATGGCTACTTTTTGCAGGCTTTTTCCCCTTGATCGATATCACTCGTGCGTTTCTTAAACCAAATAAATCGACGTTGAGTTCATCTTGACCGCGGACATCTTGCACGGTTGTCTATAACCACCATCGGTGTCTGTCTGCTAGCCGTTTCTCTCCGCACATTTTGACCACCCGGATTCCGTTTCTCTCGGCCTATTAATACGCGTTTCCGCGTCCAGTGCGTCTGGGAGCGACCAGAAACGCTAGCCAAAAACTAGAGACCAGTGGCTGTCCGTGTCTCGTACAAGGTGGAATTTCCATCTCGCTTCTTCAACCTCGCGTTTTCCTCGCGAATTCAGTGACGGTGATCGACTGGCTTTGATCGAAGCGAGATACGAAGGAAGCCCTCCCATTCGTCTCGCTGCCAAGTGAACTTTCAAATGTCGAGAGTGAGAGAGAGCTTTTCTCTTCGATGTCACCGACGATTCCTCGAGATGGATGCCCGAGAACGACTTCATCGTTGAAAACGAGTCGCGGTATCGTTGGTGCGAAACGACGCAAGACGAGTCGTTGCGATTGAATCAGTTTTAATCTTCAATTGACAAACGGTTTCATTCGATTGATCTCAATGTGTCAATTCTTTATTCACTCGAGTAACAAGAGATATTCTATTAAAGATGATTTCATAATTTTTTAAAGATTTTTATGTTTAAATGATATTTAAGCGGTTTCTTTATTTACTAAAACGCATAGTTAAAAGTTTTAGTTTTTTTTTTTTTTCATTTTTGTATTGCATCACATTGTTTGTGCAATTGGTTTGATCAAAAAAATTGTGAAAAAAATTTTGAGGTACGTGCTCTAATGTTTATCTAAAACAATTGTGAAAAAAAATTTGAGGTACGTGCTCTAATGTTTATCTAACAACCTGATATTTACAATTTATATAAGTTAAATAGTAATGAAAAATTATATACACTTTTTTCTTGGGAGCTAAGATTGAAGCAAGTTTATGTGTAATATTCAATTTTGCAAAATTGAGATGTTTACGAAATATCTCATAAACTTTAATAATGATTGCTTTATTAAAATTAATGCAAACATAGTTGCACCGATAGAGAAAAGATTTAAAATTTTGTAATTATAGAAGGCGATCGTGTAAAGAGATTCATCTTTTTCATAATATCAACCAAAAAAAAAAATAAAAAAATAAAAATCAAATTTCGCAGAAAGAGTAGCGAAACAAGCATTTGAACAAAATCGCTTGTTTCGCGATTTCGTAAATGTCCGAGTGTATCCTGCGTTAGGAATTGCGTTCGATAGGCAACCACCATAAATCTTCCCTGGGAGAACTCGACGAGAGCCATCTTGTTTCTTCCTCCGTGGCGTCTTCTCCGCTTTTCCCTCTACCCATCCCTCCTCTCCGCTTGCAACTCTACTCGTGTTGCCTCGTCGAACGCTTTTCCAGCAAATAGCTGCATCGGGCCAGATTTATCGATATACCCTTACAACGGGCATTCGGGTTCTTATTTACTCAGAGCGAATGCTTCTCCTCGACAAAGGAAATATTCGAGGCTAAGACGATCGAACGATCGAAATTAATACGACGTATCGTCCTGTGAACTTTTGAGAAAATCAACATGGAGAAAGGACAGTGCGTTCAGGATACTTTACCTACGATGTACGGAATTATGATAGCATTTCTTACATGTTTGGTTGGCTATGCATTATGGGTGAGTTTATTTATATTTAATAATTATTTCTTTTTTACGTTATTAATAAAGTAAAATAGTTTATTTATTTATTTTTATATCTATTTATTTTTTATATATTTATTTTTATTTATTTATAAATTAATAAAGTGAAATAGTTTATCTATTTATTTTTGTTTTATAAAATATTAATAAATTTATTGTTAGTCTAGATATTTATTGAAATAAAAGATTTTTATAAAAGATTTTATTAAAATAAAAGCTTTCATTTTTAAAAAAATTATGTATATATACATATATGTATATAATTTTTGTAATATAAATGTTACTCTAAGAGTATATATCACTAGAAAAATGTAAGAAACGTTAATATGCAAGTTTATCTCTTCAAACCATTTAGCATTTTTGCGAAGAAAAGACTCGTGATATTTCCAGCAGAAAAATGCTAATCCCCTCGAGGCAATAAATCCTGAGTAATCAACTTATTTTCAAAAGAGCAAGAGCGCAGTGTCCTTTTTTTTTTTTAAAAGAAATGTTTTTTCCCACCTTCACGATGACGAACAAATTTATTCGCGTAATTAAGCAAGCTTAGCAACGTACTGTGCACAGATAAGGCACGACATCGTCAGAAGATGCTATCGCACGTAATCAAAGATAAACGATTCGACTATGTACGTTCGTGAACGATGCACGTTGACTCGGAAATTATTTCCGCGTTTGAAGGCAAAGCGAACAGTTCTCTGTTTCCGCTTATATTAGGATAGAAGCAAGAGCGGTGCGCGAACAGGTAGTTGTCGTGGCACTCGATATCGCCGGCATTGTTTGCCGTAATCGCCGCTCGTAGGACGAACTATAATCCGCAGACTCGCATACATTTCGCGTAGGTCGAATGCCTGCTCGAGGACGCGCCGACTGCTAAATTATGGTCGCGTAATTAAGATGCGAGCCAATTGTTTCATACGGGTTAGTCCGAGCGAAGGTAGACGACGAGCTTAACTTACCTCGTAATATGGACGCCGGAATATTACCTCGATTCTCGTATCTCCGCTATTCACGATTGTTTAGTTCGATGTCGCAGACAAAATTTCACATGATGGCTCCGATAAGATGACTATGATCTGTTGAATTAAAGGATTAAAAAGTTTAGAGGGAAATGTTTTTTTAAAACTACAAAAAAATATAATTGGGAAACAGATATTATCTTTCGCCAAACAAACATATCACATTCGGCATTATTTCTCTCTCAAACGTATTTGTTAAAATAATTAAAATTTATTAAATTATTAAATTTAATAATACAACTAACAATTCAAAGTTATGTGATTTTAAACGAAAATATATCACTATATATTGCTGCGTGGAAGAAATTATTGATAAAAATATCTTGTTTCATATTTATATCGCAGTACATATCACGTGTTTGTATAAATGGCTTGTATAAATTACGTGTGTGTAGAGAAATTAATTTCTATCGTCATTTTTTAATCTTCATGATGTAACATTTAGCTTTGTCATTATAATGTAACATTTAGGATAGAGCCTAACCGTCAGTGTAATATGTTGATTGTTACCATAATGACGTAATGATGCGATATTATGCGTGCGTTATAGGAATCGATCGTTTGTCTGATGTAATTACAGACCGAAGCATTATCAGACGCACACGCAAGATATGATTATTATCGCCGCAGGTGCTCGCACGGACAAACGTACAAAGCATCCCGATAATAGCTGGTCTACAACAATAGATACAGACGCAGGATGTAGATACAAGTGTAAGCATGCAAATGTAGACGGTTTCTTTCAAAGATTTAATTGTGAATTTAACTCCTTTTTTCTGCATTGTATTTTTCATCAAAATTACAGTGCCGTTATTTCATTCATATTTACATTTAATTCACAATTCACACTTAACGTTCAATATTATTGTGTAATTAATTTTTCTGTCTACAGGAAATAAAAAGAAAAACAACTATTTTTTATTGTTTGATTAATCAGATTATTTTTGTTAACAATGACGTTATTAATAGTGTGTATCATGATACATAGCTCACTGATTGACTAATACAACATTACTCTGTCAGTCAACAATTCAGCCGCAATGAGATTTGCGCCCTGTCTCTATTATAGACCATAATACGACGAGAATAACAGAATGTTGTCGGCGAATACGATGTTTGTTTTTCTGAAGCGGTTTGCTGCGTCGCGGGCAAATGAGAAACGATCGTTTGCGGTGCAATTATCGCGTTAAAACGCAAAAGCGAGTGATTAATGTCGAGTACAAGTCTTCATCATTTACCTGCGTATATGGGTTTAGTTAATAAGCATGTCTTTGAAAAAGAGATGAGACGTAATTGCATTTCCAATTGTACAAGACGAGCGAGAATGTGAGGCGAGTGTGTTTTGCTTGTGCTTACTTTGATATTATATCATTTATGATTACGATGTGTATGTAGGAACGCAGTTTAATGTATGTACAACGTAAACGCGTGCGCGCAAATAGACCCGTGCACTTATATGACGTTGGATATTATCTATCTTGAGAATATCTATTTTGAGATGTTATCCAACAGAGAAATGGCGTTTGAAATATTCATTTTTATGCTTTTTCTTTATTTTTATCGCGCATTTTTATTCTGTATTTTATTCTGTAAACGACTACTTAATAAGCCGTGTTGTCGGGAACACATGATTTATCGTTTTCTGATTTAACGTATAGGAGTGAATATAATATAGTGAGATATGATAGGTCAGATTTATTCTCTGATGAATTTTTCGTACATTTTTCATTTTGTACAATATTTGGTCGATCTGTTGAGAAGAGATCCTTCTATTTCGCGATTGAACGCTTTCTGGTACTTCTCTGGACTGTAAATAGAATACTCGTAGAAGGACTTTACATAATCGCGATCTCTACTTATACATATATAAGTCTTCTGGTGTTTTTAAAGCTCTTGAAATGTATTTCAGATATTCACTTGTTGAAAATATCTTTTATAATCGCAATTTAAAATACTACATTTTTTTTTTCTCTTATCACTTAAATTGTATTATTAGCGATATATAATAATTATCACCAAAAAAACTGCAGCTGCTAATTTTTTTACGCGTCATTATCACAATATTTTGTGCATGGCACATTTATTATTTGTCATTTAGTATTTTATTATTATTTTTATTGCATATAGCAAGTATAGTTCGCGTTTATACATCTGATATTATTTTGCGAATATTTTTGTTGCGCGTGCTTGAATTCGTAAGTTAATCGAAGTTGGTTTAGACGCAATTGGCGAGGGGCAACATAAAATGCGACGGATCACCGACATTTCGATATCGAAAACATATTTTAGGAGGAGCTGTTACGTAAAATGCGGTCTCGCAATCCTCTCTTTACGATCGAACTTTAACGGTGAGAGAAGATTTATTTATTCTCTGTGGCGTGGCATAAAGCGATGATGCTTTCCACCGACGCTCCATTTCATTCTTTCTCCGCGCTCCGTGGCAACAATCCGCCCCGAATAATCTGCTCTGTTTTCTTTCAATCTTTTCTATTTGCCTGACGAATTCCTTTCTCGCGAATTTTTTGCGTCAACGATAAGCTGCGAGTTTTCTCACCTGCTTGCGGCATTATGATTTAGAATCTTTATTAGTTGTGCAGCACGGATATTTTCAGTACATGATAAATTTTGTGCGCTTTATCTCAGGGCAATAAAAAATTGCGAATCTTTGGTATGCATGATTATTTTAATTTATTTTAATTTAATTAAAAAATTTTAATATCAAATTCGGGAAGCCAGTATGCTCTTTTGTATTAAGGTTTGTCAATTTATCGAAAATATTATTATAATGTTAATTATGCTTACTTTCAGTTTGAATGAATGCTTGAATAGGAAATCTATTAAAGTTTTAAAATTTTTTTTCTTAAATTTGAAGAATAATTTCTTTTTTCACGCGTTGTTTCGTGATCACAATTTCTCGACGTTAAACGAAATTAAATTTTCTTAGTTTTGATTCAATTATATATTCCCTTTCTTGTGCTGCATCAATCAATGAAGATTCACAAACATCCGTTAGTTACGACCGAATCGTAATAAAAAGGGCTTCAGTGTAATTTTAATCGAGGAGCATTCAGGCGACATCAAAAACTTTTTGCGAGAAGACTGAGAGTTTCCCAGAATCGTCGATTGCCCTTTCGTTCTTGTCGTCTTGTCTTGTGCATAGACCGTTTCTCTCCTACTGTTTTTCCTTTATAGTCTTTGTGTTATTCTCTTAAACGTTATTCTCTTTAGCCTGCACGAACAATTAAGCAATTTACGTGTCGAGATAATGACTCTGCATGAATTCAATTCTTTAACATAGTCAGGCCAACTTTTATTATTATTTTATTTAAATTTATTTCTTTTGAACAAGACTTGATACTTAGATTAGATACACGTGCATTAATATTGACACAAATTATTAATTATAATAATAATATTAATTTTTAGCTAACCAGACAGAATTGACTTCTGTACATTTTAATTTTAATTAAAAAAAAGATAAATAATTGGAATTATATTATCATATTTTTGCGGTAATCATTATCTTGTATTATGTTAGTTTGGACATTTTAAGATATTGATTTTTGCACTAAAAAATATATAATTGATAATTTTCCGTCTCAGAACCTGTAATGTTACTTAACCGCGTAGTCGATCCCTTTTGTTAGTTCACGTAAAAGCTCAGCCGTCACGCGTTTGCTTATTCGTAGCAGCAAATTTGTACCTTTGAATAAAAGATGAATTGGGCTAACATTTTATACAATGTATGAAGATTGTAACTGTTAATTCAATGTCTGTGAATTTATTCTCGTTATGATCTCCAACGTTATATTTTCTCCCTTCAAGTGAATATATCTTTTTGTTTCAAAAAAATGATTACTTTTAATTTTATTTGACTTTTGAGATTTTTAGTTTGTTTTTTATTATAAAAATCTTTGGAAATTATTTATGGAATTGAGAAATTTTATAGCAACAATATTTTTAACAATACAAAGGCAAATGAAAATCAATAGAAATAAAATCATGTCTCAACCATCATATATATTTGTACAAACATTCGCTGATGCTTTTGTAAAGAAATATATGCAACAAGATGTGTATTAAATATTAAGAAATAAAAGGAAATAGTATTTTGTAGAGCTATATAGGATTTGTACAAATATTTGCGCGGTCATACATGATGAAAAACTTAAGGGCGCGTTTTTAATGTTGCGAACGAATTTATTGCCATGTCTGAGGATTTCTTTTTCAAGAACGACGCTTTTCTCAGGCTTACTCTTAGTAGAACGTCGTTTTATTTTCTGCGCATTTTTCCTCAACAACTTTTATATTACCTCGTTGCAACGAGTTGTATGACGAAGAAACATATGTAGGACCGCAAAAGGAAGAGTAGACGATAGATGTCATCGGACAAACATACCAGTTTGTACAATTAATATAGGTACATAAAGTATAATTACATGGTTACGTGCAAAATGCTTAATTAGGTATCATGAAATATCGAGATATTACATTATCACGAGATGTCAACATGTTTCGTTAATAGAGCAAACAAAACAATTGTGTATTGTCCAAGTGTATATTGATTTATTGTTATATTTAGGAATTCTCATTATTGGACTTGTCACTATTTCGTCAAGAAATTTAACTAAATATAAAATGTCATAATTTCAATTGATTGATATAATTTTAATAGAATCTTATATAGCTTTTCTATTATTTTTTATATCAATAAGAAATTGAGAATATTTTTGTATTATTTTATCAAGGGAAGTTTATCCGACATCGTTTCTGTGTTTTGTGTATAATATTATCATATTATTAGTAATAAATCAACTATTTACTTGGCTTTCATAATAGAAATTATGAAAGATTGTTATAAGTACGATTATTAAAATGAGTTTTATGATTTTGTGTCGTACATATTTTTAATGTACCTAATAACAAATTACTTAACGATGTTGAGATATACCTGAGAAGCACGTTGAATGACAAAAATATTGCATTTGTTTATTTTTTTAATTATCTGCGTTTTGACCAAATACTCGACATAAAAACATAAGGAAAAAAAATTAATATTATTAGTCTGTAGAAATGAGATTTAATTGAATGGCATTTAAAATGTAATTTTCATTAAAGATTAAATAATTATTATTATCTGATGAGATATTATTTATCAACTTAATATGAAGGAATATATCTGATTTAAGGAATATTATTTAAAATTTCTAGATGATTATTATTTAACGATAAATTTTTATATAGTTACTCAATTTTAATATAATAAAAATAAGATAAAGTAAAAGTAAATTAATGAAAAAAGTTTTTTTTTTTAGATACGGAATGGAACATATGGAATTTGTATACGACAAGATATTGTTAGCAGCTACATATTCTGTTCAATATACGACTGCAAAGCTTGAGTTAAAAATTTTAGATTTCTTAGAAGCAAGCGATTGTTAAGATCAATACATGGTCTATAATTGTTCCAATTGAGCTTCAGATATCGAGAAGGATAAAAATTGTTTGTTGGAATTTTTTCGTACAAAGTCCCAATTAATTCCTTATTATTGTCAATCATTAATTGCTGCGTTGAGTCCGCTTGCGAATTCTGATGACTTGGGTTAGCTAATGATTGATGATGGGAAGATCCTTTGATTTGGCTCGGTCTTGAACCCGGTTTCACGGACAAGGATTTAGCTCCATATGTTCGATGCATCAAGGTATCATCGAGGAATTCCTTCGCAAGTGAGGTGACACTCGTGCCTGATCGACCAACCAAATCGTGCCCTCTGTCTTTCTTGCCTTTGGTATGCTCCTTATTTTTCTGGTGCAGCGGTCGAAATTTATTCTCTAGAAATTCCGTAGGAGGCGACAAAATGCTCATACCCCATCTACTAGACGATCTTCCATGATTTAGCGGTCTCCCTGTCATGTTCTTCTCCCCCGCATCATCCCTCTTCTCCTTGCTCTTCCGCGTCAATGGTTTCGTCGTTACGATCTTCTCATCATGCCTCTTACTGCCCTTGCTGCTTTTCTCTTTATCATTTCGAGAGAAATTGGGTTGTCCGGGATATTCCTTCACACGAGCTTTTTCAGAATTACTCTTAGAATTTAAATTTTCATCGCTGTTTGAAGATTTCTTGATATTTCTACGCGTATTATCAGAACTATGGTCAGTTTTCGATTCTTGTGAGATCGATTCTTGTGAGATCGATTCTTCAGAATGCGAATTTATTTCGGAGATGAGCGAGCGATCCTCCTCAAGTTCGCTTCTCGCGTTATTCGCTACAGTTGTAGTATCTGAGTCAGTTAGAACTTCTATTATTTCAGATATTTCGTAGTCCTTATATCGTGAATGGTAAGGCATAACGTGCCTCCTTTGAATAATTTCTGTAGACGGATTCTCTATGTTCCCTGGATCGATTCTATTTGATCCATCGATATTTGTACGGGTAGATTGTAACAAGGACGAATCGTGGAGATCTTTCGCGCTTGCATTGTCTTGACTGATTGAAGATTGTGCGAGTGTCATCAGAATAGTAGGATGAAGCTGCTGTAATAAGAATAATTATGTATTGTATATAACATTTTTTTGTGAGTTCAAGACTTACATATCTCACTCTTGTTTTTTATCTTTTTATAAAGAGTATCGTTTTTATAATTTTATATCTGTAAAAAATTTTTAGAATGATGATTTAAATTATGAGAAGAATTTTTGCAAAGCTAGTTTTACATAGAAGAGATTTACGAAATATATGTTATAAATAAATTTTGAAAATATATCGATTAACACTAATTATTTTATTCATTGATTAGTAGCTTTATTTTTTTAAATTATCTTTTCTAATATTCTAATAATTTAAATTTATATATAATTCTGCTTTCTTCATGTTTTTAGTCTATTCCGCGCTTTTCTTCCCTAAAAAAACATTGGCATCTAAAATATATAAAAATTACTAATAATATAAACACTACACACATTATAAAAATTTGTAATATATGATATTATAGCGTCATGTGTGATACAAGAGAGAAAGAGAGAGAAAGAGAGAGAGAAGTATATCAAAGAACAATTTGTCTTTGTAGTTTTCTTGGATACTCTATATCAAAGTATAATAGCGCTAAAAGTACATGTACATTAACGTAATGTTATCTCTATAAAAAGAGCAATTTCCTTATGTTCTCACCGTGATCGATTCATCGTCCGTAAGTTTGTTCGCTCTCGTAGTTTCTTCGACATTGTCGAGGGCGAGTTTTTCGTTCTCGTTTCTTTTGTATGGTACCCATTTTTCTCTCTTCCGTCGGCTTATCTCTTGCATTTTCTTTATCCATGGATCCGCTATCCTTTGTTCCGGATTCTCGGGTTTTGTAAATTCCATCTCTGCTTTTTTCTCCGTCGATTCTTTCCTGTTAGAGAATAACCGGGTCTGTTTTAATATTATTTGCAATAATCGATTATTTCATATAAGTTGTCCTGCTTAAAAATTTATTTATTCATAATTATTGTATTATTTATCGCTATAAGCATATAGTGTCTTTTTCCTTTTGATAATTTTCATAAAAAATGATTTCTTGAACAGTTTTATGATTTATCGGAGAGAGAAAGAGAGATTATATTTTTTATATTATTATGTATTTTTTTTTTTTAATCTAAACGCAAGTTCTTTTAACAGAACAGGAATTAAAACGAGAATTTTAATCAATATTCTGTGTATTGGATGAATGCAGTTACTGACTGCGGTTTACCGGAATACCTCAGGCCATAATGCTCGGGCGGTTTCCAGTTGTAATTCGGTAACCACTGAATGTTGTTTCTCTGCTTTGAAACCGCGAGGTTCTTCTCGAGCTGTCTCAAGTCAGTATAATCTGCAAACAAGACAGTTGCTGTATACTTGGCCCTAAAGGCGAGGGTTAATCACCACACTTGGTTACACTTCGAACATATAATACGAAGTAAATTGGACCAAGAAGAGCTAGGCATCCTTGTCAAAGAGCCGCTTAATTTCTCTTGCTATTTGTCTCTTGGCTTCTTCGTCAAACTTGAAGACATGTTAATTTTGTGCCAAAGTAACTATGCACATGGTTATTTAACTTTAATCACGTCATTAACAAACACACAAACATTAACTTATCATAGTAATTATATTTTCAATTTACAATTTGAATACTCATTTATTATCTATGACAATTATCTTTTATTTATGTTGCTAAATCTTTATCATCGTTCATTATTTATTCTTTTCAATTTACTTTGTTTATTTTTTTGCTATTTTAACTTTTAAAAAAATGTGGATGCATTTTAATATTTCTCGATTTAATTTGGAAATCTCATTTATTAAATACGACGCTAATATAAAAAGATTGTTTGCGCAGCAAAGCGTGAAGGCGACAAATGCGGGAGGGAGAATGAAATTCACGTAACATGTGCTAGCTCGTAAACGTACAACGTGTCGCTTCGACGGCATATAGTCAGGTCGGAGCTACACGCTCTCCGCCACAATCGGAGCACAGTTTAACGATATTTAATTGCCAGCGAGGCACGGATGGTAATTGAAAAGATAAAAGCGTAGTAAAGCGGGAAACGTCGTTGTTCCCCCTTCCCCATGTAGAGTCCATTTGCTGGTATTTACTTTTGATTCGTCAACTGCGCCCGACACCCGCGTATACACGCGCATACACGGGATACATGTATGTATATCATTCCTACGGTCATTTTTCGTCGTATTTTATTTTGTTTATTTTGTTTTGCGGCAAAACTCCAGCTATCACTTTGATGTTACAAAAATATTTATTCTTGAGTAGTTGATTTTTAGCTAGAATTAATTCTATATTAAAAAAAAAAGAAAAAAATAGAGTCTAACTCAAAGGATTTGTGTTTTTGTTTAAAACAAAATGACATCGTTTTAGGCTGTACTATTATGTTAATTTTTCCACTTATTACTATTATTTTTCCAATAATTTGTTAATTATATATTTTTACATATTATAACTTTTATTTTATTACTTATGTTATATACTTGTATGTATATTATTATAACTTTATTACTTTTTCCAAGAGACTCTAATTATTACCGATAATTATGTAAAATTACTGATAAAGGTGATTATTTAAAAATTAAATTTATTAACCATTTGTATTGATAATTATATGTAATTATGTGTAATTAATTATACATAATAACCAGTTAATCAAACTTACAATGACATAAATATATATATATATATATATATATATATATATATATATATATATGAAAATATGGTTATACGCAAATTTTATAAAAGCATTGAAAAATACAATTCAACTGTAAACGAGAGAATTGCGCAAGGTAGTGTAAAAAATATAATTTATGGATATATCGCCCCAAAATATTTCCAGGACAAAGTGAAGAGCGCTAAAAAGATTTATGGCACTAATAAAACGCACGCTAGTACGAAACTCGTGCGATTTCGGCGTAAATTAAGAATGGAAAGGAAATTATATAATCCGCATTAACTCACCAATGGGGGTAGCACTTTTAGCAGAATTTAATTTATTTCCTGACACATACCGGACACTCCAGTACTGACGATAGAATTAGATTTTCGGTGCGCCAGCTTTTGTTGAGGGAAAAAGCAACTTTACCCTTTGACGCTCGACTACGACACGGAGTAAACTGTAATCTACAAAGTTAGCACCGTATTTTGAGCGGATCGATATAACGAGCCGAAAGTATCCGACAGCTTTTATCGGTGCACGGAGATTGCATTCAGCCACGACTTTTATGCGAAATGCACCGCGACTTTGGCCGGGCGCGCGTTGGTTACGATCGCGATACAATTCGCGCCGGAAATAGAAAATCGATGCCGTCCATTTCGAGCGGATTTAAGTTTATCTGCGACGTTGACGTCACAGAGCTTAAGTTTAATTGTCAGAAAAGATCTTTGCTGGAAGCCAGTGAATGTCAAATAAGTAAATGAATTTTCTTTATCGTATGACGGAACTGTCAAATAATAGTTAATATCGAAATGATGACTATGATGACTTTATTTATATGCCCTATATTCAATATTAAACATAGTCATTCAGTTAATTAATTTATTGAACATGGCTATTCTGATTTTTATTTGTTCTTTTTATGAATATCTACAGTCTACCAATTATAGGCTATCGATTAATTTAGTCTCGGCTTAATGAAAATTGGATAATTAGATATCTTCTCTTTTCATCACCGTTTAATAGTTATATATCATATATAATATCATATTTAAATATTTTTTATATCTGGTTATTATAATCGAAATTTTATTAAAACAAAAATTTACTTGAAATTAAATGAAAGATAAAATGTTTTTGCATCTCTCTTTCTCTCTCTCTCTCTTTCTCTGTATATGTATGTCATATGTGATAAAATTTTATATTTCTGCACATGTTAACAGTAAATAAATGAAACGTGAACAAATCATAATGATTGATTTATAATGAGATTTTGTAATGATCAAATCTGTAATTAACGTTGAAGAAATTAAAATAGAGAAAGGAAATCAGCATGCGCAAGCATTCAGAGAGACAGAGAGAGAGATCGTAAACTTCGAAGATATATTTAGCTCACGGAACATTTGTGCTACGGTGTCCGAGAGAATGGAATAAAGCGCAAACACACGTTTATACAATTTATCGTATACAGACAGCACGCTTTCTGATAGTTTCTCGTATCTCTGACAAATAATCTGATCAAGATGTCAGAATGAAAATGGCAATTTCTGATGTGATTTAAATATAAGAAGATAAAAATATTATCACGACTGCATAATCAACGCACTGAATATTATCAGCCATATCGGATGTAATTCGTCTTGATAACAATGGCGTGAAAAGATATGGAAAAAAGATCATCGATAATATTATCGTGGAGGCGAGAAAAGCGCGCTGTCCTTTTTCCGATCTTTTGCCTCTGTAATCACGACGCGATCCCTGGTCGATCCGTCGAAGCGGATAGAGATAAGAATTTTGTGTTACGCCAGTTACATGACTTGAATCGATTCTTATTTTTCTTCTTTGGCTTGTCGTTACGTCTAACTGTTACGTCGTAAATCACAGCGTAACGATATAGCTACGATCGTATTCCTTTTACCGGTTTTTTTCCATCTACACGACTACGATAACTTTAATTGCGCGATAATATAATTTTATTTTATAAAATCTATGTGTGCAGATTTATCTCGATTAATGGTAACTAAAAATTTCATCAAAGTAAGATTATAATATTGGGGGGAATGTTATAAAATAATTTGTATGACGTTTCAAAATAATTTTTTCTGTAAAAAATTACGGAATTTGAAAAAATTTAGTAATTGTTTAAAAAATTATGCGATTAATAAATTTGTCTTTTATTTTTAATGTGTCAAACATGATATCTTACACTTTCCAGAAAACATTGCAGCAACATTGTGACAATATTCTATATTATTAATATTGATAAATTAAACACGCGCGGTCATATAGTTTTTTTGCTCTTTTTAGAAAACAAAATAGTACTTTTTTGTTATATCATATTTTGTTAAATCATATTTAACACAGTAAGATAAAATGAAAAATTATATAAAGGATTTTTGATGCTTACCGTCCGAATTCTCTTGAGCTTGAACGAGAGGTGATAGGAGACAGAATACAAATACCATAGGCATGAACAGGTGGTTTCTATGGCTGATGGCCATTTTGTCCGGCAACATATGATAACACATCACGATATGTACATATACCGGTGATCGATTGCAGTGGTGGGGCCAAGTTTATTATTCATGAGCGAATCCCATCATGACAATTCTCTCCACTCATAACTATTCTAAAAGATTTCAAAGGACGATTGTTATCTATATCAATTATTATTATTGCGAATCTTTTTGCTGATTGTGAAAAGATTATACGAAAAATTATTTATAAAAATTATCTCTCTTTTAACAACTTTCTAATTGGTAAAAATAATCGTGGATACAGTCTTGAACAAAGTATTTATTTGCACGAGATAGCAAATAAACAAAATGATAATGTAAAATACAAATTATCTTGCATTTTCAAAACTTGATTTACATATAATACGTACATCTGTTGACAATTTTGGTAAATTATCTTTCTTTATTAAGAATGATTATTATATTTATTATATGTTAATTTGATTATACCATAATAAATGATCCCAAATAATAAAAAAAAAAAAATAATAATACAAAAAAATAACAATGTGTATTTTCTTGTCTACTGGAATAGGCTATACGTTATCGATGATAGCATTCATAACAATACAATGTGATCTTATAAACGGTATGGAAAATCGAAAGTGTCTCGTTTCGATACGCGTACCGCTTGATCGCATTTTGTTTGTCTTAATAAATTATGCATTCAATTAAAGTAGTACACATGCGCTTTGTGGCTGAATAATTTTCATTCTTCTTCGCTACGTTTAAGCGAGACACTTCATGATTCGATTTTTGTAAATATCATCAAGATGCAAATAATGTATTGCTATTTTAAAAGTATCGATATAAACATATCAATTGAAACCGCAAATGAGGCAGGATGTCTGTTAATATGCGAATAATTATATTCGCTTAAAATCTCTTTTGATGAGTGCGATAAATTTGTAACAGTTCAATTATCTTTCTTGTCTTCATTGATTTGATTCTTTAGTTCAAAATTATTTTGGGAAATCTTTTCAATTTCTTCAGAAACATGCTTGAATTTCATGTTTGGCCTAGAATAAACAATCTTTTTTCGTCTCTTTAAAAATTTTAATGGATATATATTTGATTTTGTATTAACATTTTCTTTGGTTTCTCTTGATGTCTCAATTAGATTCTCTCTTTCGGATTTATTCGGCATAAAAGCCATTTCGTCTTTTTTTACATTAACGTTTCTGATTTCTAAGTCGTCACGATCATATTTATTTACATTAGAAGTTAATATATTTTTTTTTGATATCCGGATTCTAATAAATTCTCATATGATTTTCTAATATTGGTACTATTCTCTCCTGGCTTATTCTCTTCCTTGGACGATGTCTTCTGACTTTCAAGAGAGATCCCTTGCCTCTCGTAGTAAGGCGATGTGAGTTCATGCCTGTCACGAGTCCATTTCTTGTCTTTCGCTATCAGCTTTGCGATTTCGGCCGCATCCATGTCAATATCGATAACAATTTTCCTGGAGTGGGTTTTTATAGACTCGACAATCCCATAGCGATCTAGTCCTGAATTTCATCATCTCAATTTTTGCGATTGCCTCCTGAATTTCGATGATCAGTGCACAAAGATGTTTTAAAGAAATTTCGTTGTTGGGAAATGCCAAATCGAAACTAACGTTAACTTTTGGTGATGCCAATTTGGTGATGAATATTTACAGACCGCTATATAAAATCAATCTGTATATAAAAATATTTTATTACGTTTATAAATCTTTCAATCTCATAAAATATAGTAATGTAATATAATATGAGTGCGTAAGTGCGATTTAAATCAAGCTTGTCAAACATACGCTAAGATATGCTTTATTACTTTATATGTATATACGTATATAAAATGTATAATAATAAATGTATAATATGTATATTAAAACATTTTTTCTTTATTACTACATATATATTATATATATATATATATATATATATATATATATATATATATATAATATATTCTAGATCATATATTTTAAAAAAATTTTTTTTTATTCAATATTCATTTTAATCCGCTAGAAAATAAATAAATAAATGATTTTTAAGAATAAAATTTTATTTTGTTATATTGGAAACATGCTCGATTTCAAAATATAATATAAGAAATTGTTTATGCGACTAGTGAGTCGGAATGAGTTTGACAATCTTGATTTAAATAATAACACTTGTGCAATAATTTTGAATATTGCAATATAAATAATGGATATAGAAATTAAATGCATACTATTATTCTTAAAGTTAATTTAGCATTAATTTAATATGTAAACATATAATTATAATAATTGTGAAAAAATGTAAATGAAATATTTTAAAGTAAAATTTTATTCCTAATTCCACACAGTGTCTAACTTTTAAATCCCATTTTCCTATGACTATGCAATTCTGTATCAATTATTACTTATGCAAGTTTAATAGGGAAAAGTAACAATAGAAACCTGTCCTGAAGTTATATGAAGTAAATTTAGTTTGGAGAATAAGCTGTCACACTTTTCGTTTGATTATTTATTACGATCGAAGGAAAAGCCCCGTGCGCGTGAGGATAGCTGAGTAATTTTGCTGCCTCGATTTTTTAGCGAGATATCGGAAGTTTCCGCTGCTGCTGTCGGTGACACTCGATTTTGTGGAGGCAAACTTTCTATCTCCGCGATGCAGGAGACCCTGCAAATTTAAATTGGATTTCATTGTAATGACACTCATTGAGCCTAAATAAATTAAAGATACGTAGAGACACTCTTAGTAGTGCAATTAAACGAGGAGTTAACGTATAATGAATCGATATATTGTCACGCGAAGATAAACTTGTATACGAATTTTATGAGAGGCACGATCTGCGCGAGTTTTGAACATATGCACAAGATGTCACGAAACATATCTCACGTCATAAAATCACGTCATAATTTTAATTTTTTTATATAATTATTTAATAATTTTTTTATATAATTATTTAATAATTTTAAAACTTTTATATAATTTTTAATATTTGATACACTGAGCAGAATCAAGAATAAGATTTTGCAACTATCAATATATAAATTATTTATTAAATAGCAAAGAAATAATGTTTTACTAATCTTTAGGAGAATCATTATAATGTGTATTATGATAGATTGGCGCTACAATCGAGATTATATTATATATTTTGGAAATCAAGAATTCTTTTTCTTGTTAGATACAACATATTTAATCTATAGCTATAAAAGCATTAACAGTGTTTAAATGTAAGACGAATATGTAAATATTATGCAAATATTTATTAATTTATGAATTACATTTAACAAACTAAATAAAAACATATTTTATAATTACTATCATCAAACAGTCCGTCTCCGATCATATTCACATCTTCGTCAAAGAATTTATTTAAGCTGCGCCATATATGACTGAAATATTAAAGTGTTTTTATCGGAGATATATGAAGAGAAACAATTAATTTATATATGTTATAAAATGTAGCATGTGCACATTTGTTGTGACGCAAAATATTTTTGCATTACAAACAAATATATAATTTATAAAAACAATAGACTGAGACAGTCCACTCAGAATATCTGTAATAAAAAGTATATTTAAAAGTAGATGAAATTTTATTTGAGATAACTTTAGAATGTGCATTTGTATGTGTAAATAATATGCTATCTGGAGTTATAAGATCAGCGGTCGTAACAAGCGCGATTACTAAAAAATTGGTGACTGTCATGACAGTATAAGTTCGTACCACTACGTGTGTGTGCTACGATTTGCTACTTATATTCCATCCGAACTCACAATTGTCGCATAGGTGAGATGCAGTTTCACCGAGTCAAACCTACAAAATTAATTTATGAGTACAATTTTTGTCGTCTAGCAATAAAAATTGTTTATTGTTGCGAGTTGATACAAGATATTAGCGGCGGTAGAGCAGGATATTTTTCTTTATCATCGTATAACTCATAATATATGAGCGCACATAGATATTTGATTTATATGAAGAAACTCCAAGTGTCACTTCGTATGAGCGATTTAATTTCGTTGCGACGGACGATGCATTAAAACTCGAGGAGAACGACCATCCGTATCGTCGATCGGGCATAAAAAACCAGCTTTATTTTCCAGTACCGTCGTCTCGTTGACAGTTTTCATTAAGTCTCATAAAATATTGACTGCGGTTTGGCTGATCTGAAATTAAGCGAACGGATCGAGTACTCGACGGTAAAATTTGTAAGCGGTAATCGTGCAAAATATGTGGCGCGTTAAATTGTTTAATGGGATTGGATGTAATAATTTATCGAAATTAACATTACGAAATGATTCGACCGCGAGCGGCCAAATAGTCGTAATGACGTATGTGATATAATTTTCCGGAAATTAACATTGCCATTACACCAGCGACTGTTTCAGCATATTACCAGCATATAATACCGCTCATACTATGTTAAATGTAGATATTTCATGTTATATTATAGTGAAAAATATAACTACATACATTAATGACAGTGAAGCATGTAGCGTAAAACTCGTTTTGGATTTTAACTTTTAAATTTATAACACATCTCCAGAGTTAGCAGCTAAATTTATTTTAATATTTATTATATAGATATTTAAATTTATTTAAAATAATTAGCGAATGCGTGTGGATGAGAAATATGTAGTTCTGCACAACTTGTTATTAATACGTAAATATGAAAAATAATTATATATGAAAGTAGATATAGATTGCAGTTAATCATATATTTTTTATTTAAAAATGACGGATTTTCACGAGTTATTTGCAATTCTCGTAATTACGGATAACAAGGATTTATTTTCTAATTACATGTAGTGTTTGACTGTTGTTTTATTTATTATAAATACCATGACTCTCTTCGATACGTTCTATCTGGTGGGAACAATTAATGGTCACCATGTGCAACTACAGATGAAATGTCATCTTGGATTTATGAAGCGCTGCGATTTTACGACATTTTGAAATTGCAATTTTACATGACTGAGCTATAACATACACGCCTCGATAATTTTGCCCAAAACGTATGCTCGTCGTTAGTTTTGGACAGTTAATGTTTCATACAACCAGTTTGGTACAACAAGATATCTGCTTGCAGCATTGTGTCTCCAATATTAATTATATATTTAAATTATATATTTAAAAATTAAAAAACAAAAATTATATATTTTAGATTACAGGGAAAGGGGGGAAGGGAGGAGAGAGGGGGAGCTCTTCTACACTTGCTTCGCAAATAAAATATAAAAGATAAATTGGAGTTGTAATAGTTTCGCGTGATGGAGTACCGTATTAATTATCGAGCGCTCATTATATAAGAATTCCTAGCCAGAGGTGAAGAATTGCACGAAATTGCAATTGCAAATACCGTTTGTAATTAAATTGAAATAGAAGAGAATTGTCACAATATTAACAAATTTAACACAAATAATTACATCTATGTCAACTGTATTTGATAATTTAATACTATACAATTATGATTGTTATTATAAATTAATTTCAGTGTTATTGAATGATCTAATTATATCTTATCAAAATTAAAAATTAAAATTTTATGATATTATTACTCAACTTTTTAAACATATGTTTATTGGACATAAATACATTGTATATATCGATTGATTTCTTTCTCTCTCTCTCTCTTTTGTGACATTATTTTTTTTATTATTTAAAATGTCATCGGTGACCAAATAGATTTTCCCCAATTTTCACTTTAATAATTATGTTATTAAAGCTCACTGCATTTTTATACTTTTAACACTAGATTTCAAATATTTTGCTACGATGATAAACTAACGAATGCTACTATTTCTTTTTCAGCCGACTATTTTCGGAACAGTAGCCTCGGATCTCAACCCCAAGGATGGAAATAGCCGAAAGGTGAGCGTTAATTTTTGACTTCTCCTTATTATTTCATCAGCTGCATTAATGATTATCATTCCAAGAGGAAAATAAAACATTTAAAGAGCGGTGATAAAGAATAACTCCTCTGTCAGGCAACGTCTGTTGCCGAGGAGGATTTTCATCTTTTCGCGTTACATCGTCCCAGAGGGAACCTTTCCGGAGACCTTAATGAGTAAAAATTGCTGCTAAGTTGCTGGCTCCGCTCTGCTAACCATTCCGAAATAGAGCTGGCTGCGCTAATTAAAAGTAACAGCGCTACCAAGTGGTCCATCCTATCTGGTAGTTCTTCCTCTTAACATACTAAAACTTTCAAACTTTCCCTTTTCCGGCCGCTTACGCGACATCCTAATCGTGGAATCATGCGTAATGAGCACACATAACTGTGTTATTATTGAAATATTTAAATTAAAGAACTTAAAATATGTTTAAAAAATTTATCGCAAATATTAAGGAATATTTTAAAATTTATTGAGTTTAGGATTAATTATTTAATGAAAAAATAAAGTTTTGAGAAAGAGAAGACGGATTACATCCGTGTTTGAAAATAAATCTTTTTTGCACATTACTAGATTATATCAATATTATGTGTACTATGTAGAGAATATTCACGCAAATGATATAACAACTCCTTATAAAAGATAAATAACAATTTCTCTATTTATTACTAGCTGTGCATGATCATTAAATCTGGGCGATACTATTACCAGATGCACCGATACTGATAATGCTGCGTTATACTTACACGTATATGTATTTCAATTATATTATCAATTAGCCGCCAGTAATCGAAAATTTAGAATAATTTTTGAATGATTGGAACTGTTTCGATACACACATGTATCAAGAAAATATTCATTCATCACACAAGGCTTATAAAAATTCTCTTTCTATTTCTCTTTTAAAATGCGTATATCGCATTAATTTATTGATGTAATAAAATTTCTATTATTTTAAAGTAGCGTCATTTTAAAAATAAACGACTCATATAATGTCGTGCTTGAGTATAAAAGATAATATATTTTGCAGAAATATAGTTTGCAAATATAATTACTAAGAGTGTTAAAGAAAATGCGTCATATCGAAGAATTAATTAGAGCAGGTTTCTGACTGCTATTCATATATTGAAAATTAATTACCCATTGCTTTATTAGGAAGTACATGTTAATCGCCCCGTTAACCAGATTCTATTCCGACATGCCATATTTCTTCGAAACAGATCTCGAACATTTCACGATGTCTGCTGGAAGCCATAAATACTCGATTATGATATTAATAGACATTGCCCGGGATTTTCGGAGGACGGTGTTTGAATGCAAAATTGTAGACTGAAAAAAAGAAAAAAATTTACCATTGCGGCGTGTGCATGTCTCGCACCTATTAATGCGGTTCATGTTCACACACTGTGATTATATCCACGACACAGTAATCCACCACGTAGCAAATTTTGGCGCGATGTGTCCAGCGTGATGGAAGAGTAGGCATCACGCGGCGGTCGCACGCGCGCTGCGTGCGCAATGCGATTAATATGAAACCGTCGAGTAATTTTGGTCAGATTTAGTAACGTAGCTGTCATGTGGCATGAAAAAAATTTTCGCGCGAATAAAAAAAGGACCGTGATGGCCACGCTTGGCACGTCTGAAAAAGCAATGCCGCTTTATTTTTGCCCGCTATTTAATTGTGCGTTTTTCCCTCCTCTCGCGTTGCTCTGCGTCAACTCAATTTATTAGCGTACAGGGAATACTTTGGATCGCCGACGGGTAATTAATCGCGTAGCCTCTCTTAATGCGCCTGTATTAATGTGTATGCCAATTAGATTCGGTCGTGTAGTTCGATATATATATATGTGTATATATCACGGGGCAAGGTATAAATCTACCGTAAGTTATGGAGTCCGTGTAATTTTCAGGACACTTTCGAACGATTCGAGTGGGCAATACGAGTCGGTATTTTACTGTCACGTGAATTTAGAGAATTATACTGTGTATGTGTTACCAAAAAGTAAAAAATCAAAAGAAGAGTGAGAAAGTTAAGTTTGATATAAATTTAACGAATGAACAAGATACTCGGTTTTTAAAACATTTTCTTCTATCATGATAAATTCCCTCTTTCTCATATTGATACACATATCCAATGAAAATTATTCAGTTTAATTTTATATTAGAATATTACCAACAATGTGGAATTTTCAAAATCGCTAGCATTTCATTTTCACGCAACAACAATTTTTTCTTTGCAACCCGCACAGCGAATTTTCGTTGACGATTCATCGTGTACCGTTCAAAGCGCTTTTCTACCGCCGACAAAAGTCGCCTTGCGTCGTGAAAATCACGTCAGTTGCAAGGAATTCTTTTATCTGTTGCAGTTATCGACATAAACGAAATTGTCACATGATGTTAGATGAAAATAAGAGCGGTAGGAGCGTCGAGAGAAGAGCGACGATAGGGATGAAAAGAAGAATAAAAATGCATGTCGAACGAAGTAAGAAATTCAATCACAGAAAGATTTCTGTCGTATTTACTGATATCAAATATTGCTGATAGCGCAAAAGGAACATCGATTCTTGTTTGGTCATAAATATTAATGTCTCTCTTGCTTAAATATCACTTTCGCATATGATAAATAGAAAGGCAGAGGAATCATTATTTATACATATTTATACATAGATTTTAGCTACGTGATATGAACGGTTTGTTTCTTATTTTCTAATGGAAGATAGAGAAGCGGCTTCTTTGACGAGAATAAACTTTTATAAAGTTAATTAGTCTTAACTCTAAGTTATTAGTACCGTTTAGCCGTATTTTGATATCTGTATAATTATGCAATATGAGTTTAGAAACGGAGCAATTTAGAACTTTAGACCTTTTTTAATATTTTTACTTAAAAAGTAGTTTTAGTGAATGCCAGAAAGTACAGATAAATTAAAGAGAATAAACACGATCCGTTATCTCCGTTAATTTAGCCGATCTACTATATCACATCAAATGTGTGATAATGTGGTACACATTATCGCTTTACAATTATATTTTATACTTGGTATAATTGTTTTTGTAAGATATAATTTTTAGCAGACTCGAATGTCAATTGGCGGGGGGGCGTATGAAGAGAGATAATATATAAGCCGATTCTCTTCGCAACAATTATTCCGTTATCTTAATTTAATATGCGTCCAAATGTCATGTTAATTATTAACACAATCAAATTTTTTTTACAATAATATTTTTTGCATATTTACATATGTTAAATAATTTTTTCTTCAAAAATTTGCATTATTTAAATATTCTCGACAATTATGCATTAGAAAAAAGTGCACGGACAATGCTGAAAAAGTCCAAGAATGAAGATATTCTCCGATTATTCCGATCGTGGATCACAAAAGCCGCTATTGTCCACCGAGATCCTCGCAAACGTACGGCTGGCTGAATTATCTTTATCTCTTCCATCTAATAACAACTCGGAATGCTCAGGAATTAGAATGTAAACGCATTGGGAGTGGTAAAACGGGCACTTTAGCACGATGTCGATGAAAAATTTCCTGTTGGCGTCAAGCTTGGGTTACATTGTCGGATGGCACACGCGAACGACAACAATAGTATGACCGTAACGCGTTAAGAGCTACCTTTATGATCCGAAGCATAGAAATCGGATAAGCCGATATGCGAAGTATAGTAATAACGAGTTTCCCAAAATTGCTCCTACGAAGTAGTGGAACGTTCATTGATGCTATCAAATGGCTAGAATTTACAGTCAAAAGAAAAAGGGAAGAAGTAATGGAAACTTTGAGAGTAACATACGTACTATAAATGCGATACTTTATTAATGAGTTTACGATAATCGCGATTAGCAAATGTTGATGAAATTAGACGATGACATTTGATAGAATTGACGCGTTTATATAAAGTGGCGCGGAAACGTCGAAAAGGGATGATGAGGTATAACGAATATTTTCTCCGTACATATTGTTTCATGCTTTTATCGCGTAATAAACGGACGAGCGAAAGATCGATGCGCCGATATGTTCTCGGCGTTATCGCACACGGACAATGGTCCGATTGGGCGGGGAAAAAATATGCAGCTTGCTGGAATGGTCGTGCGTACCTGTAAATTTTCACGCGAGCGATATAAATTCATGGGACGTCGGAAATGGTGCAGTCTCGTTGGCACCACCTTTTTTTTGTTTGTCTCTCGTTGATTCTTATTTAATCTCGACTATCTTGAAAGGAATACGCGTGACTTTTTTGATAAAGGCATTTTGCGGAAATTCTTCGTCTACTCTTTTACATTGAATCGATGAAAATGTCACTGATTAAGCAGAGACTTTATTGAAAATCAATGAAATATTTATTGGTTTTACGTGAAAATATTTACACTTCTTCGTCTTATGGTTCATTGACAATAAGATTTTAGTGAAAAGTTAGCAATGATAATATATATTAGCTTTTAAAGCTTTTTTTATTTATTTTGAATTATTATTTTTTAGGAAAAACCTTCACACACGCATATCTAGAATAAAACATATATATAACTAGTATTCAAATTTCAAATTATATATAATTTTTTTTTATTTTTTAAAATGTAATAAATCCACAAAACAAACGAAATTTTTATCCAACTTAAATATTTTTTTAACGAAATATATTTATTATTTTATTTTATATATAATATTATACATATATAAGACGTATTGTTTAAAATATTATTAATATGAGTAGAACAGCTACTGTCAGTAACTGATTTTTTTGAGTGAGATTTCTCTTTTGCAGTGCTATACATAACATTGTAATTACCAATAATTATTCATTGCTTATCAATGCTAATACGCTGATTCCATTTAAGAGAGTAAATTTAAAGTGCATGCAATATTTATTTATTTTTTTTTTAATCAATTCAGAAAGCTTATTCTTTTTTTATAAATAATGTTTAAAGAAAGAGGATTCGCAAGGGAAATTGACATCAAGACATTGAATGATCTACAACTTTCCATAGGCGGAGAGAGTATCTCGTTATGATCCATAACAGCTTATCCAGACTCAAGATCGTATTAATTAAACAAGGCGAATATCAGTGAAATGGAATCGGTTTTTGATTAATCATTGACCGGTATAATCGATACTTCCTTTAACGCACTCGCGACACTTTGGATCAACGACAAATTCACATTTTGAATATAGATTTGATGTTTCACGTTTGCGCGAATGAGAGGCCGGAAGGTTCGTCGAGACTTAATCGCGCACACATGTATGTGGCGGATAATGCAGCCTCTCCCATGCCGTTACGAGCGCGATGCGACTGCAGGCGTACGATGATGATGGCGACACGACGATGGTGATGGTTGCGCCGGTTTAACCACGGGGAACGGGAATTGTTGGTATGGAGAGCGGAGCGTCAATCACTGCATTTGATATCATCATTGCCGGCGGCGACCTAGGCGCTAGTCGGCTCATAGATTACAATATGCCGCACATATTGTAGGGCCGATACAGAACCGGAGAGAGGTCTGTAGCGCGGTATAGTGCGAAATCGAATGAGAAAGGGAAGAAGAGGATGGGAGGCTGTTCTCTGTGCGCATATTGCGCACGAGAACATAATGTGCGCCTCGCGGTATCGCATTGCATGCATATATATATATATATGTATATATATTGTGACAAAAAAGTTTTAATAGACTCGATGTTGTGTGTGCCTTATCTCAGTGTGAGCTTCTCGTTTGTCAACGTATTGATCGACAAATTGTGTCGTGTATATCCAAGAAATAAAGCGAGAAGTGAAAAAAAAAAAACGCTGAAAGAAAAAGATGGATGAGGTTGTGCTAACATACTGTGTATCATACACGCTCTATTACGACCCTTTCGTGCGCTGAGCGCGATCATTTAACGGGCGATTACCTACAGCCTCGTCATTGCGATACTCATTTGCAAGTGTATTCTTGATGAGTTTTATCCCAAGGGTTCTATGTATATTTCTTCTAATTGCTATGTATGATATCTCATTTAATTTTTTTACTGCATTCTATGAAGGATTTTTTTTGTTTATAAAGCATGTATTTAATATTTTTAAAAATACATAAACGATAAATACGTAGTCATTTATTTTGAAAGCTTGAATTTTTAATTTAATCTTAAATTTTCATTAACTCAAGAAAAATATTATTGGAAAAATAACATTTAAAATTGTGTATATGTATATTTTTGAATATAATATAATTTATCGTTATCGAATTTCATAAAGTCTTCTTATCTTATGTAATTTTTAGTATCATATAAAAATTTTTTATTTTATGATTTTTTTATAATTATGCCTATGTATATCTTTGCGTGCTCTTCATTTATTATTTTCTTCTTTTTTTTTGTTTTATATGATACATTTTTGTTTTTAATAAAGAATATCGCTACTATATAATTTATTAAAAATTATTACATTATAATTAATATTAATAAGTTTTTACGGTTTGCGCCATATTCCTGAGAAAATTATAGTTCGCAGATCACTTATGATTACAACATAATCCCTCCTTGCTTTTCGTGCGAGCGAAAACGTTATTTGTTCACGAAGACTTCGTAAACGTCAGCACGTAATGTCTCGTCCTGTGGGAAAGATAGATCTCGGCAGCGATATAACTTCTCCATCCGTCAGTCTATCCATCCAGCTTGGAGAAACGAGCTTCCCCATCACGCAAGTAATTACGAATAACTAGTCTAGTCGTAACAGTAGCGGTTCTCTCGCGATGCTCGTGGGTGGTAGTGGTGATGATGGTGGGCAAGTGATAAATCGAGTCTGACGTAGAGAGCAGTGTCATACGTTGCGTACTCGAGCGTTTGCCAGCTGTGCGCATGTAGACGCACGTACACACATTTATACTTGTACGGATCGGAAGCGCTCGACCGGAATGCAGTCATCGTCGAAAGGTTATCGTTAGTCGCGGTTAGCTAGCTAGGGCGTTTAATACGTCCAAATGCCGACGCAACGATCGGGATAAAGCTTATGTCAGCCGCGAACGTGCTGGACCGCACTCAATATCGTCGTTGTTGTAACGATCTATTAAAGCTTTTAGTGCATCGTTAAAAGATACATTGTGACCAGCGCTCACCCACAGCCAGTGTGACCGTAGCACGTGACGTGATATTGTAGGCGGTTTTCTCTGTACATTTTTTTTTCTTTTTTTTTTTTTTTTTCTTTTTTGTCAATTGATTTTGCAAGTTAATCGCTTCAAGCTCGCAGCGATTTTCCGCTAACTATTTTCCCTCGAGGGAGAATGCGTTGATTTCGAGCCGATCAGTCGCCTGTGAGCTACCATCCACATTTTTCGCAGCCATAAAAACTTTTCATTATATCGAGCACAAATAAAAAAATGTTTCAAGTATCATCTTCTTATACGAAATGCGAGTCTTTTATTTTTTCATGCTATTTCCTCGGAAATTCAATCGGATCGAGGAGATTTCTCGACTATGAGATCTTTTGATCTCGCTTCTGCTTTCGACGCTTTTATCAGGTTTAATAAAATTTCACGAATATATACTGGCCGATTAAAAGGAAGGTCATAAAGGTTATAAAATATCTGCAATTTTATCGACCTTGAAGCGAGGTTCTCGTCCGCCATCACGTACAAAAGTATCACCGTTTCAACGCTCAGCCCTGTCGCCTGTATTCGCTTGGCGGGCTTGCCAACGGATATCGAGACGAATTTGCATAATCTCTGGTTAAAGCGGTCGATGTTTCGACCTAGAAACTGCGCCACACGGATTTCATGTCAGTATCGAGATTTTACTGATAGCGTTATCGGATTTACTTTATGCAATATTGTTGTTTCTTTATACAATGTTCTCGTATAGCTTGCTTCATTCAAGACTTAATGACATTTCAATTTATTTTACATATCTCATATTAAATAAAAAAATTATGTTTTTTTTTTGGCACAAAAATAGAAATAGCTCTGCTAAAAAAATATACATTAATTTATTTTGATAAATCGGTTATCGAATCGTAAAATCTCGATATGTTGAAAAATTATTCGAGTAAATGGATTTAAACATAAATTTTGAGCAGGTATATTTTTAAATGTGAAAAAAATTTAATTAAAGCAATCTTTATTTTGATATGTTTTTGAAGGCAGAGAGGAAAGAAATAATCGACAGATTACATAGATGTACAGTTTAATAAAAAATTATAAGTTACAAGTATAATAAAAATTTATGGATATTGTGTTCTCTTATTATTCTTTTATACATTTTTGATAGACATCTGATAAATTTGATCTTTTGGCTAAATAAAAAATTGCTTATTTTATTGGACGAAACAGGATAATCTCATCTATCTCGCCCTTCAGATTTTACAATCTTATAACTTTTACTAGCTCTGTGATTATCACACATTTATCCTGAAAAATAAGACAAATCAAGGAAAATTGCAAATTTTTATAGAATAAATACAATTTCCAAAATTGCAATTTGTTAAAGACAATTACAGCTTTGTCCATTGTGACGCGAAAGTGTATATGATGCTTCGTGTCTTTTTTAAAATTTACATTAAAAAGAGAACGTTTTATTTAACAAGCGGAGATTTGGTTTTGAAAACGTACAAGCAAAACAGTCTCGCCAATCTCTCGCCTAGCGAATTCTATCCGCCGTCCATCGGCGGTATCACGTCCATGGAAATCCGAACATCCGTACAACTTGTTTTGTTCACGCATGATACGACGAGCGGAAGTTCCGTTCGCGGGGTTGGTCATCGGCCTGCGGATGGTACATACCGCAATGGTACACCAACTGTACTTGCCAAGCGTGCCGAGCAGCCCGTATACCAACTGCGTTCGCGACTCGGATGCCGCGCGCGTCCAGGTAATTTGTCACCACCATCCCCGCGGCGACGGTGGTGGTATCGTTCGCCCTCTCTTCTCTTCCCCTCTCTCCCTCTAACCCCCGATGGGCTTTAGATTAATTACCCCTGTCCGGGATGCGCGCATGGTCAGGTGTCACAGCTTACGCACGACGACTCGCGTTCCGGACCGCTCGCTTAATCATCGGCGGCTCGACGATTCTCGAGAGCTGGGCGAAGAGGAACAGATAAATCGTCATACACCGTACATTTGAGGGATACATTATGATTACAATAATACGGAAAAAAACTTTACGCACGTTTATAATCACGTATTTTTTTATTTAGTTTCTTTATATATTTTTATTTCATTCGCAGAAATTTGTATGGATAATATAAAAAAATTGATGAATTGTCTGCTGAGACGAGAAATCTAGAATTTGATCAAAAATAATTGTTTTTAGAGAAAGATAATTGAAGCCAAATGTCGTTTATAAAGAAATTAAAGCTTAAAGAGTATGTCAATAGAATCCCAAAAATCCGATTAAAGTCATTTTCTCTTTTCACCTTTTTTCTCTCTTTCTCTTTCTTTGTATCTTCTTTTGATTCTTTTTTCAGTAATGTACTTCACTAATTAAACACGATCTAATTTAATCCTTTTAAAAGGTCTAATTTTGCACCACCGTACAGATAAATACACCATGGTTGGTTGCACATCACGCATCTATCCTTTCCCTCTCTCTCTCTCTCTCTATTACCTTTTCCCATCCTTATCAACCCAGTAGCTCACGCTGCTAGTGGACACGGAAATTGCCCGATCTAATTTCCTCTCAAACGTGCTTCCACTTTCCGAAGCTTTTCGACATGCCGCGGTACGAAACGATTTTCCGCCAGGACGATAAATAAAGACCGATTCGATGAACGCCCGCTAACTATCGCGTTAAATAGCCGCTTCCACGATACGCTACAGTTTAACAGTACTATCTTGCATTGATTTTACATTAAAGAACTGACCTTTCACAAATGCGATTGTAATTTACGATATTTTTGCTAATCATAGCACATTGATTTACAATTAATTTTGTAGCGCGTCAATAATGAAATTCAAGGGATTGAAAAATATATGTTCAACAACCATAAATTCAAAATAAATTATGAATTTTGCGAGACAAAAAATTTTAGTTATTTAAATATATATTTATATATTTTAATTATATATATAATAATTCTTATAAATATAATTTTATAAATAATTATATCATATTATACATAAAATAATTTCAAAACTTTCTTTTATTACTAAATTTTTCTGCAAACTTTCACTTTGATTATACTAATCGTGCTTTTAATACGCGATTAATTTATCGATATTTAACATCATTTTTATAGACAGTATGGACATACATATATTGATAACGTGTAATATTATCGGTCAGCTGAATCTAATACGATGCGTCCGTTATATGGTGACCTATTACCATGAAAACTTCTTGCGCGTCTTATGGCTCTTGAGCAACAGCGCAAAACTTTCGCTGAGAATTCGAAGCCAAAGTTTTGCCGTCGCAAGAACCAAGATAGAAGAGACATCACAAGTCCCGCTTCATTATTAACTCTACCCGGAGCAAAGTGGCTGAACTTCATTGATCCCAGAATGGTGCATCCTTTTGTCTTTCTCGAGACTAATGTGTAGACATCTTTACCGCAAATTAAATCAAAGTTATTTCTTAGAAATTATGTATTGTATTATTACACACAGAAACTTTAATATCCTATTATGAAGCAACAAGAAGATTATTTTATATTGTAAATATTATGAGTTAGATAAATATTATAAATAAGATCAAAAAATTTTTATTTTGTATTTTCGTACGTACACTTTTATAGTATCTACATGATTCTTTGGCAATTTAATTTTTTTTTTTTTTAATGATATAATTATTTGATGGACTTGTAAAAAACACCAGAGAGATCTATATATATATATATATATATATATATATATATATATATATATATATATATATAATATTACGATAAAGAAAAGAGAGTGCACAGTGAAATATTTTGCATTTAAATAAATAAAACACCAATTTTTGCAATTATTTTGTTAATCACATGTACATGTGCATTCGATCGATTACGATATCTATGAGTACTTTTGTGAAAGTACGCGTTTACAAGATTAACTTGCTTTCAGACACCATCAAACATTTAATGTAATGGATGGTAACGAATTCGTCATTCCCCTCGTCGTGATACTACAGTCCCCGCAATCGAAACTTTGTTTTTTGCAGGCACGTTATCTTTTTGTTCCTTTTTCATTTATGGGATCCGCGCCATGGCACCAAGCAGGAAGGTCTGCCTCGCGTCTCGTGATGGTTTGCAACTTTGAAATGTGATGCATGACTGACTATTGGGAGAATGCAAATTGAAAATCAATATTCCTCAAACCACGAGGTATGAGCGAGGACGGTTCCGCAGGTTGAACGGTAAGCAGAACTTTCGAGACGGAAGAAGAACTCCGTGTACTTTCCCGCGTGAACTCCATCAACCGAGAGGAATGCCTTGCATCTGTTCTTGCTTTCTCGTCATTCTTCTGAAAAACTGAAAGGCACTAGAAGATAAATAGAGAACTCATTCTTGACATCCTTTATTCGTATCAAAGGTTCTAGATATTAATCAATTGGATATATTGATTATTTTAATATAGTTAAAATAAATCTGCTGGATCATTTGTGTTCATGTTTTTCGGGAAGAGAAATACTATTGAGAGATTGCTTTTTGCACAATTATATATCTAACTTGAAGACTTAGATCTCGTTAAAAAGGAAGAAAACGAACGATTTTCTATTGAGCACGTTCGCCGTTCCATTTTTCTTGGGCAATCAATTAAAGGTTAATCCCTTTGCAATCTCTTTCAGAAAATTTCTCTTTTTATACCTGCAAGTCTCTTTATTAACTTTTGAACCCTTTTTTAGTAAAGCTTCCTTTTTTATTCTAGCACTAAGCGGGTTTAATATTTTTACACAGACATATATATATATATATATCTCCACATATTACTTTCCAGTACTCAGCTTGTAGAGCGAACTTTTGTCTGAAAAATTACATGCGCGAAGTAGCTTTGAATTTCGTTGTGCGCCACGGAAACGCCATCAAGGTGTGGAAGGCAACTATCGACAGTTAGAAGGAAAAGTTTTGAATCAAAAGTGGATTCGATCTGTTCTCGGTATCTAAAAGGAATCTTTGCAGCTCTTTCCTTCCGCTGCTATTTCTTTACTCTCTGCTCTCATGTACTTCTAGGTTGATCAAAACTCTTGTTTCACAATTGTTCTTATTTCACATCGTCGCTCGCTGCCAAAGAGAGAATGTACAAAACTACATTATGTTTTAGAAAACAAATCTAATTAAGAAAAACAAGCTATATTTTTTATATTACTGATAAACTTTTATTATGAATTTATGTGAAATCAAATTGGAAAAACAAGATTTAATACATAATTGACAGAGCACAATATATACACTTTTACATTGTTGATATTCTAGTAATTAAAAAATATTAGCTTAGGAAAGGAGATTTTAATATATTGAAACAGAATTGTAATAAATTATGATATTTTTATTATAATTGATTGAAGCAAAACGACGTAATAATAAAAATTATTATTTTACGTTTTGTAAAAAAAAATGCAGTTTTATATTTTTTTTAAATCTATATTTTTTAATTAAAAAACAGAAAGTAGAAAAAACAACTAAAACGGATCTACCATGATTAATATTTGAAAATAACATGTGAATTATGATTTAATTAATAAAATGGATATATATCCCGTAATTTGAATCATAGATCTTGAGCACTAGATTATTAAAAGTGCGAGCGTTGGTAATTATAATCCAGAGCTAATTAGATTAAAAATTAAGAAAATTGACGACGCACATTATCATACAAAATTTGGCAATAACTTGTTACCATAGCTTTTAGTGAGATTACATTCTCGAGTTTATTAATCGTGAATCATTATTTTCCCTTTTCCGCTGGACGACATTTCTTTGGACATAAATAAATATTTCACCGACATAATTTGCTTTATTAATCTGGGCTTTTATGAATCCTTCTTCTTTAGTTCTTTTTTACAAGTTAATTTTTTTAATTTGTATTTATTACGTCATTTTGAAAATTTACAGTTCTTAAAACTTTATAATTTAAAATTTCTTCTGATAATCAAATTTCTGCATTTTTGTTTACAATATCTAATGTATTACAAATTCTTGAATATGTGTATTGTTATGCATTTAAAAATAATCTATGAAAATTAAAATATCTTTAAAATGTTTTTTTTTTTTTGAAAGTGTGAGTGTGATTTTGTCACTATTGTTTTACTAAAACTTGTTTCGGATGCATAGATAGATTATATCAGCAGCCACTATAAAATCCCTGACTGTGCAAGGCCGCTACGAAATTCTAGATAACATTCTCGATCAAGCTTTTCTAAGATCAGAAAAGCAGCCCGTCAACATAATAGAATCATAAACATAGACGAGAGTTTCTGGCGGTACCCTTCGTTGTCGCACTTGTTTATCTTCTGGTTCCTTAAACTCTTCCCGAGTGTACTGTTATCTCTCCATGCATTAAAATAATCGACTCAAGTTTTGCCAAAAGTTTACAGCACTGCTAGAATTTCATGCTCATTCTTTCTCGCATTATTTCCTTTATCGTATCTTTTATGCCTCGTTCTTTATCAGACTGTTCGTTATATAATTATTTCGTTTCGTTGAAGTTTGAATAAGTCCAGAAAAAGATACCAGATGTAAATATTATATAAAGAAAATAATGCGAGAAATAATCTTATGTATAAAACAATCGATAACATACACTTAATTTTGGATTTAAAAAATTTTTTTCTTTCACTGTCTTATTGAAAAATAATTCATGCGCAATCAAATGCGAATTTTAGTCCGATTTTATTCAATATATCAACATTCAATACTAGATAGTATTTAATCTTAGAAGCACATATATATTTTATTGTATTATAAAATATTGCTATCTAAATTATGTTATACATCAAAATTAACATAAAACAAATTTGCATTTATTCGCCGATGATTATTAACGTTTTCAATATCTTTTTTACTCTGATCGTCGTTATTATTATCGGTATAATCTTCGTCATTTTGAACGATACAAAAAAGCTGAAAGGGGGTGCGAAAATTGAATGAGAAAAAATTATTCCTTATTATTAATATATTCCAATTGTCAAAGAATCTTCTATTTCACAAGTACGACGCTTGTAGTTGCAATTAGAAGCTTCATGTTTGATTGATAAGAGTGTAATGATATAGTTGTATATTATTATAAATAGTAGATGTTTACGAAAAAATTTATACAGTTTGCCTTCCGATTTTAGTGCATTAAACGTAATGGGAAATTTAGACACAGAATTGTACTTTCAGAAGCCCATATTGAATTCCAGAAATAATATCCTATTTCAGAATACGGGACAACTTCTCCCGTTTTCTAACGTACAAGTTTTGTGTTATTCGTGGCAATGTGCGGTGGATATTTTGCGGTCTTATAGATTCGCCGTTACGAAGATGAAACTAGATTTAGATAAATTGTAAGCTAAATTGTATCAACTTTTTACTTTATTTACTTTATACTTTATACTTTAATTTTATTTGTCATTGATAAATATTGTCTGCTAATAAACATCAAATTATCTGAATTATTACAAAACTAATATATTTCCGGAAATCACAAGAATTGAAAATGAATGATATAAGATGATAATTGCACGATAAATAATTATAATAGTTATATTGTATGTAATAAATAAAATTTATTTTACGCAAATTAATATAGCGTGTAACAATTAATCAATATTTGAAAAAACTTCTCTCTTAAAATTTTTCAAAGTTTCTTAATTACATAAATTTTAATTTTGCATGACTTTTCACATTTATATATGAATATAACGAATTTGACTTACAATTAGTAATTGTCACAGTAATTGTCACATATTAAAAAATAGTTTGTGGATGTGAGACGGTTACTTCAAAACGCAAAGGCCTCTAGAGTAAATGAGAGAGATGAATATAAAGTTTCGGACGTGGATGGCCCCACAGAAATTTCAGATGCTCGATCCGATCTCAAGGGACAACAATCTCATATCGAAGGTGCAAGTAACTTTGTCCATTTTGTCACTAGTTCATGGAAGTTTGTATCACAATTCGTGGTGGAATATCAATGCATTTCTCCTCCATCGATGTCTCGTAATTTTTGGAAGTTTGTGAAAAATTTTGATTATCTTATTTTTAAACTTCTATTCGTGTGTTCCCCAAATAAATGATGGCTATCGTATCACAAAAACATTAAAAAATAAATTGGAATACGATTAATCAGCAACATAAAAATTATTAAATTAATTTTGAAGCAATCAACGGGAATACATTGTAATTTTATTTTATATGTTATTTTGACTGAGGAAATTGCTATATATTTGATATTTTTATAATTGAGTTTTGAAAATTGAAATTTGTTTAATTTTTTTTTGTAATATTTATTTTTTTTGTGTGCTTAATCAAATCTGTATTAAAAAAGTATATATTCTATTTCTCTACGTGCTTTAATATTAGTTATTTTTCAATTATTTTGTATTAAATATTAATTGTAAAAAAGCTTTAATAATAATTAATTATTTAAATAAAATTTTTAGAGATATTTGTCATACATCTAAAATTTCAAACAACTGAAAAGAAATAGGCTATTGAATATAAATAACTTATATACGGATCAGAAAAATGTTTATATTTTAATGAATAAAAATTATTTAAATTATATTTATGATTTAATATAATTAAATTCTATTTTGATATTTAGATATTGTATGAAAGTTTCCTAATGAAAATTTAATATAAAACATATATATAGAATATATATTTTATATATGTATATATATGTAGATGCACATGACTTGAACTTTTGAGAATTAAATCGCTCAAGTGATTTTCATCTTACGGGGTTAAATCTTCTCGTGTTCCGTCAACAATTTTTGCCTGCTTTCCCCGTGTTTTTTATCATCTTGGAATCTCGCCCGTAATAACGTCATTTCGCAGCGTGTTTCACACTCAGCCCGAAAAGACGGCTTGACATCCGCCAGGCGTCAACATCCGAGACGACGTGGATAAAACGGCGAAGTTGTTTCGTCTAAGCCATCTTAGACGAAACGATGAAGCAGCCGACAGCGTATTCACATACGCCAAGTAGCGCGGACTCGTATACGCGGAATTTTCCGCGTTGAAAGTAATACCCGTGCCCCGATGTTATATCACGAATCCTTACCTCCCGCGGAGAGGCGATATTTAACTTATGAATATTTGCCGACGTACGATATGAGGTTTGCGCTTTTCAAGCGCTAAGTATGACAGGGGGAAACGCGAAATGAATACGGGGGCAGAGAGAAAAGAGTCGAGCTTATGTATTCTGCAAAGCGGAAATATATGTGCCGAATGTGTCTTCTGATGACGGTGTGCTATAGCTATATTTAAGCTATATTTAATATCATATTTTGAAACGATCCACCCCTTCGTTCTTCAAACGCTGGTTCTGCTTTGGAATTTAATAAAAATTTTTAACATATAAACGAAAATAATGTATATACATTGATAATAATAGTAAAGTATTTGAATATCCAAGACATTTGCACTTAATCCTAGTTTTGCAAATATATATGAAAATGAATTAACAGCGATCGCTTTAAATTGGACATTCGAGAAATGCGTTTAAAATATTTCATCAATTCGAAAGATTGTAGGGAGTGAAAGAACACGGCGTAACCGGAAAATTATGTCAGCGATTATCGCGTGCGGTTCTTTGAGCCTATGGTATAACTCGCCCCATAATCCTTTCGAAAAAAAGATTACCTTAAAAATTACCCTACCATTCTTACACCGGCTTCTCCCATTTCTCTTCTTCTCTTCTTCTCTTCTTTTCCTCTGCAACTTTTCCTACCATCGGCCGACTGAGACGACGCCGCGAACGAGAGGAGGGGGTCCTTCTTGATGGAGCTTTTCTTTTTTTCCCTGCACCCTCCCGCGCGTTCTCCATTCATCCTTAAATCCCCTCTCTTCTGCCACCCCATCGCCTCGCAGCTTAACGGTTCGTTCTGCTTTTGTTTCTTCCGCTTTATACGTCGGGCTTCTGAAAAATTTCACGCTGACTTTCATGCTTGGAAGAAACTTGCAACACAGTGAGTGAAACTTTTTAAGCAAACTCTATGGGGCTTATTGGAACCACTTTAATAGAATTTTTTTCGGATATGTTGTTATATCGATAATTATAGTTTTATTCAATTTTTTTCCACGTTACTTAAAAACATCCAAATTGAACAAATAATATATTTTCTTTTTTGCGTATTTATATATATATATATATATATATATATATATATATATATATATATATATATATATACTATATATTAATTAGTTCAGCTTAATACAGTGCAACAATAGAATAAATAATGGCAATAAAACAATATAATCTTTGTATACCAAGTAATAATATTTTTACTCCATTAATCTATTTATTAAAAATATGTAAATAAACTTTGTAAAAAAGCTGCCTATAATTAAACGCGGCGTTATATTTAATTGTAACTCTTTTATTTAATTAATATATAAAGCTTTATTGCATGTTAGATTAAAATTGACACAAATGTGACTTATTAAATCTAAAAATATCCGAACGATATCCATTGAGAGGCGCGTTGATATGGCGCGTTTCTTCTTGTGCGTCGGTCATTTTTTCGTATGCCGAAAAATTATTGTCCTCGTAAAATTACTCTTTCAAAAGGCCATTGAGTTCTTTATTTCCATACTAGGAGGTTTCACCCCTCTCCCCCAGCTGGTTAACAAGATACCAGATAAAAGATGTTAAAATATTTATACGTGCTGCGTCTCACAATGAAAGGAGAAAACTTAAAGGAAAATATTTTAATGCAAATTATTCTGATATTTTAAATACTCTTTTAAGTAAAAATGAATAAATTGTGTGCATTTGTAGACATTTATATTTTGGCAATCAGATAAACATTTTTTATGCACACCTCTCTGATATTATTTTATATATTTAATTTAATTTTATATATTAAATTTAATATTTTATATATTTATTAAATTCTATTAAATGATTAAAAAATTTTTAATATGTATATATCAAAATCGCGTTCATAGTCTGTTGTTGTCTTTCAAAAGCATTGACATAAATAAACTTTTTCGATTTAACAAGATGAGTCAGATGTTTCAGATATTCCGTTAGAATCATCTCTGAAAAAGCGGCAAGTGCTCCTATAGTCCGTCAAGTGCTATTAAGCGAATCCGTTACATTTTTAACTCTCTTGGGCGATCGTTTTGACGTAATATCGATAACGGTTACCGTACTACTCATATATAGATAGACCGAACGAAATCCATTTAAACTGACTCTATCAGTGAACTCGTATAAATGTAACGAGATATGCGATCGCGATTAAATCTCTGACGTGTGTTATTAATTTTATCTTATTTTAATATAATTTATAGAAATAACCAAAATTTTTTACATTACCCTTTTACGGTGTATAATTTTTTCAATACAAAAAATATAAGAGAAACTAAAAATTAAAGAAAGAGAATGTATTATAATATAAAAAGAAATTTCTAATATTTATTTAAATGGAATAAAGAACAAGCATTACACAGTGAATTAGTGAAGTATAATTTATATTGAAAAATTATTAATACGATTCAGATTTAAGTCAGTATCTAATGTAAGATTAATTTCTTTACGAAGAAAATTCATTGACAAATAATTACATCAATTTTTAATTAATATTTTTAATTAACATTTTAATTAACCTTTTTATACAAATGTTGATGAGAAACTTTTAACTGTTATATGCATAGATATATAAAAGATATAAGTTTTAGATTATCTACACACATATATTTCTTTAAATCTTTTTATAAAGTTCAGTTTTTTATTGGAAATTGGTCTCCTGCTTTTTCTCCATAATTTCTCATTATCACAAATCATTTCTCTATATTAATAAAGACGATATCGTGCATCAGGATCACGTAACATTTCGCCTTGTTGAAATCTTTTTTTTTTTTTACCTAATCACCAATTTTAGTGCGTTAGTCAGCCGGAATAGTTCGAGCAGTGTTGTTGCTCCACGGTCAATAAATGGTACATCAGCCGTGCCAGTACAACAGATAACAAGCTTCATTGCAGCGAAGCGAAGTCAGATTCTCCTCTGCAATGCACCTTCATTCTCACGTGTTTCGTATGCGTGTGTGCATGCACATACGAGCGCGCGCGCGCGCGCGCGTGCGCCCCTCTACATGCAGATAGATAAACGGAGCTGACCATGCCGACAGATCTGGAATCTAGAATGTTCAGGGTGTGTATTGTTGATTGTGGGCAACGATCGGAAATGAACCGATCATCCGGTGTGCGCGGCGAGCTTGCCGTTTGGCCGTGACGTACCGTGCAATCGATAGAAATCCACCCGTCGTTGTCTACCCCTCTCCCTATTTGATGCGGCTCTTCGATTCTCTCTCTTCTTCCTTCTCTTCCAGTTCTTCGCCTGTCATCGTCCGTTCCTTGTGTCTCTCGGGACGCAACAAGCTACTCCGGATTATATCTCTTAAAACGGATGGATACCAGTAATATGGAGCCCATACACAACACATGTTGCGATAGAAAATCCTGCGCTTCTCGTACATCAAAATCGCTTAAAATTAAAACAATCATTATTTTTCTTTAATATTGATATAAGCAGAGTTGATTGCAACTTTTAATGACTGCTTTACAATTGTCTATATAATAAAATAAAAAATTTTAAATATGCATCAGATAAAGCATGTGATAAATTGTATCAAAATATTTAAATGTTTTAAAACAATTAATATCGTCATTTAATTTAATATCATAAATGAAGTTTTATTGATTGCATGAAATAAGGATAAAATAAAGCGTAAATTAGATAATGCATTAATATTAATATTGATTCAATATGACAATTGTCAATATTTGGTTACATTGCAAATGTACTTTTGTGTACAAAATGCTTACAAGATGATTTATTGAAAATAAAATAATTGTTTGATAACTGAAACTAAAATAGCATTTTTTAATAATAACAATAATATCTTTCATTTAAAGTTTTATTACATAAAAATACATTATCACATAATATATTTATGATAATATACAATATGTAAAGCGCACATTTAAAATATCTGTACAATTTATGATTTGTCTTATCTTTGACATAACACTTATCTTATTTGTCCACTTATACGATAAGAAACATACTTTTAAGCAGTGCAAGTACAAGACAATACAAGTTAATGAAGTGATCATGCAGAACACTGGCTACCTCATCCCTTTCGACCCTTTATCTTACCTACAGAGAGAAAGCTCTCTCTTTCTCTCTCTCTCTCTCTCTGGATTTCTCGTGACTTATCTATCCGCCTCATTCATCTCGTGGGACTGAGTGCAGTCTGAAACCGTCGACCTTCCATTACACCCACGAGCATAATCTTAATCTATTCACCGATAAATACAACTTTGTGGAATACTTTGTGGTGGAGTTTGTGCCAACCTTCGCTCCACGAGTATGCTTTAACCTTCGTTAATTTATCATAGCCGCGACGTTATTCCGTTTTGCTGTTACTTATAAAAAAAAAAAACGGAGCAGTATTTTATCTGATATATTCGCCCCGCCCTATAATCTAGAACGTTTCATTGTTACCGCAATACGGTATACTTATCAACTGTCTGTATATCAGTTTTTATTACGCGTAACTTTCCCTCTCCCTTTTCTTTCTCTCATAATGGAAATGATCACACAATATATCTCAAGTTATTGTCCTCAGATATTTTCGAAGCACAAGTGCACAGTCTGTTGTGCAAATGAATACCATTTACTTGGACTACATCGGGATTAGAAGTATGCAATTGCTTCCAATCCAATTGCGCTTTTTATCCCAACGAAAAAATATCCGGCTAATAAAGTGATATCGGATTGGAAGGAAAAAAGAGGAGCGTTCTATTTCTTTTCCGACTTCTATTTAACTACTCTCGATACTGTGGAGGAACATCGTGGAGGAAAGGGGAAAGGGAAATAATTCGCTTAAGGCGAGGTTGGATAAAGGAAGTTCGATTGGAAGAGTAACCCTCTTGTTCTCTCGTCGTCGCCCCGCGGCTGGTCGGCATAGTATGCCGGCAGGAAAATAATAAACAAAAGTTTGCACGAAACTTTGGTTTTAAAATGATATTAGCCGGCAGGTATCAGATGCGAGCTGTTGCGGTAATGCGGAGTTTTCCGATGTACGGGTATAAAGTAATGATAAACTTTCGAACAAGTCCTTTCACCGACTGCTCGCGGGTCCTACCCTAGTCCTCTTTCTCAGTTCTTTCCGCCTGTCTCTTTCTACACTGTGTCTCTTAATTTCCATTACCTTTTTTTTAATCTCTTTTCGGTTTCTCATTCTTATTAGATCTTTTTTTTTTCTTTTATGACGCGAGATTTGCAACAACTTTTGTTTACATCTACGGAAATTCGAAAATCTTTGTGAAGAGAGATGTATTTTCTTTCCTGATAAAACAGCTTGATAAAAGTTTAAATTATCGATAATCGCTTGCTTTTATTATCTTTTCGCTTCATTTTGATTTTTTTCTAAAAACAGTTGTTTTTTTTTCGATAAGATGTATAAACGTACATACGCATATATTATTATTATTATTTTTTTTTTATTTACTTACACATTAGCAATTTCATGTTTGTAAAAAGTAGAAGTTTTCATCAACCTTTGTACTTTTTTACCTCGACAATAACAAGGAAAAATTCCCCTAATACGGGGGGGATGAAACTATCGAGATAACAACGAAGAAACTTCGATAACCAATCGATAACTCTAGTACGACGACGACAACGACAAGATGTATGGGATTTTCAAACTTTGCTTGTGCTTGTACAAAGCAGTGATAAACTTTCGAGCGTACTTTTCCGTCAACTATCTGCGGATTTTACCGCATCTAACATTCATTTCCCGTATTTTTCTTTATTTTATTTGTTATTGCTTGCAACTTCTCCTAATGACGTAACAAAGTTTCGTTTAGTTTATAATATTGCTTGGATTATATAGAGTTTCTCTCTAGCATCTCGACGTACTAATACATTAAAAACTTTATTTAAATACAATTTAATAACATTTAGTAATTATAATTTTAGCTTTAATGAAATAGAAAATACCGAAATGAAATAGAAAATATTTATTAAAATAATTGGTTCAATTTTTAATTAAAAACGAAAGATAAAAATATTTGTTTGGATATTTTTTTAATTATTAACATATAAATAATGAATTTATGCAGTGAATATTGAATTTGTTTTAGAAATCTTATTACTGAAAGAATTTGGAATCTCATTTTTCCAGTTAAAAAATAAATGGAAACATTTAATATGTTATATTATTTATTGCGCATTATTAAATTTTATTTGATCACAGTTCAAAGATTATAAACTCTTTCGAATAAACTTTTTATTCGAAAAAGTAGTAGTGTTTCAATTATTTGCTTTATCGAACTTATTTATACTTTAGGTGTGCAAGGAGCTTTTACCTCTTGAAATTCTCACGAGATTGGTCAGCCCTTATAGGATTATCCCTACTGTATCCATTACCATCGTACTGGATGTTCGAGCGATTCTTCTTACTGGGTAGCTTCCGCTTTCTCGAAATCCAGTGGTTGCTATATATACGAAGAGCTCACCGAATACATTAAATGCTAAACATTTCATCGTACATGATATGTGCACGTGATGTTACACGCTGATATAAAGGAGGAATTTGATATAAATTCGCATAAATTAATGAAGCGCCATATATAAATAGCAGACGGAAATTTAGTTAAGCTCCTTATTGCCGACATGAGCCTCATATTTTATCGCGAGCGTTTACGTTAACGAGGTACTTGGACGACGACAACTATTCCGGACGAAATCCCGTCAGACTTTCAATCATTAGTCGCGCATATTCGTTGGACGAATGTCGGCGACGTCGACAATATGTAATGAGTAATGTTCCTGGCACTTTGCTAATTGCATTGTACGGGTCGATAGCGAGTTCGCTTCTGTCTCGCGCGGCATCGTTCCCGCCAAGTACTGGCATAGCTGTTGGCTTTTCAGCAATGTAAATGATATTTTCATCCCTTTGTGCGCGAGATCCACGCTATTTTTCAATGTTTCGACGATATTCGAACGACGAGAAGGATTTTTGCGAAGGATTTGCATATATAAATACATGATAAATGCAACGTAGATACGGACTATTGAACAATCAAGTTTGAATGAAAAAAAAAAAACTGCATAAAGATACGATGCAATTTTTATTTCGGCACATATAACGAATAAACTATTGTGATTGTTTCGCTAATTGAAGCGTACTATGTAACGAGTGATCTCGTCGAATTGTTACGCGATATTGTTTTACTCGACAGTTTTTTTTTCCGTCTGTAAAAGTTTCAACATCTATTATCATTTATTCCATAGCTTAGAAGTGAAATGTTATTTCTTTATATATACATATATATATATATCAATCTATTGTGAGTACTCTTATTTATATATGTAGTGTTATAAAAAATTTTTATATACTTTTAATTTATTTAGAATCTTAGCTTGCAACATTGGCTTTGAGTAAGAGAACTTTATCGGATAAATTTCTTAAAGAATAAGTTGGTTTTAATGTAATATTTTTTAATAAATAGAAAGATAATTTTTTAAAGTAAAATATAAAGAAGCAGAAAATTCATTATTATACAATAATTTTAAATTTTTAAATTAAAAATTAGACTATTGCCAATATTTAATGTGTGTAATAATGTTTTTATTTTTATATTTATAGTACTATCATATCATTTATTATACCTTCTGTATTATTTTTGCTAAGAAATGACCCGGTTGTTTAAGATATTGGATTTATTCAACCAATGCATTTCACTACACTTTGCGAAATGGATGTTCTGTCGTTGATTTATTAACAATAAATCGATAAAATGTTGCTATATTTTAAAGGTTCCTATAATAAAGCAGCTCGCGTAAACTCGATCTCAACGATAATTTCTTATTTCTCATAAATTAATAGCATGAAAAGCTGACTTTATCGAAAATTTTCGCCATCGAAAATTGCGACGTGATTTTCCAAACATCTCGATGTAAAGTGAATGGCATGCAGAGGCACCATACACTCAAGGGCGCTACTAATTAGGAAACTTGAGTGATTAAACGTGGCTAGGTCGCAAAGACTGTCCCTGGAGGCGATTCCCCACGTGATCTGCTTTCGGTCGATCCAATCTATCGCGAACTCGTCCTAGATTCAGGCGATCCATTCGCTTATAATTTTGAATTACGATGTTCCGTGACGTCGCGGCCGCTACGTGACTGTGAAATTACCCGTCATGAATCATCCCATGCCCTGCCGCAATTCGCTAACTGCGAGCTCGAGCGTCGATTGGAATTATTCTGATCGATTTGTAGCGGCAAACTCATGGTGACACCCATTAAAGAGATCTCATCATACTCTGACACTCTTGCACAAGCGACGTAAACTTAACAATTCTACTTGCTTAATATGATTTTTATAGCACTTAAAAACTGGAATTGACAGTACACAAGAGAAAAAAAAAAATATAAAAGTATTTCGAAAAAAAATTCTCACGAAAGAGTGCGGCGAGAAATTTTTTTATTATTTAATTATTCGAGAAACTTGACGCAATGTAGTTCGATGTAGATAGACTTAGAAATTTGTCGTAACTTGAGCCACAGTTAAGTGGCCTTGGTAGCAATATAAGTTAAAGCCACTTTTAATATTAAAAGGTCTATAAAATGATTATGAAACTGCCTCGGCCGTCGATTTCATTCCCCTTTCGCGGATCAGTTCACAATCGAGAGAACAATTTAAAATTCAAAATGTCTCCAACTTGCATCGCAAAACGGGGAATTTTCTTTCGACGATGCTCTCGGGACGATCGATCGCGGGCTACGACCGCGTCGGACTTTTCACCCCCTGCATCCCCCCCATTTGTTGGGTAACGTAACTTAAATTGCGACACCCGAAATTCTCGCGAGTTGCCGCCTCTTGCATCCCGAAACTTTTCATCGATCAGTCTTTCGTTCGACCTGTGTACATGGCACACCAGGGCGATCATGTCGTCGATATATAACGGATGGAATTGAATTCCTGAGAAGTGCGAAACGAAGGGGAAGAGATATCAACGCGACGCGTCGCGACGAGGCGCCTCCATGTTTCCACGCAAATTCTCTCTCTCTCTCTCTCTCTCTCTCTCTCTCTCTCTCTTTTTCTTCGTGTCGTGAATAATATATAAGGGCAAACCTTATCGATCGCGGTCAAAATTGCGAAAGTTTTGCGGTTGCACCCGCTCGTCCGTTTGCGTGCATGCACGCGCGTTACTTGGGCGGCGTGCGCGCATATCCGCGCGCCCGGTCGATAGTATATTTCTGGCTGGCGTACACACTGCAGCCGCGCTTTCGTCGACCTCAGGCGTTCCACTTTTCTACATTTCCCACCAGCGATTCCCTCGCAGCCCTCCGCGCGCGCGCGCGCGCGCTCCATCCTTTCCGCTGGTTACCACCGAAATTTTCCATGTTGTCTCTTTTTGCCGGAGTTGGCTCACCGTCGGTTCGGCTACTCTCCGGCCGTCTCGCGTCCTTCGTTTCTTTTTCCCTTTAAGCTCGGCAAACTTTTTCGTGGCGAACAGACAGGATTGAACTGATAGAAATGCGACCGGCGCGAGAGATCGATGAGCGTCAAGCTTCGATCGATGGACGGACGCGAAAAGGAAATTAGCAATGCCTCATTCGAAAGCTGTTAATCTTAATTTTCTTCGATTCTCGTTGTTTTATATGTTATGACATGTAAACACAGGTATTCCCCGCTTTTGAATCTTTGAATTTGTCCTGTTGCTTTTGCCAGAATATATTTTTTCTTATTATTTTTCAAATAATTTGACAGATAAGTAAAACAGTCGAAAATAATGAGTTTATTCAAGCGTCTTAAACTATGCTCGCTCGTTCTCGGATGCATGCTCGTTCAGTCGCACCGTTGATTCCATTATAATGAGCTATTATCGCCGATGGTCCGCCACGTTTGTCGGGCTAATAAATCTCAATGGCGCGAACGTGACAAGCCAGCCAAGGCAGCCTTCTTGATCCTCCCATACCATCGATCCCGTTTGATTGGAAACTCTAGGGCCCGTTGGCAATCTCACCTTTCTTCGTCAATTCTTTGATTAATCGGTAACGTTGAGGACTCAGGAGCCAACTTCTCGATGAGATTGTATCGCCGGCGATATCCCGATCGCGTACCCCTTAATTGTTTCGCTCGGCAGTTCTCGGTCAGTGCAATAAGCTTCGGGGAGGGGAGGGGAGGGGACTAAAGCGCGTCAAGTATATAGTAGGTAGAGTATTTTCGCGCTCTCTCGTATTTCGCGGTGTTTCTTTCATACAGCTAAATAAACTCGTCGTACGTGACAGGACTCGACCATAAGTCCGTCTCGCAAAAAGCTTGCACGAAAAAAACGGGAGGTCTTCTCGACGGACCGACGCGAGTAATATCCGGTACTTTGCGATGCGACCGTAATTGCGACCTTGCTCGGAGAAAACTGGCTCATGAGAATGACAATCGGGCTTTAATTAAAAACTTTACAAAAACCAAATTTTTCATTCTCTTTTCTTTGGGATGAAATTCGCGTAGTTGGAATAACGGGTAAAATCTTCAATGGCTTTCGTTGAGAATATTACACGAAAGGTGTCTACGAAAATTTATACATGCTCATTGATTGCATTGATATCATTCTTGTTGCGCAGCGTGGGGAAATTTAGTAAAAAAAATCGATGGCAAGATCCGTAATCGGACGTATCCGCGAGGCCGGGACAATTCAAAGTAGCCGCAATATAGCGGTTGATGGGTGGAGCGGGACATTGGTCTACCTGACGCAGATATATCGTACGGCCTACATTTGCACTCTCGGAATTACGTTTCTGCTCTGCTAGCTGTGTTCCCGAAATATCGTATGCTTAAATTTACGCGAGTATATATCTCGCATTACTTTGAGATATTTACGTGTACATACGTCTAATTTACATATACATCATATATACACGTGTATTTTAAAGTTGTAATATTATAAATTCCATACGTAGCATGTAAGATTTGATGCTTTTCATTGCCATATCTCGCTTATACGTACACGTACATAAAGAAAGAAATCGGGAGAAGCATTATGTATATCGTGATAGCTATTAATTTGACAATCTCTGAAAAAAGAAAAATACAAATATAAAATACGAATGACGTCTGGTTCTTCCTATTTTACGAAAATTTCTTCGCATCACAGAATGGCCTATCAAGGCAGCAAAATATAAAATCGACAACAGAGAACAAAAAGAGCAATGGAACAAAAGGGTGAGCGAAGCGAAAAGAGTGACTCGGAATATGCCACGTGAAATACGTAAAATTCAGTAATTTAGCAGTTATGAAAGCGAGTAGTTTAGTCAAACTCCCTCGCTCGTACTCTCTCGTTCTTTCGAGTTTAGGATTCCGGCTGGTAATTGGAGTCTTTTAATCACTGACACAGATTTTAAATTGACACTCTGTATTCGATTTCCTGCTCGAACATTGACGAAAAGAATGACGAGATGTAATCTCTGAGAATTTTTTTTTTTTTTTTGTTTGTTATATGTAGTGAATAATCTATAAGCAAAATGTACAGTGAATAATCTGCAGGGCAATAAAATTGAATCAAAAAACTTCATATTTATTTATAAATCTTTAAAAATTACCAAATTAATGCAAAAATATATTGAAATTTAAACTTGATAAAACAATTTTAATAATTAAAGTACAAAGCAATAAAATCGTTTTAGTATGAAATTTTTCGAGTCCGAGTTATCAAATTTTCCACAATTGTTAGCAATTTAAAAAGAATCGTCGAGATTTCCCTTGAAAGCTCTTTGGAAATTTTTTGCATTTTTTTCCTTTAATTGTTTAAAATTACCAATTAAATTAAACTTATATTAAAAGCTCTAATTTAATTTTAGTTATATATCCGATAATCTTTCTTATTAAACAATTAATATATTTCTTGTTTTTTTTTTTCTATTGTAAAAGTCTTAGGAAGCTGTGAACACTGTAATTTTTTTATCTGGACAAGGAAAAAGCAACGAGATACAGGCAGCAAAGACAAGAAAAAAGGAAAGAAGTACAGACAGCACAAAAGTGCAGTACGCTCTTACGTTCGCAGAGTTTGTCTTTCACTGTCTTTCTAATGTTTCTCCTCACCGTCTTGAGAGAAAGAGCGTATCTTGTATGGCGACTTTAATGTCACACTTTCCTAAGGAAAGGACAGAACTTTGCACACTTCTTTCTTTTTTTATTTTTTCTCAATGTACATTCTTTCCTTCACAATGATCTTCTTTCTTTTCAATTGGCTCGTCTCTTCCTCGTTTCTTCTTACGGATCCCCTCTTCCTCCTCCCCTCTTATTTGAAAAGAAAACGCGACGCGGTTCTCCCTGATATTTCTCCTTTTTCATCCTTTCCTCACGTAGTCTCCCGCATTCATCCATCTTTCTTTTTCTTTCGTGGGTTCTCTCTCTCTCTCTCTCTCTCTCCCATTCTCCACCCATGTGCCGTTCTCCTTTCGTAAGATGCGCAGTGCAGTCGTGCTCTAAATCACGGATCTGTTCTTGTTGGTCTTCCTCTATCTTCCCTCCGGCTTCTGGATCCTAGCATTCTATGTCGTAGGATATCGTAGAACCGGGAAGAAGGACAAAGCAGAGAACGAGGACCGAAGGACGTGGCCAGAGAAAACGCAGACTTGTCCTATCTCAACGTTAACGATCCTGCGCTGCTCCATTCTTCCTCTTACCATCCCTTGTCGCACAAAGACAGTAAGGTGATTTTCGTGGCCCTTTGTCAAAGGGCTTACGCATGCTGCCTCTGTCATATCCAATCCCTCGGTTCATCTGCGCCATTTCCTAAAATTTTATCTGAACCGCTTCATATATTTTTATGTTATTTTTCTCTCTTGTGTATTATTGTAATTTTAAATAACGAGAAAATTTCACGTTTTAATAATTTTGTAACTATATATTTTTTGTCAACTTGTTTTCCTGTGATAGTAGACAGTGTATAAGACGATTTTCTCAACGGGATTGTTGCTAACGATTTTGGGCATTCTGAGGATTCTCGCGATTAATCACATCATTTTTATGTTTCTACCTTCTTTGGGCGCGAACAATTTAGCTTAATGACAATACTTATTTATCGGAATGGATTCTTTTTACGAAGATTACAATCGGGCGAATCCCAGCTCATTTCCAATAACTAAGATCGTTTATTGAAACAATTTTTGCCATGGTCTTTCCAATAATTTATTGCAGCAATATCTCAGCTTTATCTTGAGTGAATTATCTAAAATTAATTTCTTAATTACACATTGTATTTTATTTGAACTTTGCTGCATTGCCACGATGAATAGCGTAATTTTCTCCAATAAATAATTTTTATCGTTTGTCATCATTTTTATAATTAAAAAAATTTTATAAAAAAAATCTTTAAAATAAAATAAAAGCTCTTTTCTTCGCATGGTTTCGTCATCGCGTAGTTTTGCGAGCTTCCGTGATTCCAGTCAAATACGCGGTCGGTTTAAAAGATTAAAATGCGCCAGCAAAGTCGGCTAAAAGTTACGATGACGAGGTGACGAACGCGAGAAAAGTTTAATGGAAAATGTCACCCCGAATGAGGGCTTCCTTTACCGCCGTCTACCGCCATCGAAACAGTCTGCGCGAAGAGTTAATTCGGCCCAGTGAATGGCCACTATCTCTTCCACCTTCGAGGGCGGTTAAGACGTCGATGAGGTCGGGGATTTAACGATCTTACTTGAACTTCCGACTTTTCCGACCAGGATCGATCGTGCTAAACCGGTAAGATCAGTTTCAGACGTTTGGTATATTTCTTTATAAGACGAGAACCCCGAAGCAATTAAAGCCTGTCGCCTGTTGCCACTCTCTTGAAACTTTTGTCGAAATTTTATCTGAACAAGTCTGATCGTAATACGAATGACATTTTGTTGCGCTGATCTCTGACAATTTGATATCGAGTAAAAAAGAACTTTGTAATTTTTTGAGATGCGTTGATAGAAAATTTAGTGAAAATTCTCTTGGTCAATTATTGTGCAACTTTTTTCTGGTAATAATCCTCAACAGTTTCTCGATATATTCAACTATCGACTGACGACATTGGAGTGATATGAGGAATAGCGTTGCACACGATCAGGATAATCGAAGGCGGCAAATGTAATTAATTAAGCTCGATTGCGCGCCGTTTCGCTAAGTAACGTTACCTAATGGGCGAAATCATTAGCGGCATGAAACAAAGGTCGGCCAGCTCGCTCCCAGTCCTACACCAGATTTGCTATCCCGTCATTTAAGACAGAACGCATTTATCCTCTTACACAATTATATTTAATTACACCAGATTTGAACTTTCAATGGGGTTTGAATATAAATCATTTACCGTTTTGCAAAATTTACTTTGCCATAGAACGTCATCATTGTATCATTTATTTAATCGTTTACGTCATAATTTGTATAATTAATGTTTAGTTAGTTTATCACGCGAGAAACAGTATGTAAAATATTTTCTGCACCCTTCTGTCACATCTGATTTAATTCAATGATTATTTACTGACTTTACTCGCCAAGAGAACACTTTGCTCTGCAATTTTTATTTTTATAATATGCAATACAATACAACGAACATACGTTGTGAGATTTATAATTTTTATCTTTGTAAAATCGTGATTTGAGAAGTATGATGTATAGATAAGAGTTTAATTCTACAATGAAAAATGCTCGTGTATTGTAAAATCTCTCTCTCTCTCTCTCTTTTATTCTCTCGATATGTACAATCGCGCGGATCGTGATAGTTTTTCAGCATAATATAAATCGGAGTCATGAGAAAACTCATCGCAGATTACGCCCCATCGTTTCGAGAGGTACGTAAAAGTCTTTTACGATCTTCGTCTTCGGCACGTGCGCTTTAGAAGTTGTTCAACTAAGGGACGCTCTTTTAGAGCGACTTTCTTTGAGACGATCGCGGCTTTGGGTAATGACAATATCAAGCATAAAGCGATGTTACGATCATACGTCAAATCAATCTAGAATTTTATTCTCATGACTTGGATTATGGTGAAAATAATCTTTAATGAGTTCAATGATTGCGTACATCCGGCAACATATGTTTAACGGCATATGTATCTTCAATCATATCTATTTCCGATATACTAATGTCGATACTTTGTTTGAAAAGACATTTATGTTGTCTCAAAGTTTTATCTACAATATCATTGTCGGATATATCGACTGTTTACACGACCATAAAAATATATTTTTAACGCATCACGTTAAGCCTGACTATTAGTTTCAATTTTTTAACAAGCAGCTTTTACATTTATTCATTACATTTATCTCTTTAATTACGCAAAGGTTTGGTTGTGCGAAAAATTTACGAGCGATGAGGCACGACGTCAATGTCGAAAATCCCTGGAAGAATTCTCTAGGCGAGACAAAGATCGATCGACAGAGTTTCCTCCGATGGCTGTTCTGTGGTAATCGAATTAACTCGCGCTTCTATAAGTTACCCATCAGGAGGAAACATCCGGATACACCAGGGATTGGTAATTTTGTAGCGGAAGTAAATTTGTAGCGCAATTATTGTCGTTAAACGTGTATTGTCGGTAAACGATTGTAGAAAATATCAAGCTTATGTAAAAAAATTTATATAATATTTTATTTATTTCTTTTTTTTTTCGTATTGTTATCGAGATATTTTCCTACGCTGTAGGACCAATAAGGACTTATTCTGACTGCAAATAGCTTTCTTGCATCAATTGTACTATGATTTCTTGAAGCCGTACGAAAATTCGCTTTGGAAATTCCGCGGCGTGCATCCAACCAGGACTCAACCACGAATTACACGTTCAAAGAGCGATGGTTGATTCGAGCAACCTTCCGAAATTCCGAAACAACCTGCGATGCGGAAGCTTCGGTTAATATCCATCGAGTGTAGCTTCCATTCGAGAGCATATAATATACATTGCGTGGGAGATCGGCTCACCTTACTACATTCCGATTGTCTCGTGTCACAAATAAATTAATTTTAATTGTCTATTCATTTTGTTATATCACTTTACTAATACTTTAATATCAGGTGTTAAGGCTGTAGGATTTCGCGATTTTTCGATATTTTTGATAAGAAACTATGTATTGATAATCAATGGATTTTGCTGTTTCCATTTTATTATATTTCGATATTTTTACATTTTATTACTTACAAAAAACTTATACTATGATCAAAATTATTTATAAGGAAAACTGGAAAAAGAATAATTTGCAAATTTTTTATCAATACTTTTTAAATAATTTTTACTAATATTTTTTCATGAATTTTAAGATAATTTTTTTTTTTTTTAATGGAAATTGAACTTGATTGAATTTTTAACATTATATAATTATGTGAATAATAAAATTTTATATTAAATTTATAATTAAGAAAACAGAGTTTAAATTAAATTTCAACAAATTTTGTTTTCTTTTTTTTCATCTACAATTACATTGGTTTAATTCATCAAAATTGTTTACGTTTCATATTTTCAATATTTAATAAAGTTAATTCCACAAATATTAAAGCAAGTTTTATTTGAAATTATTTCTATATATAATTAACTGACCTAATGTAGGCACTGATTGTTCATTGTACCTTAGTTTTAAAAAGTTTAGTACGGTCCGAACTACATTTTCCCTCTAGGGCTTGCGTAAACGCGATTAAAAATTTCTGAAACAGTTCATTTTCCAACAATGCGTTTGGAGAATGTACATTTACACTGAATATTCTTCGTTCGTTCGATATTTATTCAGAACAAATTTGCGGTTATATGATGAAGGAAGTACGGTAACCAACCGGTCATGCTCGATTACATGACTTCTCTCTCTCTCTCTCTCTCTTTCTTCGCAAGCAGAGCGTAGAGTTTACGACACGATGCTTTTAACGTCCGGTAACAGTCTGCCAGCAATCACATTAGTCGTCCGGACCGTCCGTAGCCATATTTAATGGTGGACCAAGTTCGAAAGCGACGGATGTGCGGGTCGTTGAACCAATCACGCCACCTTTTCGCCCCCAAACGAAGACTTGCCAGCTACGTGCAATTTTCACTCTTCTCAATACTGTTCCTCCTTTGGCTCGGCGATTTTCCGTTTCTATCTCTCTCCTTCTGTTAATTGTTTTAATTCTCGTAAATTTATTTGGTAAAGTGTTTGATTGCTATGTCTCTAAATATGAATGAAAAGCTACTATATATACTTCATTAATTGATATCAATTAATTTTACAACTCACAACCCTCTTTCATCCTATGATCGATGGGGGTTGAGAATTTATATAACTAATAAATGTTAATTTTAGTAGTGTAATTTATAACTGCAAATCATATGTAAATATATACTAATGAATTATAAAATAAATTAATCATTATTTGAACTGTTTAAAATTACATTATTATTTAAACTGTTTTAAATTACATTCGGACTTGTGCAATCTTGCAATTTACTTGTACTCTTTTTTTGTTTGATTTCTTCTACGCAATTATTTATTTCTTTAATCTGTTAAAAAATTATTTCAAGCTTTCTTTCTTTCTCTCACTTTTTTTTCTGTTAAATTGAGTTATTAATTATATTAATATTAAAATTTAAACATGTAAAAATCTTCCACTATCCTATTTCGTGCAATATACTTTAAATATTATCTTTTTGATTATCTCAAGTGAGATTTAGAAATCCAATCTATGTATAATATGAAAAGGAGCAAGAGTTTATTGATTTCAAATTTAAAGGTGATATATTATTAAATGCTAGGAAAACTAAGAATTGCTGAAAACAGAGAAATTCTTTCTATCTGCTTTGTTTACTTTTGACATTTATTTCACATATTTATCCTCAACGGATAATCGACTTGTATCATAAAAAAAAAGGATAATTAAAAGATTTTTTATCGTGAATAATACTGTATAATATTAAAGCATTACTTATTAGAAATCAGCAACAGTCAAAAAAAATTTATCTGCTAATAGTTTTATTATTTTTAAATATTACAAATGAGAAAACATGACAGATGCGTGCAACACTGCATTGCTTAATAATGTGAATATAAACTGATACTTTGGTAAATAAATTAGATATGGGATAAGCCACACATATACATGCAACTGTTTGCTTGGTCAAATAAATTGCGCAATTAAACACAGCATAAATTATTTAATGAGGTCGATGAGCATCTCGTTGCTGGAAAATGCATTCATTCATAAGGTTAAATGTGATGAGCGAATTTGACATTAAATGCGATTACAAAATCTATGTTTGTAACATAAATACGTTTAAATTGTAATTTAAAATTCCGTGATTTAATATCCTCGCGTTATTTATAAAGAAATTTATATTATTATTAAGAGGAAAAAAAGGAATAATATAAATAAATAAATAAATATAAAGAATCGTCAATAAAGATGTTAGTCCTCTCCTTACAACATCCTTTTGCGAAAAGAAATCAAATTAAAAAATATTTAAATTTTGATAGAAATATGTGATAAATAATGTTTTTAGAAAACCTATTTTTAGAAAAAAAAAATATGCGTTAGCTTCAACAGATTATTTATATGCGTATATAAAGTTACACATCTAATAGTGTTTTCAATCATTCGTTTTTAAAAAAATTTGATATATGCCTAAGCTGAATCTCTTCTGCTATGTAAACATAATTTCACGCTCCCGTCAACGTAAAATATAATATTTCGATAACGTTGAAAATATAGTAATGCGAAATTTCTGATCGTACTGAATCATACGGCTGATATGCTTTAACTCTGCGAAACGAACGCAGTTTTGCTTCGGATGCAATGCGATATAATGTTGCGGTCGCAACATTAGCAATGAATGCCATTGTGAATTCTCATCGCGAACCAAATGTTTGCTTTCTTATTCTTCTGGTTAGCTTACCGTACACTTCCGACCTTTACTTACTGTGACCTTCTCTGATAGTACTAAGGTACAGTAGAAAATAGAAAAAGAATTCTTTTATTGGTCAGCGCATGACTAGACTCCAAATTTTACGGACAGTGCCTATAATTACATATTTGTAATAGAGAAAATGCGTTCAAAAGCTCACTTATTCCATTTAGTTATTTAAAAAGTAATCGATATGCTTGTGATTTATTTTAGAAGACAAAAATAATGTTTTATGTAATATTTATTATTGCAAGTAAAGTGATATATTTTGCAATATGAAATTTTATTAAGTTTTTTCTAACTTTTTATTTTGTTACAATATCATTTTTACAACAGGCACTAATGAGGACGTTTAATTTTGTAAACAATTAATTCTTTGAATTATTAAAGACAGAGGTTTATTATTTTTTTTATATAAAATTAGAATTTATATCTAAAAAGAGGATTAATAATTAGTTTAAAAACTATATAAAATTTTTAATATATCTTTTATATATATATATGAAAGTTTGGAAATAAATTATTTAATATAATTATTTAATATAATATCAACGATTTAAGGAAAAACAAAAATAAATATAATCAGACGTGAAAAAATTAAGAAAATCAAAATAGCTGTTTCAAAAATTCAGAAATCTGTTCTCAATCAACAGCTATTTTTGCTTCTACAAAATAGATCTCATAAATGTCATGTACGTGTTCTTTTAACACATCGTCCTCTGAAAAGGGTGGCTTCGCGGTGACTGTTGCCATAAATTCATAGATAATGATCGCAGTACGTCTGCGTCCATGGGATCTACGATTCGCTATGGGACTCATAATTTATCCACTATCCTATAAACGCACCGCGTGCCGTAGCTGTGTGCACAGTGATAATATATACCTATGGCACCAATATCCTTCGTGGAACAAATCTACGAATTTATGAAACGAAAACGAATCGAAGTGTGTGGACCATTGACATATCGCGATCGAGATGACTATCGCAAATCTGAACACGCGGAAGAAATGTCGCTTTTCAAATATAAAAGCAAAATATTTTCTGCGCTGCCTGCAGAAAAATTTCTCCTATTAAGGGACTATTCAATCTGAAAACTAAGCCATGACATGTTCAATTATGAATTAATTAAAGAAAACAAAACATATTGGTTTTGTTGATATTTATTCGTGCTTGTATATTAACGAAGCAAAAGAGGAAAAAGTAAATTGGTAACATAATATTTACAAAAGGAAATGTTTATGCTGTCTAAAGATAATTTGGACTGTAATAACTGAAGGAATCGTTCATTTTATAATAGATTATATAATAGATTATATTTTTGATACTTGCTTATTGTTACCGTGCAAAATTAAATTATCGGTTTGGTTACTGATATCATCGATATATTTCAGAAATTAAAATACTTTTATGATGTAAAAGCTTTTATGTGTATCTGATGATGCATAAAATAATTTTTATTTATACAATTTTCGTCTCTCAGCGTCTCTCTCGATACATCATTTTCAGATTTGCTTAATTGATTTGTACGTCACGGATATGAAGAGAGGAAAAAACATCAATTTTCGCGTTATCTTTCTAGCATACGTTGCATTTGCCGCACAATTAAATCGCTTACGCGCATTAAATTGTGGTGCAAATTGCGACTGACGTATTTCTCATTTCACCAGCGTGTCCGACGCGGCGAAACCCTTATGATATTTCCGAGTAGAGTTGTGACAGGTCAAAGGCTGTGTGGCGCATACGTTGCCCCAAGATTGTCTCATCATAGGTTGACAAACTGTCCCACTGGGAATGGCGCTCCTTTGGGATTAAAGGATTTCTGCTTTCACGTCGCGAGCGGATGCTCCTCGCGTTTGACTAGATTGTTTTTGCTTGACGATAATTTTGAGATCGAAAGTTTATATCTACTTTTATTTTTATTATCTGCTTGTTCGAAGAATTTCTTCTCCATTAATATCTTAACATTTTTTTTTCTGAATAATATTTATCGCAGAATATTATATAACAGAATGAAATTTTATTATTCTCGAGATATAAGATTATTTTTTAAATTGAATTTATATTTGACGAAGATTATATAAATATATTTTGCAGAAATTCTCTACAAACAGCTGTAAATTTCCTTACCATCAGATCAAATGATAAAAACTAATTTTATTAAAATGTTGTTATCAACTCAAATTATCTTCAGTTATATTGAAATTTATTGTTTTTGTATCGTGACTTTAAATGTGAAAAGAGCGGAGTTTAAAATCTCGAGAAAGATTGCAGTTAAATTAATTACAGTTTGTTGTTCTGAGCATCGACAAGTTTTCTAGGTTTATATTTTATCACCTCGTATCGTTAAAGGTTTTTACGTCCTTGTACGTTATCGCTTCACAAGGTATGGATCCGGAAAATACGGCAACGAGAGACGCTGATGTCTCTTCCTCATTTATCCGTTTTGTTAACTTTATCAAAATTATTTTAAAAAACATTTATCGCGTGCACGCGAATATTGATTCATATAGCGTAATGGTTTTTACGCACTCATATTTTATTGATTGTGATGGAAATATTCATTTATGAATATTGCATAAAATCATGCATGTTTTTAAATATATTTTAATTAAAAATTTGAGATCTTTGATAAATTTTAGAGAAGACTTTCCTCCAAGTTCTTTGTTTTAACTTTATAATTTATATTGTGTATTTTAAAGAAAATAAATATAGGACATTGAAGCACATTTGATGATATATACACTTCGTTTCTATTAAAAATCATGTAAATTACGGCTATTTTTTAAGATACGCTATAATATATCATTATATGCACCATAATCACGTCCTAATTTTTATGTTTCCGTTTCGTTACGATGTGGACTTAACTACGATTTCTTGGCTCGTATTCAAGTTGAAAATTAAATCTAAACAGAGGAAATTGCCGCATATTTCTCTCTCAGCAAAATTTAGTTTACAACAGAGCGTGCCATAGTGTATGTTCAGTTGCGATGTGAAGACAAAAGAGTCGAGATTGCATAAAAAAAGTCGAGATTGCATCAAACTAAGGAAATTTGCGAGAAAGCAAAGAGCTCTTTCCAGAAGAATGTATGTGATTATAAATTTTACTCACATGTTAAAATTTTTTTATATTTTTCTTTTCATTATATTAATTATCATTATCATAATCGAATAATTAGTTTTTCAAGGTTATATTTATGTTACTAAATACATTTCGGTGCGTTAATTAACTCTGCCGAATTACTTTATCGGCAATTAATGTGCGCAACGTGACATGAGATTATAATATGATCGCAATAATCCTCCGTAAATTTTACTCTTATTTATGAAAGTGCGATTGTTATTGTACGATTTATTGAATACGCAGTCGAACTTTCTGTTGCGATCCAAACTTATAGGCAAGAAGGCAATTCGGCATGCAAGGCTCGATCTCTAAAGGATAGACTGGCAAAACGAAGAGAGACGTTTAGAAAGGCCACTTATACGATCTCAAGATACTTTTTATGAAATGTCTAAAGTCTTTCCATGTTGCACATAGTATGTACGGTTATATACATATTTATTTGGCTAATAATTGGAGTGAATATAAAGAAAATATAAATATTTATATAAAAATTTATTTTGTTTATCTGAAGATATATCAGAAAGAATAAATGATTATTAACGCATATTGATAATGACAGGATCGTATTTTGTTAGAATTTTATTTCGTAATTTTACATCAAGGAGAAAATCCGTCACGAAAGAAAAGCATAACATGTATATGCACGCAAGCACATCCATCGGAATTCACAGTGGAACTTCTAATTCATTGCAATGCGCAATGTCGACATCGCTACTTATGTAACTTATGTAGTTTAGCAATTTCCAGAGCAACCATATTAGCTAGCCGCTCGCTTTTGCAGTCAAATTTCGGTCACACCACCACTCGTCGACACGAGTCGCGAAATTGGTTACATTGGTCCCTCGTGTGGTGGAAACATTAGAATCCTTCTCTCCAAATCGGCGAGCCCCGTGCATTGCCTTTACTACCCTTAATTTTGCCGCTTTCCAGGAGACATTAGCAATAACTACATTTCTCTTGCTGTATAAGTAGGCGATGATTACAGTAATAATTATCCTATAATCACATTATACATATGGATGTAAGAACGAAAAATTTTTTATACTATTTATATAAAAAAAAAAAAACGAAATGTTTCTATGTGATTGAATCGATAACAATTTATTGCATAATAAATTGTAAATCTTAATGATTTAGCCATAGATTATATTAGTTATTTTTGTAAAAAATTATATTAAAAACTTAAATACTTCATTAATTAAATATTTAAATATTTACTTCAAAATTAAATATTAAATAAATATTAAATTAAATATTAAATACTTAATTATCAATAATACGAGTTTTATTTATTAGTGATTAATTAAAAAACAATATATATATATATAAGTTATTTAATTAAATCTTTTTTTTTCTTTAAAATCAATATTATCAATTTTATTGAACTAGTAATTAATTTCATTCTCTGAAAATATTAATTCATATAAAAGGCTCTTGGAATAATTCCTCTTGAAACATGCCTTGCTATGTTGCGAATACGCAACATAGCAAAGCATGTTTGTATTGTATAACAAATAAAAGAATCCTGATGCGCGAGAGATAGCTTTATATATAAATATTCTTTACACGTTTTATCATAAATCTTGGCAAAATAAATAATAAATAATAAATTATAAAAAGCAATGTGTGTGTGCATACATAATTATATACGTAGATGTGATTTTATGATTGTCCGATCGATTTTCTTTGACTTTGACATGTGCAATTTTTTTCTCGTGTTGATTATGAACTTGATTATGGCTTTCCGACAAGGCATGTCAAGGGAACGGGCGTCATATGATTGGTTCCCTCGTATGGTTACAAAATCGCATTAGCTCGGGGGTTAATAACCGCGGATATCGCGACCTCGGATCACCGGCCAATTATCTCGGTCTCGCCAATGCGAGCGTCGACGAATCACCGGTGTCGGTGAGGCAAAATGTTCATCCTCGGTTTTCACATAACTTCATCGCAATTTTCCACCGCGTAAGAGCGAACTTCCGCACGCAATTTTCCCCTATACAATTCCTTCGCGAATTTTTGTCGCCGCAACGTCACGTCAACCATGCAGAAATTAACTGAGATCCGATTGACACATCGCCGTATAAATTAACATAATCTAACAATGTGTAATCTGTAATCTATTCGACAATATTATTTATATACCAATTTATATTTCGACAAACAGTATTTTCTAGTTTGACATAAATTCAATAAATATTTAATATTACACAAGTTATTATATTTCAATATTTTGTATTTACGGCTCCAACCATGAAATTAAATTTGCTTTGAGTTTGATTCAATATATATATATATAACTTGATGCGTATTTACTGTTGACATATTTTATCGATCATAGATGAGAACTAACAATTACTTTGTTATTCTATAGGTATATAGTTATATTAGAGAATTAATTGCAAACATATATAGATGTAAAAATCTTATACATATTTTTATATTTTACAGTCTCTATTCTTGTTTTATCCTTTTTTTCTTTTTTTTTTTTCTCATTTTGTATCACCTGTTTATTTGTTCTTTCAACCGCGTCATTATTCGTTACTAATTAATCACTTTGGTTGTTGTAATGATCGCGAATATCTAAAACATAAATGTTCCGTGAGAAAATTATCTTTTCAACAATTTGTAATGAAGACTCGAATAATGCAGAAGGAAATGGAGGCTAAACAAAGGCAATGTTCGTAATGTCTCGATGCGTGTGCGCGTCTATTACAAGTCAAGCGATTTGAGACAGAATGGAGTAGAATAGAAAGAGAGAGAGAGAGGGGGGGGGAGGGAGAGAGAGGTATGCAGACGACGGACTATTATTATGCGTTTGTTATGTTAATCGCTCTCTCGTGACAGATCCGCTGCGTCGTATAGGTCAACCCCGTTATACTAACTCGATGCTGAGAATGCACGTCGCGTGGCTATGAACCTATACGAGGGTCAGCAATGCAAGAGACGGAGCACAACGAATATTAATCCACTGTCAAATATTTGAACATGTATATTTAGTATCCTGTAACTTTATAACGCATTTTTAACACGTTATTGAAGTTCCTCGAGTCTTTTTGGCATTCCAAAATGTTTGTTCCACTTCAAAGTATGCATTTTTTCCTTCATTATTACTTCGATGAGATTTATGGAACCCCCTCTTCTTAAAATCACGGAAAAATCAATAAGTTAACATATAATACAGCGCAATCTTGCCAATTATCCATGATTTGCAATCTCTTAATGGCGGCTATTTAGGGGTAAGCCACGCGCCTCGGAATGTCGAGGAACTCCGCTCGCAATGCGAACGCGATAGAAAAATGCGGGCCATTGAACAAAGAGGAAACAGTCCCAGCCAGGGTACGGGAGAAAGAGAGACATGAGGGTGGTTATACGCGCGCAGGAGCGTAACGCAGGCGCGATGGGGCCACAGCCCCATTGCCGGGGGGTGGTAACCCTTCGAACGGGGTGACTGCGAGACACTCAGTCCCGTCTCGCTTCTCACCGAAGAAAACCGGAAATGATCGTAGTCTTCGCGCGCACTGGCGGGAAAATCTCTGCATACTCGTCGCGATCGCACCCTCGCGACTGTGCGAATCCGCTTGGTGCTCGGTCGTCGGAACGTTTTGTCCTTGTTTCTCAATCGTTGGACAATCTCCCGCGGGTAACACAGTTTCGTGACATTTCTCCTCTTGCGCGCCTAGATCGTAGATTGAATATACGACAGTGATTTTTTTTTTATGTACAAAAAAAGTTCCGGAGAAATTGCGACGGATATTGAAAGTGTTCAGCGGAATTATATATTGTTTCCTTTGGATGTCATTTCCCTCGACTATTATCGGAGAGGGTGAGAATGCAAGGTATAGAAACAGATAGAGGCGAGAAGAGAACAACGAAGAAGGGATTCGTAAACAAATGAAAAATAGAATAGTGATTTTTCAGTGAAAGTTGGTCGAGATTTGCGATTGAATTGATTACGACATGGAATTAAATTTATCAGATGTGCTGCGTCGTATACGTAAAAGTATACTAATGCGATCAAATAGTGACGAAAATAATCTTGCCGTCGTGTTTATGTTTCGGCGGAATGCAAAAAGAATTCATACGTGACGAGCTTATGAATTTTATGCAGGAGAAAATTCAAATACACCATAATCTATACCTGCATATCTTAAATTTATATCACGTCAAAAATTTAAGATAAATTCATTTTCTATGTAACAAAATCTCTCAAATACAATGTTGAAATTGCTATTTCCGCCGTTCCTTTGGCGCGATCATTTCGCTGATTAGACATAATTTCACAAAATTCAGCGAACTCACTTCATTATACGCTAAAATACGCTCTATACCTTGTACGCGTTCTATCACAAAGAACAAAATTGAGGCAAAATTGTGACGAATTTTATAAAGATTTTAACATTACGAATTACATAGAAATATTGTTATACAATCATTTCATAGACAACTCGTATTCTGTAACGATATCGTTTTACCTGCACTTTGCAACGATTTATCCAATTAAGTTAAATTATTTGATCTCAATAGCGTTTGATTTAATGCATTCACTGCTTGGTAATTATAACACATATTAAACATAAAAACAGGTAAACAGATAAATAACAAAGTCAATACGTGTAAAATATTAATTTATGAAGGGAGAAATAAAAGCGATTTAATTACATCAAAGAAATGCAAATATTATTATTATTATTCTCATAATGAAAATTGAATGCTATTTAAAATTATAATATTTAATAATTATGCACTTTTTTCAATTACATATTAAATACTTTTAATGAATATTGTGCATGTATTGGTTTTCTCTTAGTGAAAATATTATTTGGAATCCAATTTTAATTCAATTATATCTAATGGAATAAAAGAATTTTGGAATACAATAATTTTTAGCTGATTAGAATAAAACAATTTTTAGTTAGAAGATTTTCGTTGTTCAATTAATTTTAATTTAACCTAATTTTTCTATTGAAGTTTAAATATATATTTTAATATTGAAATTTTTAATTAGCATTATTACTAATTTTTAATTAAATTTCGGCCAAGAAAGTGAGGGTTTCAAATCAGTGCCGGTTATTAAACTTTTAACTTACCGCAAGTGTACAACTTTTGATTTATTCTGTGTTACATTCGCGTACATACTTACTCTTATGTAATGATAGTTATTTAAAGTTGCACTTACGAAATAGACGAGTCAATTAATTTTATTTGCATATTCGTATTTTAGTAATATTTATATTTTAATAAAAAATTATACATTATTATGTAATTTGTTTAATTGATTTAATAAAACGACATTACAACTCGCAACAATTTTGTTTACATTAAAAAAATATAGCTTTATCATTTTTTTGGCAATAGAAACAATAATGTGTAACATATATTTTTGCATTAAAACACAAAGATTAAATTGGTGGATCGTGTAACATGAAATAATATTTCGATAAATCGTCATTCATCTTAATTGCAGTTTTGTCTTAAAACTGCTTTCTGCAGCCATTATCTTTTTAAACTTTTGTATCAATATACGATATATGATAAAAATTGTATTAGTTGTCGATTTAGTTATACGGTGCCTTGCCATTATTGCGCTACGCCTCTTCATCACCGGCAAACGGGAACGATATCTTCTCGCCTCTTGCAACTCATCGAAGCTTTATTGGTTTGGCCATTGCTTTCTGACGAGGATCTTTGAAAATTTCTAAATACCGGATATATGATCGACAATAATATCGACGCTACTGGAAAGGCAGATCGAACGCTTACACGTACAACGCATAAGATAAATAAGGAAGGAGATAATGATGGAGAGAGTGAGAGGAGAGAGACGAGGAAAAGTCGCGATGGCGAGACTTGCCATCGACTTAATACTCCAGCAAGAGAGTTCGAGGGGCAAGGAGTTAGTCCTGCTTGAAATGCAGCCGGCGCCCGTTGAAGAACAAACTCCCCTCTTGAAGCTCTCTCTTTATCTCTTTCCCGCTGCCTTCCTCTCACTCTCTCTTTTCTTGTCGGTATCATCTTCGTCGCCTCAACTTCATCGGTTCGCACTCCGGTGACAATCCTCCCGTGTCTCTCTTCTCTTGTCTCTCTCTCTCTCTCGTTGTCGCAGGAAACACAGCATGCAGTTTGAATGACGAGCTGTTTTACCCGACTCGGTTCTTATTTATCTCTATTTCTCTCTCTCTCTCTCTCTCTTTTGTTCTTATCTTTCCGTTCTTCCTACGTCAATACGTCAATCTTCGTTTCGCGCATTCCTTTGTCACACAACTCTCTTCTTAAGAGACTGTATTTTAATATAGTATCGCCACAATCGCAGGGGCTGTTGGTGATTCCGATTGTCGGCTTTAACGAATATCGATTGGCCTACGAAGACGACCGATGTACTTCGGTCGATAGTATCCAAACAGGATTTTAATTGCGCGCAAAGTTTCGTATTGTTGTGGCAAAGCATCGCCGTGTTTTCTGAGAATCTTTAATTTGGCGCTTATTGATAAATTAAAATGAAGCTTTGAAGAATTAAGAACTTGTTAAGTTCTTTCTCTCTCTATCTTGATAGCATTTTCTCCGCTCAGTACAAAAAGTAATGGAAAATTAATTTATCTGTTAAAAATTTTTTTCATTTTTTATACGCGAATTAGTTTTGATACAAATTTGAAAAAAAATTGTTTACTTTTGCTCGCATATTTTATAATTATGTGAAATTTGTTATAAAATTTTATTAATAAAAAGACAGCAGAAAAATTGTAACTTTAAGTGTAAAAAAAAAGAAATAATTAAATTGAAAAAGAGAGAGAGAGAGAGAGAGAGAGAGAGAGCGAACTAGATATTGATTCGTGAATTTTGGCTACAAGCGCTCCGCGCCCCCAAGAACGAAAATAGAATCATTTTTGCTCCATCCTGTCGAAATCACACGGCGGACGTGAAAATAAATCTCTCAAACTGTATTCGGCGCAAAATGAAAATCATATTCTCGCGAAACGAGAGATCAGAAAAGAGATCCACTTGGTGAAGCGCGGTTTACCGCGAGGGTGTGCGACGGGACCTGCCACATCGCGTAACGATTTGTTTTTGACTTACGAGGTCGACACCGAGAAGGGTGTCGTCGGAAATTTGCATCCCCTCACTAGAAACTGAGAGAGATTCGCTACTCGTGTGGCGCAGTCGTAACGCGTGCTATAACGCGCATAAAGTCAAGCCGATTTTACGAGTTCATTTAACGTCCGCCTGCGGATCGAGGGGATCGGCACTCTCTGAATAAATTAGCATTAACATATAGCTACTCGCTATCTACGACGTAACCCATCTGGCAAACCTAGATGTGACCCCTCGGTAGATCCCAGGAGACTCCTAGTTGCTAAGGTATCTGACTCGACCTCGAAACTTAACGTAGGAAATAGATTTACACAGGCAATTTTATGGATCTCTCAATGTTTAACATTTCTATATTTTATCTGAGAACAGTGCACAACATTGATATTACTCATGAGAGGAGTTCTTCGTTTAAAGGGCTAAAAATCACTTTGAAATAAAACATCCATCCTCTTTCTCTCTTTTTCTCTTTCTCTCTCCTTTGAATAATAACTTTGTGTTACTTTACAAATTTATATAAATACTATTTTATAAGAGATTATTTTATAACTTCTTTAACTTATATATATATATTACATGTAGAAAAATAATTTCTTAAATATATATATCTTAACAAATATCGACAAGCAATATAATCGTGCAAATATATTTTTCGCGTAAAAAATAAAAAGAATAAAGTATTTGATTTTTTATAATAAATGCTGAAAGAGGTAAAGAGAAAGTAAAGAAGAAAAAAGAGAGAGAAAGAGATAGTATATAAAGAAGAACACACACACAAAATAATATATACTTCTCTTCCAAATGTATTGGCTTGCAGAAATGTATACCACTTTTTAATATACTTTATATATATATATATATATATATATATATATATATATATATATACATGAGTAAATAGAATCACGATCAAACTATATGTATGTGTATATATATATATACCGAATTTATATACTATGATAAAATAACACATAACGGAATTTGAGCTAACATTGTTTTTAGTTAAAAGTAGGTCAAGCTGCATAACAGGAACCATCAATTATTTCGTTATATCGATACAGCATGAACAATTAGAATTTACAGTTCAATATTCCATACGATAGTCGTGCATGTCTTTGACATTTTTAATTTCCGCAAACGCTGTTTATTTATAAAACATGTTAAAAATTTCAGAGATTTTTTTTAAATTCCATGTTTCGCATTTCTCGCTCCTGTAATTCAGGTTACGCTAAAAATTTTTCCGTTTCAATCGACGCGAATACGCGCAGGGCGTTATCATATTTTACTCTCATTTAATCTCCCCGGAAGTAAAGCATTTCGTTCGCAACCACGTATTATCGAGCACCCGTTATCGACAGCGTTATTTACTGCCTCAGCCAGTTTGTTTCCATTTAGCACTTCCCGATGCGATCCGCCCCATGCTAAAACGATGTGAGAAAAAAACAATAATTAATATTTGATAAAAACGCTCTGTATAAGGGATATATACATGATGTTAGTTATGTATCTGCTATTGCTTCAATGAAATTTGATTCTATATAGCGGAAATTTGCACAAGAAAATATATGTGTGTGTGTTCGTATTGGTATGCAAAAATGAATATTTTAAAAGCATTATTTTAAATATTTAATAACAACAATTTTTTTTCAATTTTCAATTTTCATTGAAAGGACTTTTTCCGAAAGATAGATTGCATTATGGATTTCATATCTTTAAATTGAAAATAGAACAATTTAACAATTAGGATTTTTGTATCATTTAAATTGTACTAATATTAAATCGCTTAGCATACAATTAATATTAAGCATTATTGATCGTTGTACGGCACTTCATGCTGCGAGAAGAACCATTTTTATTGTGTGAAACGTCGTCTTTAAAGTACTATCATCGCGGTAATAACGTGCGTACCGCAAAAATTCATTTTCAAAAAATGCACGCGAGATCGTTATCGTAATATAATTACTACCTTCATGGTCAGAGTACTTTAATCGGGCAGGACTCATAAAAAAAATAAAAAAACGACGGCGAACGTAAAACCGGGGAGGCGTATATCGCATATAACAGCGTACAACATTTACGGCACGAATCGATCGTTAAATAGGTGTAGGTGGAATGATTTTAATTAAAGGTGCAGCGAGTTACTTTGCAGCGATCTGCGTGGAACTTTTACAATCTTGCACGACGCATTCGCGGTGCGTGCGCGCGGGTAATGCGTACGATAAGGTACAAATAATGCGGCCGCCTCCTATCTACGTGCGCGCAAACACGCGCGGCGTGATTCGATAAAGCCAGCTTGCCTGACCTCGGTTTTTTACTATTTTCCTGTTTAGCCGCGGCACTTTATCACGCCACGGACAGCGCGTTTTATTCTTATTCCGCGATATTAATCTTTTTATTAAAGGTCGTTCTCTCGTGAGCAACGCCTGTAAACGCGCGCGCGCGCGCGCGCGCGTGTGTGTGTGTGTGTGTGTGTGTGTGTGTGTGTGTGTGTGTGTGCGTTGCAAAGGACGCGTCGTCGCTTTTCTTCACGCGGTCGGCCAGTCGTTTACGGCCAATGCGTAATTACCGTCGTAAATGCGAAAAAAAAAAAGGAGAAAAAAAAGGAATGTGCATGAATCGCGCGCCCGATGCATCCGATTACACATATAACGTAGCTTTGCCGTTTCTCGATGAAAATCGATTTTTCTCTCGCATTGAAATATGCATTAAGACAGACAATCGCGCCCCTCCTTTCTTTCTCATAATTTGGTTAATGCCGAGAAGAGAGCCGTTCTTCGTACAAAGACGCGCATCGCTCGTTTCTGAGAGTGCATCTTCAAAATTTCATCTCGCGATGAAAAACATTACTTTAAGGAAGATAATTATTTCGGTAGGTAGGGGTTGCCTTCTCTGTTCTCGCGAGTAATTCCAAGATGCACTAGATAAGCTCTGCTTTGCCTTAAGGAACGTCTGGTACGGCTGATGCGACGCGACCATCAAACCACTGCAAACGAGGCTGCACGGTGCACACTATGTAGAGAAAAGGCTTTGATAGTGTAAACCGCAAAGCGTAACCTACAAGGGCAACAGAGACGAGCTAGTCGCCGTCTCTTGCAACGGTGCATTCAACAGAATTACCGTAGAGAGAATCGATGACGTTGATCGATACATTTTAACGATCTTTTGAAGTAACTTGTGAATTTATTGCGTGGGTTTTGTAAAAACGAGACGATTCTGCGAACTCTGGTGTAATATCTATACAATTGTAGGATATGAATTTCTCGAACTGAATCTATTCGCCCGAAATAACATTCGTGGAAATGAATTGTATGCTCGATGTCGGTGCATCTTAATTCCGCTTGTCTGTAATAATTTACCGTAATATAATGCGAATTTTCCATTGAAATTCGAATATTTCCTACGACAAAATAATTCCGTAGCATTCGTAATTCGGAACAAAATGAATTGCCACGTTCTACATAATGCAGAAGGTACGAAATGGATCGGAGAACAGTTTATTTTAAAATTATTGAGATATAGTTTATTAAATGTGTGTATCGTACATATTATATTTATGTCATGTCCGTTTCAATTTACGGATAAAAATATGAATTGTGATAATGAAGAAAAAAAGATTGCTTCAATAAGTTATTATTTTATATTTATGTAAGAATGTGTTATTCTCTCGCAATTGTCATAAAAGAAACTACCAATCACGTAGAATAACACATTGGATATGTTATTTTCTCATAATTGCTGCAAAAGAAACTGCAATCACGCAGAATAATACATCGCATTCTGCCCGAGCCGCTATAAATTTCCAATCTTCCCACACATCCTGTGTAATCAGTTAAATCAAATATTGAAATGGTAGATCGAAGCGAATTATATAACGGCATTACATTGATGTATGCGATTCCTAGGTACTCTCGCTACATATCGATAAATGCGAACTGCATTTGCATACGTATACGTATAATAGCGCCTGCGTTATCGTTTTAGAAGGTACAAGCTTCGCGGATATCCAAAACCGAACAGGTAGTAGAGCTTTTACATTCACAAAGGTATTATCGAGACTTATGGGGATTATGAACGATTGCGTAATTGTTACGATTCTGCAGAAACTGAACACGTGAAATTCAATAAATTGAATTAGTTTGCTAAATACGATGCAATTTTTAGATAAAAATAGAGATTTATTATTAAAATAATTTTTTAAGTGTCTTAATTTATAAATAATTTTAATTATAATAAATTATACAATCTCAATATGTCAGAAAAAAGAGAAAGAAAAAGAGGAAAGGGAAGGAGAGAAGAATAAAAATTTATCGATTACTATAAATATGTTGTAAAGAAGATAAAGCATATTTTGTAATCAATATATCATAATTACAAACAACATTTTACAGGTAATTTAAGCCATATTACAAATACGAATAATAATCAGAAACTAATGACAAGGCAGATAATGATATAAATATATAGGAAATTGCGTCCACGCGTTGAATTAATAGCTTCGGATAATAATCCGTTTTACTTTGTATAGTTAATCGATAAAATCCTTCCGCCATGATAATGTTGTAGTTGAAATGTTCGATGAACGTTTGATGCTTTTACAAAACGTAATGTGTCAATTGTCTTACATCTCTATATAAATATTTATAATATTGATACATGAAGTCATCTTTATACAATTTTGAATTACTGATATAAGGTAGCCAAGTAACTTCCTTAGGATACGCACGTATTGCCAACTGTCTACATACCTTGGAACAGCTCCAGAGTCTCCAGAAGTCGGACGACATATAAGCAACAAGTTTGCTTGTAGAAAAAGAAGTCTTGTGTCATATCTTCTCTCACGGATGGAAAATAAAGATTGCACAGTTAATGAAAGTCGAAGATTTTATCGCTGTGTATAAAAAGTTGTCGATGCATTTATTTAAATTAAATTAGGAGTTGAAAATTAATTTTTATGCGATATTAAATTGCTTCTATATTGGAAACAGAGGTATGTCATTTTTGAACCAGATAAAGATTTCAAAATTTTCAATGATATTATTGTAACGTAATTTCATTGATTGGAAAAATGGTAGTTTTATATGCATTATAACAATATCAGACTTTTGTTGAGAAGAGTGAATTAATCTCGTGTGAACAACAGGTGAACAGAATTCGAGCGATCTCAATAATCAGTGATAAATACGAAATGTGCATTCAAATATACATATTATATATTTTTGAATAGCACGTAATAATCTGAAATTACACGTATAACAAAATATAATTTTTCAAATGCAAGATTATGGCGTAGCATACGTAATATGAAAGGATCATTTTATTTCTGGCGAATTTCACGTCTCGTGAAAATTGTGTTGCACACAATTCCAAATGCAATAATTTACGATGATGGAAACATACATACGATTGTGTAAAGCCCCACGAATAAAAACGGAGCATGATCGTGATGTCGGAGCATTCATCGCGGTAACATTTTATGAGCCCTTGTAACCGTGTATCATGCGAAATCATATCAGTTTTGATAGGTTCGATTATTTCGATACAAAGCGAACAAATGTAGAGGCGATTGTAAATTTTTGACGCGGACAATAATCGATTATTCAAGCGCGGTTAGCCGACGATATTTTTGTCCGAGCAGTATAGATTACTGTAAAAAAAAATGTTTGCCGCATAGCATCATCGCGTCATATAGTAGGCTGCAATTACGGTTAACGCGCTTCCCTCCGCGTATATCAATATACGATCCGTGCGCATTTTTCCCGCGACGGAATTTCAACGTCAACTCAGCGAACGTCGGAAAATTTATTTTCCCCGGGGCAAGAAGCGATATCGCGCCAACTTTGGCTGCAAAACTAGGCAAGAAGTCTTTGAAGTTTAATGCTAAAACTCGAAAACATAATATGCTGCCAGTAAAGAAAATTCTACGGTTAGCTCTATTCCCAGTTCGATTTCTTCCGTGCTATCAAAGGTTTCCTGTGAATTTCTTAAATTGCATGAAAGGACATCGATGGGCTTTCGCAAAATATAAAATTACTCGAGACAATTCTACATAATATTTTGAAAGCATCACTTTAAATAATCTCTTCACCTTTGATGTTTACAAACCTATATGAAATTAAATAAGAAACCAATATAATCTAAATCCTTTAAAACTATTTCAATTGACCGAAAACTTTTAATTTCTTGTATCGAACTTGTATGTAACTTTATATAGCTAACGACATATTGAAATCACATTGTTAATATTTTTAATTCTGAAAAGTTGCACGAATTTATTGGAGCATATGTATCCTGCATACGTAAAAAGGATGGCGCGTAAGGGTGGGGAAATTTGACGCCCCCCCCCCCGTAACGAAAATTCACAATAAACGCAGCCGTCGCCTCTGTGTTTTATAACAACATGCGGTCCAACAGGCCAAAGGAGAACCGAATACATTAGGAAAGGAACGACATAGGCGCACAGCTCGTCGCCATCTGTCGACGTTTGCGGGTGTGCCTCGCTGCGCGATAGTTTGTCCAAACTTTGCCATGCGCGATATATGATATTATTCTCGATTTTGCATTATTTATTACTTCACCACATCTGTTGGCGCGCCAAGTAAATGTCGCATGTTCAAAAAGCGAAAGTATTTCTCGTCAATTGCGGCAACTGCTGCAGTGAGAGATACTCTGCGAGCGGAAACTCTTAGTTTTCAGGCTGAATGATTTGACATTTCAGTCGTTTTGCGATGTAGTTTGTGAGAATGTTATTATTGCGAATTTTGAGGCATGGGATATTAAAAATCGACACTTTAGTTGCGGGAGAAAAATCTTTTTCATCATTTTATTTTAATAGCCAGTCAATGTATTTCTTTGCTTCGATTTGATCGAATTTTATCGTAATTAATTGGCTATGATTATATGTATCATAATTAATTACTATAATGAATATTTCGCGGAATATTTACATATATAGAGATATACTGAAAAGGACACATGGGGAAAGATTGTAATTTATATCAATTATAATTATCATGAAGAAACATAGCAAACTACTTACAACATTGAAGTTTGCATTTATTATGATTCTTCCAGTTTTAATATTTAATATTAAAAAATTAACAACGTCTAGCCGGCAACAAGCGATCATTAAACTCTAAACGCGATAATGAAATTGATCTTTACTTACCAACATGATCATCCAATTTTGAATTTTCAACAAGCTCGCTGATCTAAATCACACACATTGACTCACACAGAAACAGTTATCGATGCATTTCCGTCTCGCAACTAAATAAACTAGGGAATCAATTTAATTGCGTCGCGGCACTCGGCAAATCCAGGCATGCTGAGGAGACGTTGACCGGTTGCTGACGCAACTTCAACAACTGCTGCTTCAAGCAAATTGCAACGACCGCACGATAAACGATCATCCAATAACAGCGAATCAACGTTTCATCTATCCTATAGTCTTCGCGACATTTCAAATTACCGTCAGAAAACGTTCCCAAACAGATCCTATAAAGTCTGTGATGTTTCGGTTGGCGGCAGTATAAACAAAATAAACAAAATAAAATAGTATCGCAGAGAAGCATCGCTGCGAATGTGCGGACGTTGCAAAATGCAAGGGATGCGGGGAGAAGAGGGTTCGGCCGGACAACAATATGCCGAGCGTGCAATGACGTCTGTTGGGAGGTGGGTGGAAGTAGCGTTTCGACCTCTGTAACCTGTGCACTACTTCCTACCCGGAAGCGGGTGAACAGGCAGACCAAACTGAAACCAGCCAGCATCGTGTTTCCTTCCCTTCGAACGAGAAACTCCGTGTTCGAAATTGTAATCTTTCCGCTCGCGGCGCCGATATCGTAGCCATATCTTCGCAAACTACGAAGTTGGGATTGATTTAATTTCCCGATAAGTTGATAAGACCGTTATGTTAGCGCGCGTTGAACTTCAGATTAATGGCATAGCACTTAACAATCGATGCGATACGTAATATTCTGAAGATTGAATTTGACTCAAATAGAATATCTAATGGCAAGCTTATTCAATTCATTATGTTTTCTATTTTCTTTCAGGAGCTACGGGAAAGGGATTAAAATTCTTGACAATTTGATTTCTCACTCTGAATGATAACTTGCACAGTAGAATCGAGCGAGCGGCAATTTATCCCTGTGTGTTATTCTTCTTCATTTGCGTGGACGTAAAAGAGATAAAAAAAGAAAATATTGTCTGCAATATAATTGATTTCATCAAAATATCCATTAACTTTTTTTAAGTTATTTCTTTTTTTTTTTTTTTACTACATTATTTACATTTTTATATTATTTTTTCTACATTATTTTGTTTATACATTATTTAAGTTAAAAGTGGATTGCAATTTTAGATTGCCATTTTACAAGAAAGAGGGAAAATATCTTTGACACTCTTTAACTATCGTACTTGTTTTAAGATGTAGATATAAAACTGCGAAAGAGCACCATCGGTATTCGTTATGCAAAGATGCTAGTCGGCGTTGCTGGTGAGATAGAGATAGAAGGAGACGGGCTCAAGGAGGACGAAAGGCAGTAGGGAATGCGGCTCGTGGGCTGCTTTGGACGCTAATGGCTTTCCCAAGCGCAAAGCGTCCACAGCCATGCTACGTATAGTTATCAGGAACAATGTTAGTTATGTCAGTCCAGACAACCTACAGAATTATATTTATCTACATCCCGAATTCTTCACTTTGTTCTCTCTTTCGGATAGGCGCGCGCGCACGCACACACACACACACACACACATATTTATAATACTTGTGTAAAATATTACTAATAAAAAATTTTACTGTTTATTAACAAACGAACGATTGATTTCATTAGCAAAACGTTTGCGTTTATTAAATTACAGTCTTAATTGAAATTTTATACATCAAGCATTAAAGAAATGGATCGTTATACGCATACCTTTCGATTGAATAAATTACGAAATTAAATTAATTACACTATTCAACTGAGCAATAGCATTTAAATTTTATGTACATCACAATTGCTTCTGTAATTAATATATTTTAATTTTTTTCATTAATATTTTATTTTGTGCGTAAAAGACATCGGTTAAGCTTTTCTGTCATTTTTTAATATTAAAAGAAAAGTAACGATTTTTCTAAATAATTTATAACATTTTATTATTCTAGTATTTAAGAATTTAGAATCACATTTTTTTTTTAATATTTACAACTTTTACATATCAAGGCCATTCAACTCGCGATATTAATTTGCACTTTAGCATCATTTATATTATATATAAACAAAACTATGTTTATACAACAATGACTTATGTATGACATATGCCGCTTTATTTGTCTCTCTCATTCTTGTTGATGTAGCCTGTCGAGATTTCCGGTATGCCGGTGGAGGGCGAAAGCATATTCACCAGACAACCAGACGCCGTATGCACGAATGCGGCTATTAAGAGGAAAGAGACAGAGAGAGAGAGAGAGAGAGAGAGAGAGAGAGAGAGAGAAAGAGAGAGAGGGAGAGAGGATGATTCTGGCTGCTGGTCGTCGCGTTCCAAAATTCCGTTTAATCGCTCCGCTAACTGCGTCGGTGCATCTCTATTCTAAGGATGCTTTTCGATGCTCAAATATTCCAGCCGTCAATATCCCAACAGGAATATCGATTTGCTCTTTGCCCGATATTATCGGCAGCGTCGACTTTTCTAAAAACGAACTGCATCTTGATTTCTACTTCTTGATGGGCGCATTAATTCGCGCCCCTGCAGAGACCACATTATGCATTCAATAATTTGTTATTCAGTCATCACTGATAATCTCGTCTATATTTTATAAAAATGTTTGCCGGCAAATTTTAATGATGACATTAAACAGTTTTTATCTAAGATAATAATGTTAGTTTAAACGTTTTGATTAAAAAAACGCACATTTAATTAATTCATAATATTATCGAGAAATGGGAGAGGATAAATTTAAGACCGCATTTCGTCTGTCGCATTACGATTTATGACGTGGCAATTATCCGAGGGAAAATTGAAATATACGCATTTTTACATGCATCAATTTATCTTCTTATCGCGACCTCCGTACAGTTTAATACGGGAGAAAAACTTTAACGTTCTCGCGAAATGTCGGCTCGTAAACTAGGAAAGAGAAATCTCTCTCAAGCAAAATCCGCCATATCGAAAACTGCGCCAGCCAATGCCGCTACTCGGCTGACACAAGGTAAATAGATTTTTCATTGCGACTCAATTACCTTTTTCCCAGATCCGTAAATCCGTTACCGCACATCGTGTACGTTCGCGAAAGCCGATACATATTACTTAAGGCAATGGCTTAACAAGATTCTGAATTAATCCGGCAAAGTTTTACAGTCAGAAAACATGAATTTGGCTAAATGAGAATTCGCGAAATTCTCGAGATTATTGGCGAAGAGATTCCCCTTGCAAGATTACAGCAGTCCGTATATCCGCACATTCAACGGGCGAAACTACTCGAGGCGAACTTTGGCCGTTCTAAATACTAGACACAACTATGTCTGACACTTGACCTTCACTTGCAAGATTCAAATGTGCGAAGTAGTCGAAGTTTAGTGGAGTTTCGACTTACTGCCATCCATAATATCGAAAATCTCATACGTTTTCTTGACAAAGATTTACTGCAAAAATGTTCAGCTTCGATCTACGATGTGTGATAATTTTTGAATATAATTTGTTTTGAGTAAAATTTGTATGTATATTAACGAATTGCAGTATATAAATGCAAATGGAGGAAGTAAAAGAAAGAAATGTAAAAATGTTTGATATATGAAATGAATAGAATTGTACTAAAATCTAATAAAATATTCGTTGAATCATAACAAAGGAACAAATAACGGGATTTATCTCTTAAAAGCATCATACCAGATTTGTACCTTTTTTTCTTTATCCCGTGTAAAACGCGGTCCAATTACGATGAATATGATTTTAATGTCCCATTCGACGAGAATCTCTCGCATGATTGCATTTCCGGCACGTGATACGCTCCTAGAAAGGGATTAATGGACGAACGAGACGCGACTATTGGTGGATTTTTCGTTTTTCATCACATAGTGTCATTAAAAGCATGCGAGAGCAATGAAGAAATTAATACAAGCGACATTTTTGGAATATCTTAAAGTTGCAAATAAACAATGCGTGTGTGTATGTGTGTTTTATTTAACATATAAATTATTTAAAACTTGGTATAATATATGAATAAAGCAATATATATTACAACTCAGAGATATACACTTTAATTGCAAGCCAATTTTTTAGTTCTGTCAATATCAATATGATATAATAGTCTAATACTTCCTTGCGTGATAATTATTATCTGTTTATTGCTGTGCTTGCTTTTCGTGCATAAAAAGTGCGTTTTACTTGACATGCTTAAAAACAGAAAAAATAATTTTAAACATATGTTTCAGTTACATAAAGAAATGTGTGACAATAAAAGGATGGAAAACTTCTCTAAAGAATATAATATAATAATATGAAAAATATATAATATAAAGAATATAATAAATTCTCTAAAGAATATTCGTGTAAAATAAATGTTAGCGTGATATATAAAGTGATCTATAAAAGAACTTTATTTTTTTTTCTATGTTAGATTTGTGTCTCTGGTATCACATTTTATTAGAAGAGAATGATTGAAAGTATGCTAAAAATGTTGGGAAGAAGGAGAAAATGTTCGTCTTGCAACAGTAAATGCTTTTACGACCTCGTAAAGATTAAACGGTGGAGAGCCGAAGCTATACTTAGCATAGAATTGAGTGTTTCGAGGAGGGTCGATACTTCGTTTTCTTGCTGAGTTGCTAACTAGTTTGACGAGAGAAAGAAAAAGAAAGCTTTTATGGATACATTGTGGCGGATTTTTATTGTGTACGAGAAACATTGCTAACAGCAAATGTATATCATCGATTAAAAATTAATATTACGTGAACTAAAAATATCACAATTAAATATTTTTCTGTACGTAATAGTTAAAATATAATTAAATTCTAATCAAAAGCATTGCACACATTTTCTTAAAATTATAAAGAATACAAAAAGCAAAATTTTCCCTTTCTCTCTCTCTCTCTCTCTCTTTCTCTCCTAGCAGGATCAGGCAATGTAGTAATAATTTTAAATTACAGTTCTCTTTTCATTATTCATAAGCATAACAATCTCATCGAACTAGTACAATTTCTAGAATCGATAATTTCACTGGCTATTCGCGACAGGATTCAGGATTGGAAGGATAGTAATATTAGGAGCGGCTCCTTGGAACAGCCCGGGATAGAAGCGGCCCAGCCGCGAACAGGACACGAAACTTCAATATTGACTAAGACAACCTCTTCGTGTTTATTCTCAGCGCCCTTTCCTTTATCGTTGAGGCACGAGTCGCAGGTTTCTCCGGTATTATCCTTCCAGCTTATCCAAGATTCCTCTTTAATATATCTTGCACCATCGTGGATAATCATTGCGGAGTGATCTCTGCCTTGTTTTGTTAATCAAAATAATTCGTTATAGAATTGTGTAATTAACGCTGTAAAACAGCACAAATTACACAATGAAAGAAAGAGAGAAATTCACAATCTTATTGAAATTTGTTGATAATTATAAAATAATAAAAAACAAAAAGTTGACTCTTTCAACAATATTGAAAAAAATATAACATGTTTTATAAAACAGAGAAAATGTTATTTACGTTTAATAATAGAATCTTATTTTCTCGAATTACATAAAAATTCAATATTTTTGTAGTAAAAATTTAATCTGTTTTCCACTCGAATTCGCAAACACTAAATTTTTTCGTGCAATTTATTCTGGCCACGACGGAGGGATTTCTAGTCCTTATAGTAAAAAAATTTCGCTCGCTTCCTGCTATATCTCATTCACATCGTCGCGCAAACCCATCCTTCATAAGAACAAATTTTTCGTTCACAAAAGAATTTCTTTCTCATTTATGGAATTTTCTTGTCCGGTGAGTTCATTGGTGCAGCGCATTCTTCTAATTTACATCACGTCCGGCAACCAATTGAGCTACTCGTGCGGAAATAATTAGGTGCGAATGGATAAAGCGTCGGAATACAAAATCAACTCTGTTTTATTTGACAATGCAAAAGATTGTAAAATTTGCCGAGTATATATTTGTAGGCAAAATTATAAAAAAGCGTAAATGCGTTTCATGAAAAGATAGCAATTTTTCTCTTTATTTATAACAAAGCACATCATATAGTTACTGTGCAATTATTATTCGCTTCATTATCGAGCAAAATGCAAAATTTTTAATATTACAAAAACACATCAAAATGGCATATTCCTTGTATTTTGTTTTATATTTTACTTTATAGAAAAGAAAATTTTATATAGGTTTTAATAAAATGTATAAAAATTTATAAAATGCTATCTAAATTTATAAAATGCAACTATTGCCTTCTGTTGATTTTAAAATTTGCAATCGCGAATATAATTCAATTGCATTTAACAGTTTGTCAACGACATCTATAATTGACATCGACAGAATGGTCATGGCACAATATCCGAAAACTGAATATTATTTGCCGAATTCATGGTAGAACATAGTCAATCAAAAAGTAATTTACTTTGCAATCAGAACAAGTCTATTGTGTGATAATTTTATAAGGGTACACAATATACGTAGATGCGCGTTTGCATGTGTCGTATGATAATGGTACACTAAATTCTGCGATAATTAAATGTACTTTAATCACATTCTTAAGTTGAGCTTGCAATATCAGAATACGAGAAATTATTTTCAGCAAAATACAAAAAGAGAATTGTTTTTTATTCAAAATATAATTATATATATATTTTTTTCATTAAATTATATTCTCTAGTGTTAATATATATATATATATATATATATATATATATATATATATATATATATATGCACATTTTCAGATTATAAACATCTATAAAATATTGAGAAATGTTTTTAAAAAATTTTACAAGTATATAAAAGATATTTGAAACACTCCAAAACATTTTAAGGCAATTTTCTTTCTTTTTTTCTTTCTCTCACAAGATATTTATATTATTCGAATTTTGATATCAAATATAAACAAAGAATCACATATAAGAGTGAAACATTCCTACTGTGCGCAAACTGTGTTTCAATATTAATAGCAAACATAATTTTCCTCTTTCTGATTTCTATTTGGACGATTCAGAACTTTTTTAATTATAATATTCATATGAAGCTAATGTCATTAATTTTGCGTATTCTCGCAATACCACAAGGCTCGAAATTTCATCAACTTTTTCTCGTTCATACAATCCGACAACTCAAAGCACCATTACAACAATACGTAATACAACGCACACGCGTACCATTTATGAAAGACTGTCAGCGAGCGTGTGCTGCGCTGCGGCATCGTTATATATTATTCAGACCGCGTGCCATTTAGTCGCTTTCCGCACCGAAATATAACATTAATCCGCGGTAAAATAAATAAAAGTTATACCGCGCGTAACATCGGCTTATTAAAGGACTGACAGCGATAACAAGTATCGTCGCGTGTATGGAATTTGCCTGCGGAATGGCGGCTGCGCCGTTTCGTGTCCGCAGTCGAATTTCTGGATGTATGCACGCCCTCGCATAAATCCGCTTGTGCTCGGATCTGTTTCACCCTTTCTCCTATTCCCACCTCCCTATAAGTACGTGAGTAGTTGGTTACCGGTTACGGGGATACGTTTCAACGTGTTGCACTAATTAGTAAAATTGAGCGCGCGTACGCATCGATGGCCCCCTCCCTGTAGCTGCGACTAAACAGCGACCAAAACGCGACCAATAAATATGCGAATACGCACTGCGGAATGAATGAATAATTATTACCGCGCAATCGACTACTTCGATTAATTAATAAGCGCCATTAATCGGCATCGCGAGACGATGGATACGCGTCTCCTGTTCTCTTTCTCCGGGTGACATGACACATGCGAATGCGAAACGATACCAGAAGTCCTCCGGGACTGACGCGTCATTTCAGCTTGTTTTGACATTTATCCGCTTGCACGTCGACATAATTCATGCATTCGCGCAACTCGTGAATTTGTAACAAGGTTAATGCGGTTTATTGTTATTATTAGTATCGATCGAGTAATTATTACTTTGGTGCCAAAGGAAATTATATATATATATATATATATATATATATATATATATATATATATATATATATGCGATATATTGTGATAATTAATTTTTTCATATATCGGAGCGGTTATAACGTAATTAAGAATACGACGTATCAGTCAATGAGGGAAAATAATGCGCCCGGTAATGAGTTATCGTCGATAGCTTTCTACATGAGTTATTTTCACGCTTAATTGACCTGGTGGCCTTAATCGCGAGGGATTCAACATTTTATATAATTTTTTCGAGTATATGTCACGGAATTACAGGAATGGGTTGCTCATGGGTGCTACACGAGACTCAACGCCCGCAGGCACGCTAATTCAACGTTAATTAATAGTAACCCTCTCGATAACTCGATGAACCCTCGAATCTGCTCTGAGAGCCTGGCTAACCTGGCTAATCCTCTCTACTATCGCTCTCTCTCTCTCTCTCTCTCTCTCTCTCTCTCTCTCTTTTGCGTTTTGAAGTTCCTCAATAAAATTTTTAATGCAAAAATCAATGATATCATGTTATTTTAATTAATTGCTGATATTGTGTAATTAAAGTCGATACAACAATTATCGAATAGCAATTTATTGAAAAAAATCTTTTTTTTACGTTTATAAACTATCTTTAATAAAACTCGAATTATCTTTTATAACTTTATATGCATATTATAATATCAACTTGCGCGACACATTATTGTTAAGCTAATATGTATAAATGACTCCATTTTTGTCGTAAGGTAATAAGTTAGCATCGCATGAAAGAGCACAGCGTATATTTCACTACAAAATTCTCCGCGAACGATCTTCCGCCGGCGAATCTCTCCTTTCACGTGTTTTTCATCTACCTTTTTCATAATACCGTGCACCGGCCGCGCCGCTATACGCTCCGGCGATTTCGACGCTCATTGTCGCGGCGAATTCTTGCCGCGCGATTTTCAATAACGTGTCTAGCCAGCTACAGTTTTTTTTTTGCCGAGCTTCCGCACGTCGCGCACGTACGCGCATTACATGCACACGTACACATTGCAAACACAAGCGCATGCAAGTGTATGCGAGAAAGCAGGCGGACGAATTTCCAGCGACGTTTTAATGCTCGTCGCTCCGCGCTCACTCCTGCAATTCGTTCGACTTTCATAGAAGGGAAGATTTACGAGGATTTTAGCACTGGACGTAGCCGTGTTTCAGGCACACGCGTGCGGTGTCCTCCACATGCACACGGATGACGCGTCGGGAGAGACATGGACGCGCGTCATAAACAACTCTTTTCCTCCCGCTCTGATATCGGCCGAATAGAGCCTCTCGGCGCTCTATTCCGCTCTATTCTCTTATATTGTCACTCTCTGGAACGCGAATTTTCTGAACGAGAAACGAACGCCGTCATGTCTGATATCGTATCATTGGACGCGAACGAAGGATTGAAACGGAAGACGCTGTCATCGGACGGCTGATCCTGTCCTGTCGTGAAAAGTGAAAAATAAAAGAGAAGGGCATTTTTCTCTTTTCTTATATCTTGAATTATACTATACCTCCTTAGGCGTTCGAGCATCAAACTTTCCTTTGTCTATATCCCAGCGGGATTTTCTTATTTAAAGTTCTTCCAAACTTCTAGAGGCTATGTGTCATAAAGAATATTTAATGTTCTGTTGAGAACACCATCTGAATTATAATAGCTTTTATATGTTTGTAACTTATATGATTATCAGGTGTATTATCTCCTTGAAATCGAAATTTAAAAAGAAAAATAATATTTCATGATTAAAATATGTTATGGATCTTTTGTCTATTTCTTCTAAAATATATATAATATTAAATATAATTTTTTATAAATTATGAACAATAATAAAAATTGTCTTGACAAATAGTATAAGCATGATTTGAAGCAGATAATTAATTTTTAATAGTTAATTAATATTTTATATTATTTTTTAAATGATTTTTGAAAATTTAATTTATGTATAATGTCTAATTTAATCTATGATTATGTATAATCTATATATATTCCCAGTCATGATCACGATCTTTAGGATTAATTTTGATTTTAAATTGTTGAAAATATCAAATATTATTTATTTTTTACAGTTGGATTATCAACAATTTATAACACAGAGAAAGAGAGAGCTTAAATATTAAATTATATTGAAACAATTATGCCAATTGTGCCTTTTACCTCATATAATTCAAATATTCAAGTGAAAACTGTCGAGTACTTCATATAGATATATATATGCACGTATAAAATTACTGTATATTACTAAAGTACTAGAACTGTGGTAAGCGCAGATAAACGCGTATTAATTCGTACAGTTGAGATATTCATCCATAATCATCAATTTTCAAGAGCAGCATATTGTGTATATGTGTGTGTGTGTGTGTGTGTGCAAGGCATTAAAGCACGAAGAATTTTAATCGTTTCATAAGAATTTCAAGATTCGAAAATCTCCAAGCATCCGATCGTTTCCAATCAACCGATACCGTCCACACTCAGACTCCGTTTGATGCGTCGCGCGAAATCTCAATGTGATTGACAAAGTGTTGACGATAAGAGAATTACGTCACAAAAGTTGACATTGAATAAAACACCGGAGAAACACCAATGACATCGAACTCGTCGGTCGACATAGATCTCGCCTTCTCGTAACTCGAACGAGTTTCAGTTATCGCGAGCAGCTATTGGCGCTAAACGCACCATCGATCGTCATCGCTAACGTCAGTGATGACAGCAGTGAGGTGGCGATCGGGCCGTGGTGTTAAGCTCTCGCCGGATAAATGTGCGCGATGTACTACTACGCCAGCAAGCTGACTGCGGCGGCTTTAAGCGGCAGTTTCATCGGGGGTGGAGGTGGCGGGAGCGGCAATAATAGCGGCGACGGCGGCGGGGTCTGCCGATGCCACGAGGCCCAAAAGGAGCAGCGCTCCTCGCCAAGGAGGGCCACGACCCCGCAACCGGTCCAGCCGATACGGCATCATCATCAGCCGCGCTCCTCGCGCGTCTACACCCCTACCCTCGGTCCCACCATCACCGAACACGTCGTCATCGAACATCCCCGGCCTAATCACTATCATCGACATAGAACTAAGCACAAGGTATGTGAACAGATAACTAGAAATGCTCTGTGTTATTCCTCACAAGTTGGGATTGTATAATTTATTGTAAAAAGATTTCAAAGCAGACTGGACACGTGCATATGTGAGATTGATGGAAACGTATCTAGGTATTTTATCTTCTAAATTATATTAATATTTCTTCCTAACCAGTTTATTCTTGATTTTATTATTATTATTGTCTCGATGTAAATTTCGATGCAAGTATTTAGTTAAATTAAAGAAAAGTCTAGTTGAGTATTTCACAGAAGTTTTGCGTGAAAGTTTGGGAATAGTTTGTGTATTGGAATTTTAACGTTGTTGAAACTTTTAAATATCAAGAGATTTAACGCTGACGCTCACCATATTAAATATTAATTTGTTCGACAATAAAATTGTTTATAATTAATACGCGTTACTAATATTTAGTTGTATCTTCTGAATGAAATATTTATGTTGATGTCGCATGTGTGTATGAGATATCCGATTGTTCTATTTACTATAAATTTACAGAAGGCTTCTTTATAAACTTCTGCGAGAAAATAAAATCAACCAAATACATATATTGGAAAGCGATTCAGTCGTTCTCGATAAAGTAAAATTATCGATTTAAATCATGCTTATTAATGAGTTCAAATAATCTGACGAAGGATGCCGAATATATTTTGACTCTATAATCTGCAAAATGCAACAGAATTGGGAGTATCAATTCTGACCATTATCGACTCACTACTTCGATATCGCCTCTGACTCCAGAATGCATATCTAATCGGCAAACTTTCGTCTCTAGGTCGGTTAGAGTGCTCCGGAAATTCGGAAAGCTCGATTGTCGAGCCTGATCGAATTTCCGTAGAGTTTCATGCATGACCATCGAAAAGTTTCCTCGTAATTTCGCTTACGTGTATCTTCGAATTTGATTAACGGCAAACGCACAGTTCGCGGGTTAGGTGTTCTATGCAAAATGATGGTCGCGAGCCCTCGAGACACGAGGCACTTGTATTAAAACATCGTAGATAAGGGAAGAGGAGCGTTGCATTTGCGAGAGCTAACGTAGTTAGAGGGGCCACTAGATCGAAACTAGAGATCGATCGCGGCTACGTAGAGTTAATCTACACCGCGTCACGGACTCTGATAAACTCGACCCGGAATCCTCCATGGAAATAACACAGATGCTCGGTGGAAATTAATCTCTCTTGAGCGAGGTCAGCGATCGCGGATCCGAAAGCCGGCAAGATGTCTCGCAAAGCCAAAATAGAGATCCTATTAGGTCTCGAGTTTATCCCTGCTGAACGAGGCTAGGGCTAAAGCATTAATATTTCTTGCTGCTAAGTTCAGATGAACATGAAATAATTCAGCATGTTATTTCTTTTTTTTTTTAATGAAATTTATATTATTGCAATATATATATATATATATATATATATATATATATATATATATATATATATATATATATATACAATGACATTTTGCAATTGCGTTCTACGCGAGTACACATGTCATTGTCACATAATTAAATATTATGTATGTATTATAATTTTATGTATTATAATTTTCAATTAGAATCGATCTTTGAAATCAAATATATAAATATATATCGCTGGATTGCCATATATATAAATAATACAACATAAACAATGGTAGTATAAAATCAAAGAGAATAAATTTTTCACGCAAAACTTGCCGCTATCAATATCTCATTAATAAATATAATATCGCGTTTAGAGATATATCATTTATTATTTGAGATATAAATTGGAGATGAGAATTGAGAGAGGCAAGTTTATACCGCGCACGAAATATAAATCGCGCCTCGCGGGACAATACGGTTATTAAACATTGAATGGCAGCGTCAAACGTCTGTAATTAGCAGATAAACGATATCGACCCTTTGACCCGACGTGCGTAATAACATCTGCTGGGCACATCACCCTACATTTCCCTAATACATTATCACACATCAAAGTGAATCAACTCTGTATATCCTGCGATATTCGAAATACTATCCGCCTGATGTGTCGCGACAAAACTTTTAATTAAACGGCATTTGACATATTATATGTCAACGTACGTTTGCAGTGAGTTTAGTTATTTATTCGCTGTTATCAACGTTATCACACCGTTGTTACCACGTTTTCGCTTACACGCAATAAATAAAACGAATAAAACGCAAGAATCGTTACGCGAAATGTAACAGTTTTTGCAATAAATTATTCCAGCACATCTTCCTGTTATGTCAAATTCTACACACTTCCGCCAATCTTACCTTTGTTATTTTATCGCAAGTTTTTAATGAAGTATTGACGTGATGTATTTTTTTCCGACGTTCTTGCAGGATCGACGAAAAAGTTTTATGCCTTTCGTGGTCGAGGGGTGCTTTTTTAAAGGAATGCGATTAGCGCGACGAGGCAATTAATTTGAATCGCACCCTCCCAAGACACGACAGCCTCCGCTAATTTAATTTTAATTTCCACGACCCTTCGCGTTCGTTCCCTCATCTTGGAACTGGATGACGTGCAAACAACTGGAAAGATAATAGAAAATTATTGAGTCGAAAATGAAACAGCAAAAATTATTTTGTGTATTATACGACGCTTAATCTTTTTACATTTCTTCCGACAAATGCTTAAAGATTTTCATTATTATTCAATTACGGATTCATTTCAAGTAGCACGTACAAATTTGTCTTAATTTTTGCGCGTGTCCGCGAAAAATAATTCATTCAAGCAATCGAATTTGATAGACGATTCAAAAGGAGATTCTGCAAGCGTAGGACTTTCTCGCCGACTTTTGTGCGAGGATCGGCTGGGCTTTATCACGATTCAAACGCAGATCAAAGACCACGATCTATATCTTACGAGGAACGAGGAAATTTCACGAGCAGAAATCCTTCTCTGTTCTTTTATTTCTCTCAATTCATTGAAAACCACAACCTGCTGAACATCTTGGGTTTTACATAATGGTGATTTAGAAAAAAAAGCTCGCAATTTTGTCGTGCAGATTTCGCGTGAGCAGCATTTGTGCACAATTGTCGACATTGTGACAATTTCATATGTACAGCAATTTTCACGAAACTATTGTACATTAAATTTGAATTATCCCTCAAAAATTGTATCTTACAATTAAACAGATAAATCAATTTTGTGTATGAATGTTAAATTATAAACGTACATTCGTTATAATTATATAAATCAAACATTCTTTTCAACTATTTTGAAATAAAGACATTTTAGAATTTTTTGTGTGTTATATTAAAATACGAGTAAACGAATTGCAGTTTAATTTTTATGACAAAGATAAGGCAAAGATAAAATAATGACATAAAATTGATTTTGCACAATTTTAATATTTACAGAGAACAAATATATCCAATGTGCGCGCATGATGAAAAAAAGAAAAAAACGTTTTACAAAAATATTCTCTCTCCGAATAGCACCACATAACTGTGCAGTATTGCAATACTACTAATTTGCAGCCTACTATCATGCGCTCGTGAATTTTCTGTCCCTCTAAATTTCGCTCGCGAGTTTCATTATTATCAGCGAGAAAAGTGTGAATTTGAAGTACACAATACAGAATAAAACGTAACGCAACTGTGTTTCTCGCAACGTGTCACAGTGGTAAATTGTGTCTGTTTGTGGTCACGTGAAATGCGTAGCCGCAGTGTTGAAAATACATCATTAAAACAGTATGTCTAATAAATATCGGACCAGTCAGATTGAAATACGCCCATCCCATATATAGTTTGAATAAAAATATAAAATCGTAACAATCCAATCGTTATAATCCATGTATAAATATGTGTGCGCAAATAGAGCAAATAATAAAAAGTTTCTATGTTTCATTCGAATATTGATTCATTAATATTACCATCATCACATCAGACATTGTTTATCAAAAGAATATGTAAAATTGAAAAAAAAAAAAACACATTTTTATGTTAGAAAAGTGAAACAATTATCTTATAAAGAAATACTATATTAAATTAGAAATACATATACGTAATATTATCTTACATTATTAGTTTAATAAATTACGAGGAACTATAACAGCTACTACTAATTCTTTTTATTCTTTTTCAAATATTAATTTGGCATGTCTCTATGTCGGTACAACAAATTCTTCTTGAAGAAAATTATATAGATATTGTATGTGTATATTTTTGTTGTCAATTTTATCGTAATTTTAATATTCTGTGTATTTCTTATATAAAACACACATCGACATTTCCAACACGAGACATTACATTTCGTCGACACATTGCGAAACATCGATGTCATGGATCATTTCGCTACGGAAAACATTACGCTCGCGCAGAGTACTCGCCAAAGCCGCTCGAGTATGTCAGAAACTACACGAGTGTGCGCACGGAGGGTATAAAAGTTTTAAGCCGAGACAGACAGGTCGGTCGACGGGATATCCGGTCCCTAGCGGCTGCCGCTATGTTTCTTTTTCTTGTCGACTATTTTTTACTTTTCTCTCTTTCTCTCTCTCTCTCTCTCTCTCTCTCTCTCTCTTTCGTTTTCTCCCCAAAGAAATTTTCTTTCTATACGTAAGGGAAACTGTGTGTTCATACACGATTGCGTCACTATACAGTCATTTACTGGATGTTTCGGAATTTTTAATGTAAGAGAAAAGGACAAGTATTTCATGACAATACTGTAGACTGATTTTTCGTCTTTATATTTTTGTGAATTTATCATTATCCAGAATTGATTAAAAAAAAAATGATGTTCTAAAATTTCTCACAAAACAAATTAATTCACAATTTAAGAGCCATCAAAGTAGGAGTTCGCGAATCATATATTGAAATACCACGGTGACGCAATTTCTTTCCTCGGGAACCTCAGTTCCCTCTCGGAGTAGCGTCGAATCAAAAACATCCCCGCACGCGGTACGCATGTGTACCATGCGGGAAAAGCAATTGGGAAGATAGATTCATACAAGCTGGGAGCTCTCACAATGGCATACCCAGCACAATGGACAGAGATCGTGAAAAATCACGTTTCTCGTCGCCAGTTACTTCGGTCATGGAACGTTCAACGGATCCACGAATCTGTGCCAGATTCACTGTGCGCATAATTTCTTTTTAGCGGAAACTTAGTTTATTTATTCATCACGCATAACTTTATTTCTCAGATTCGAAAGTATATTAGTGATTATGCTTTAAATTAAAATTCTATTATAATAACGATTCTGAAATTAGATTGGGGAGGAGGGCTTTGTAAATTCATTTACACGTAGTCTTGACACTTGAAAATATTTTACATAAAATAACTTTAATTCGAAAAAAACTAATTAAACTTTACTCAAACAATGCAGTTAATAGTTAATTCCTACAAAAGTTTCACGGAAGGTATAAGAAAAACTTGTTTAAATGCAAATTACCATATTGCTCATATAAAACTCAAAGTTACTCAGAGGAATAACGTTACTTTGGCGAAAGTTGTCTCAATTTATTGTACGATTCGCGTGCATTCATGCGTGTGTGCACGCGCGCGTGAAGCGTGCACGATCGTCTATGATATATACGACGGTCCCGGGTCGATCGAAACATCGGCCGAGTTAATTGCTGGCTCGTTAATTACTCGTCTGGATTTAACCACGAAGTATGACGATGAATATAGCACGGGTGCATCAATCCTGCGTCGGAAGATCTAAATTCATTAAGTTCAATTAAAAATAGCGAGAATAAACGGCCGTTCCGGCCGATTTATGTGGGGGTAATTATCGCATCAAGGAAGTATTGGGATAACGTATTTAGGCATTAATTATTGATTGTACTCTGCTCCCATATGGATATCAGTCTTTTCGTATACATTTATCATAATTTTAATGTATTGTTTAATGTAAAATTAGATATTTATAGTGATAATGCAAAGTTTCATATCGTTATATATAATTAAAATCGGATAATTCTATTGACGATTAAATAAGTTGTATATATACAATGATTAATATCAATTAATGTTAGAAATTAATATTATTAAAAAATATGATTTTATGTCACTATTATATTACATTTTAAATAGATGTCAATTTTTTATAATGTTTTTTTTATAATGTCAAATATTGATATATAATTATTATTTATAATCATTATGCAAAATAAAAGCTTCTATCTTGACGTTGATTTATTAAAAAAAATGCAATTAACGATAGGACGAAATAAGCGTAAGGCGAATATGAAGCATTGGCAATGATATGATGATTGCATTACATGATCGATAACAATCTAATGATAGGCAATATTCGATAATTATTTGAAAAAAATATGTCGAGCTATATTCAAAAAAAAAAAAAAAGAAAAAGTTAATGAGGTATCAGAAGCATTGCGCGTTCGTCTTCCTCGTTATTGCAATGTTGCAGTTACGCCGATAACAGAGTGGAATCGAAGTAGTAAGAGGATAATAACGAGTTCTAAAGCCCACCGATAAATCGCCTTGACGTTTCTTACCGTCGGCGGCTGGAAAAAGTTTTAGATCGACGACGACGTCGTTGGTGAAATTTTCCTCCTATATACCATGCTTCTGAAAATTGTTCGTCGGCGACTAACTTGCGAACCAAAAAGTATCGGCAATTTCTTCCGAAACCTACAAACGATCGATATCCAACGAAAATTTGTTAAATAATTATATAAAAGTTTATCTAATTCAGACAATGCTAAAAGGCACGCTCATAAACTTTGCGCGCAAAAAAGTGTCGGCGAAGCATAATTGGTTCGTGTTTCTAAAGAAACTTTGTTTCCGTTGTTGCCAGAAACAAAGTAAATTTCAAGCGAATAATATAAAGCACACACTGCATGATGCAAAAAATGGCATAATTATTGGTCGCTTTGTTAACGAAATAAATCTTGTAGTACGCTACAATGGAAAACGGCTCCTTCAAATTGTTGTAGCGATTATTAATAATAACTTTTGGCATGATTTTAATATTGATTTTTTTGTAACTCAATCAGGGATATAATTATTTTATATTATTGATTTATTATCAACATCAAATATTATAGCTATTTATATACACATTGGAATTAAATTTCTGTTAAAGTAAATTCTATTTGGAATTCAAAAAGGATCTTGTTCACATATTCAAAATTCTAATGAATTATCTATGTACATATATAAATTAACTTTAATTAGACTAGCTGTCAAACTGCTGTTAAGAAAAAAATTGTCATTTTTTTTTTTTTATCAATGCAATTATTTTTCGCGTTGATAATATGTTTAAAAAAGGTGGAACTGCAGCTTTTTCATTACGAATCTCAAACTAGTCTATTTCATTATTTGTATCCTGAATTCGCAGTCGTCTATTATTTTCATTTTCCGGTGTGTTGCGCATGTAAACACAACTCTCACATATGCTATTTGCATTTTTCTACTTCAGCAATGCGTCGTTCTTCAAGCTTTTCAGTCAAAATGGAAATTTTTATTCCTGCCGCGAATAAAAAAGGATATGTTGCAAGCGGCTGACAGGCACACTTTCGTTCGTTGTATATTTTTACATCAGAATATATGAGTAAATTAAACACGCAGTTTCTGGATAAGGATGCACGTATTTCCATTTCATGAAAAGCTTTTTATAAAGCAAAAAAATATAAAATAAAAAAACCCAATGACATACATATATCTATTTTTCAATGAGATGCCTGTGACAACAGAGAATGCACTAGGCAATACAAAAAATATACTGCAAGCTGTATTCAAAGCATAAAGAGTGGAAAAATGCAATTATAACTCATATATGAAAATGCAATATAGATTACAACACAGTTTAAATATGATTTGAATAAGATTTTAGCAATATTAATTACAATTATGAAATTAAGCTGATTAACCTTTTTTTGAAGAATATATAATTATTATATTCTTTAAGAAATTGTGTATAAAAATATAGTTTTTAATTAAGCAAATTATTACAGATGTAGATAAATGAAACGAATTCTCTCTCTCTCTCTCTCTCTCTCTCTCTCTCTGTTTTATTATTATTTTATATTCTCAATATGACTTTTTTATGATTACATAAAAAGATAATGAATATATGATATTTTTTATAAAGAATTATTTTTAAACAAAAAACATCCAATATAATATGTAACACTTTGTGTATTATATTTGATATTATATTTTTCATTGCGAAAGATCGGGAACACGAAGAAAATAAAGGTTGTTAATTTGATTAAATCTATTCAACTAATTATTTTTAAATTAAAATATTTAAATCAAATATACGTCATGTTCGATTTAAGATGTCGTATTTGATTTAAATATATACTTAATTATTCTAAATAAAAAAATTATAATTAATTGTACGGATTTAGTCAAGTTAACAACTTTCTTTTTCTTTAGTGAAGAAAACTAACATTTAGCAATATATACATATATGCATTCGTGTGTATGTCTGTTTATATGTATATACATAGCGTTGAATCCGTTAAATGGCTAATTTTTCAGTTATCAGCATTTATTTCATCATAGCAAAAGGTTTTGTTGTCTCGATTGCGTATCACGATACCGTGTGTGTGTGTGTGTGTGTGTGCAACGGGCAGGTGGCCAATAATTGCGTAGGGGTGTGAACGACGTTGATGACGACCGTGGTAAAGGAGAATTCCTTTGAGAGCGTATCGCACGCCCGCAGATACGACGGGCTTCGGGTAGCTCGCTTTGAAGACAAGTCATTATAATCAAGTCGAGTGCAACTTAGTTAACAGTATCAAACCCTGGTCTCAATGGCGCCTCATATATTGGCGCGAGAATGCGACAACCGACGCGAGGACGTATACGTTACGATGGCGATGCAACGAGCAGCTTCGCCTTAAGAGAGACTCGGTCGCGTGCAAAGTTTTGCCATTATCTTCCAAAGTATCCCGCTGGCGAAGTGTCGGCACAAAGCTGAAACCCCCGTTAAGGTAAATGTCGATTCTGACGCTAGTGGTCGGATCGCCCCCCGTCCGTGTCGTCTGTCGGATTTCATTCCAGCGAGTTCTTAAACGACAATTTTTATGAATTCTCTTCGCGATATGAACTTCTAATTCAATAACAGTTTTTCCAAGTTCTGTTGATCAAATTTTATTTGAGCTTAAATAAACTGTTGTTGTGCAGCTTATAACGATAAGATATTCAAAGCTCAAATGTAATGAGTTCAATGGGAAAGTAAAACGTTTTCTGACAAATGTTGACGCATAAATAGATATCTGATTTGACAACAAAAACTATTAGTGAAAACACTATTAATGGAAAATAATTGAAAATAATTATGAATTAATTAATTAATTGAAAATAATTATATTGCCACAAGACAAAGAAAATGCTTGTAATTAATATCTGCAAAAGTTGGTAGAGAGAATAGGTAGATAGGTATTTGCATAGAACAAATTGCTGAGATGACAGATAATTTTCCCTGCAGTCGCCAGTTTTCATTCCGCTTTCTCTTTAACTGGAGTTATACAATACCAACTAATTAAGGATTCGATATTACCACGATAACGTCAATGCACCGCCACGTCTTGAAGTGTTCGGAAAATTAGGGAACTCCCTGAAAACTTTCAATTGCTCTCGCATCCAATGAATAATTTTGCGATCCCTCTTTACACTTAGTAATTATCTCTTAGCAAAACTATAAAGTCAGCTAGAAGAGAGTATAGTACTAAAAGTATTATAAAATCAATAATTTGTATGTGTGTGAACTGTCTTTACTCACATTTATATGTATAAAATCATACGAGACAGTATAAGTGGATTAAGGGATTTAAATAGGTATGAAATTTGACATTTTTCGTACAAAGGAAAAAGGAGAAAAATATTATGCCATATAGGCCCTCTCTTTCTTTCTCTACAAGTACCTACATACATATATACTTTGTACTCTCTACTTTTCTAATTTTTATTTATACTTCTCATAAAAGAGTTGAAGTCTTATTTATATAGTGTGTCGCGAAAATCTCTTATTGTTAGATATATATTATTTTAATAATCACAAATCTCATGATATACTCATGCGAGTAATAATCGACTTTTAAAATCTGTCCATTTATGCTGCGCTTATCTCAGAATTATTAGAAAATTTATTGTTTGTATCATTATTTTCTCAAAAAAAAAAAAAGAAAAAATCGATCGAGAAAAATCTGTTTCATCCTTCACAAGAACCAACTCTTTCCCCACTCACTTCGTTTTATTGACGTCGAACCACTGTGAAAAACGACGCTGCGACGTCAACAGGATTTTTAATCTAGCTTCGGCGTTCAATTTCAAAAACATCGATGTCTTTGGTGCAAACCGAAGAAGAATGCTCTTTCCATCGAAATTATTGCTTTTGTTGTTACAACGTAAGAATGCATATATCTCGATCTTATAATTCTCTTATTTTGATATTAAATTATAGTTTATCAGAACATATTTAATTAATGAATGTTCTTATCATAAACGTTTTATTTTCTACAAACCTATAGAAAAAAAACAGCTTACTGTTAATGTATAATATTAGTATTAAATCACTTTTGTATTAATATAACGGATATTTGATTTTTTTGGCGCGAAATCAAAATCATCTATTTACAATTTATTAATTTATTATGCTATCGGCGATACTTTGACATATAAATTATTGATTTTATATTTTTGTTTTGTAGAGATACCTGAAATACAAATCGGTGTAATGGTTGTAAATCAATGTGCATGGCATCGTACGATTTTTTATTACATAGCGCTGTATTTTGCAATTCATATTTTATACATGTGCATTTTTTTGCGAAAGAAAGAAGGAGAATGAGATAAAAGTCGTTTTATCATTGGGTACAGGTTCAAAATCGTAGCAAAAAAAAAAATCTGTTACGAACAATCGCGACAGCTAAAACTGAGGATGGTCGATCTCGTCACTTGCTATACCAGCCAGTCGATTTTATGAAACGCATCGTAAATATTTGTTACTCAAAAGCATCGTCGCGCACAATAAAAACATAGGTGCACTCGTGCACCTGGGACAAAAAATCCTCCGCGAGCGAAAATACAACTTCCAAAATCTGATGAATGCTATTTTACTCGAGGTCGCGGCGCTCATTGAAAAACCGGAATAATGAAATGCAAACTGTCCGGTGCGCATCCTGAAGTTTATACTCAATCTCATTAATTTACCGCAATTACTTGCAGAACTTTTGTTTCGTAGAACAAGGACAACCTGCAGGTCGAACAATAACGGCGCTTATTATTATTCTTGGCGCTCCAAGCAATATACAATGCACATAATCTATCATGTCTACATGTGTTATACATACATAAATATGATAAATATAAATATAAACCATTCAAATCTATTATTATAATCGATATAGCGTAATGGCATTCATATAACTCATATACGTAGAATCATGTCTTTTTATGAAGCATGTGAACTGTTATTTTTAAGAGCTTTTTTAATATTAATTTATTAATATTAAAATTGATATTATACCCTTGTCAAAATGTCGATATATAGAGTTATTTCGTGTCAGTATAAGACTGGAGCTGCCATGATTGATCGATTTTCCAGCTAGACACGATAAATGATGATAATATTTTTTTTTATAAGCTAAAGAAGTATAAACGATATATTTGAATTTTCTCCTAACTACTTACTATTTTAAAATATTTTTTTCTGTTGTAGGCAAGATGGTATTCAAAAGATATTTTTTTAGACACGTTCAACAACCACCCTCAGTATATAACATGAATTTTCATTAAATCGAATGACTTGGCCAATTTTTTCCCTCTTTGCCAGATGAAATTACGTCAAGCTTTAAATGTCAACGATAAGATGACTCAACCAAGCGTGATCTCTTTGAAAATAAAAAAATTTAAAATTTTTTAAAAATAATTATATTAAAATAATAAATTTCAAGAGACATTTTATGTTCTAATTGATAATTGAATTTCATGCTCTAATTAATAATTGAATTAATTTAATAGTGAGAAATTTTGCAGTGATTTAATTTTGAGATAATTGAATTTCACAATGTATAAATGAGAAAACATCAAACATCTTTTACCATCATCTCTCAGTCTGTAACTACGGAGTTTATTTTAGCTATACAAACATACAGCAATGAATTCTTGAGAGAAGAAGGTCGATCGATAAACGCGCCAGATGAATGCTTTCTACGCGTAGGGCGGCGTCGACTTCTGAATCTCGATTCAATATAGAATTCCGGCCGCGAATAAGAAACGGATGACGTGAGCAGGCGATCCATAATGTTATTTCGAGATTGGAAATGCGACATGAAAAAGAGCGGCGAATAATTTGAATATATTTACGCTTCGAACACTATTTAAACTTACTGTTACATTCATAAAATTTACTACAAAAATTTGTTTGAAAGTTTCCTTTATACGTTACCCAAACATCTTCGATTAAAAAAACAATGAAACATCCTCTCTCTTATCAGATAACACAATGTTAATATTATTTATCATTAATCAATAACAAGCGAAATAAGGTTAATTATACATACAGAAAATTTACATTTATTATAGAAACAAGAAATTTAACATTGACATTACTATTATTAATTAATACTATAATTATTACTATAATTAGTATTATTATGCGAGCATAACAATAGATTTTTATACGATAAAATATACATATCGTTAATTATGTTCTAATGAGTGATTGTATAAAATATTGATTATTAAGATAAACATAAATTTTATACTTACATGTGAATGATAACACATTGCAAAATTATACCATATCAATTGCATTATAATGCGAAATAATCTGTTTATATTTAGACCTTTTATTACACGATTATGTCTAAATTTGTGTGATACTAAATTTTTTTTAATCTCAGCCACCAATTCGGCTGAAAGGAGGACGCTTTAAGCTAAGAAGGCGATAATGAGGGGCAAACCTCTGCGGGCATGGCGTTTGTTTGCACAACAGAGTGATGAGAAATGAGAAAAGTGGTTATTAAGAAGACAGGAGGATTTCTTGTGGCAGCGGAAGGGCTGCCGACGTTACTTACCGAGGGGTGAAAAAGCGAGGAGAGGCTATCGCAAAATTGGGTGGATGTCAGGGAAAGGCCGTGCGCCGCTATCGGAAATTAAGGTCCACCGGGTAGGAGAGAGGTTAATAGACACGTCAAACTGTCTGATAAATTGCAGCGGCAAGGGACTTGGTGGCATTCGCATATTCGACTTTACGATTCTGTGCAGACGTTACGCATCACGCATATAACGAGTGTGCCTCGTCATTCGTTAGCATTAAAAACGTATTTCTTTTATCGCTACATTCGATTATTATTAATTATACAGTTTGTATATAATTGTTCGTTTTTGCTTCTCTCTGACCCAGGCCCCATATTTTCCTTTGTATTGGTTTTCCATTTGTGTCCAACGCAGATGACTGTTTGCTAATGAATATTATAATTACATCGCAATTGCGCACTGAAATTAATATTTTTATTAAACATTTTAATTTTTTACAAAAATATGCCAATACGTATGGAATTAATTATAAATTCTTTCTTTAAACATTAGTTTGGGATAAAAAAAAAGAATTATAAATCCTCGTCTTCGATTATTTTCTCTTAAATTCGCTTTTACATTGTAATGCCGTTCATCGATTTTGGAATTATTTTGTGATCGAGATTGGAAGACAGACGACGGACTAATCATTGCATGATAAATTACATCGCTCCCTAGTCCGAACTTGCGAATGGCTATTCCGCGTAAAATGGGGCACTTCCGACACTCAACCTCGCTCGTGAAAGCTCTTCGTGTTTGGGTGCGGTTCTAAGCGGAGTGGTTGGTCGTGTCGCCGTGTTAACGATTAATAAGACGTTTCACAAAGCGCAACATTCAAACATTAAATTGAGCAGACCGCATTCTATGCGTAACGTGTACATCACGGAGGTATATAGCATCACGCATTCTACATAGTCTCAAACAAGCCATTTATCATTTCCAGATACGAGATTATCGATCGCCAAACATATCTCGCATCCTATGTTTACGAGCGTGATTGTTAAATATATATAATTTAATCATATTATAATTCCATATTTATATTTAGATTAGTCTAAATATTATTTAATTAAGTTTTATTAATTACTTTTTCATTAACACCAAACTTATATCGAATGATTTTATATTATAGATTTGGTATTGAATATATATTATAATATCATAAATATCACTTATTTCAATGACAAAAATATGTAAATCTTTGATACACCTTCATTAATTGCAAAATGGGAACAAAGAAAATGAAATGAATAATTAATAAATATTAATCAAATGCATATGGATATGGAAAAACAAATGTCGATAAATTATCTGAAAAAGCAGAAGAAAATTTTAAGGAAAAAGTAAAGATGACTGTCTTAGTTAGTTTATATTCCTGATTCTATTTGCATGAGATTACGCGAATCGCTAACAAGCACTATTCAACACTTTCTATGCGACGGTTTATTGCACGAATATATCCACGTACAGCTGTACAATAATAAACCAGAAGTCTATCAGATAATTGCGAATCTTGCTATAAATATATATAAATATATTGTTTTGAAGAATTGCAATTTTTTAAAGATCACATTATTTTATCGCAGGGTAAAGAAACATAATTAGCGCAATATTATTACACCAACCATATCGAGACGTGACGTATCCTGTCAAATGTTTCTATGGATGTTTTTCGCAAAGAAAACCTCGCGAACACACAGACGATTTCGATCCCCCTTCCCTCCTTCTCCCCATCGTAGCACCCTCATCGTGCACTCTAGGCGTCCATTCCCGAGAGATTAATTCATCGAGTCCCTGAGGAGTGCGCCTGGCGTGTAACAGGCGGCAGGCGCAATATACCATTATAGAAAAATATGCGAGCGAATTTGCATAGCGGATCTTTATTGCCCGGGGAACGCCGGGCTTTATTATCGCTAGAGGAGCCTGAGGTGTGGCCGCGTCGTACTCTTCTACGCCATTACTCAGACTGTCATAACACAACCAGGGAACAAGTTGAAATATGCGGTCGGTCGCGCCTCGTCCACCTTTCTACGAGATACATGCGGTGCCGCAAACGAGGGAATCACCCCAAACAGACCAATTTATTATCTGTACTCCTAGGGAGTCTTCTCCTCATCTTTTTCCACATTCAATGAACTTGGCGAAGATCATTACCCTCATTATGTTGTCCAAGCATTTTGATTTGTCTGCCGCCGTATATGTGTGTGTGCTTGTTCGTATGCGCGTAATATTATAATTTTAAACGATTTTTATTTTGCAAAAAATATTTATATATATTTCTGAAGGTAATTAGCTCTCTTCCTTGCCACATATATTTTCGTGCCTTTTAATTTCATTACTGCTTATGTTAATTTTTGCAAAGTATTATTTTCCACAATTTTCTTGTTTCACGAATAATATTTACATATTATTTTAGTTTTTATCTTATCTTCTGTTTTCGTTATACTTTGACTGCAGTGTTTATTTGCAGAAAATGACTACATGTTAATGTAATCATACTACTTATTAAATCAAATAAAACTTTGTTTGAAATCAAAATCTTTTTTTTTTTTTTTTTAAACACATACACGGGTTAAAATCTTTGGTTGATATTTATAACAATAAACTTGCACACGATAAAAACGCTCGTTACTTTGTCAGACACATGTCTGATAACGTTTTAAAACATTTTTCAATTAAATGTGCTCTTTTGCTATGTTATGCTCGGGGGCATTTTTACTTTTCGCTTAAACATACTTATTGTTAGTCGTATGTCATTAAAACCATTCTGCTTTTAACTTTAATATATTTAATGATGTTTTATTATGCTTTAAAACTTCCTGGCTGATATGCGTCGAGTCTTAAGATATGTAGAGAAAAGCCATTCTCCGAGCAAAATTAAAATAACATAAAAACAAAATTTTTTGATTAATTTAATATCCGTTAAATCTTAATATGATAACATTATTATGTGTATTATATCTCGCGAAATTATTCATATGCAGGTGCGAGGTATCTGGATAACGTGTACATTGCTCGAATTACGTGTACGATTACTCCATACGAATGCGTATGTAATATCCACTTTAGCGTAGACGCATATCGTCGGACTACGAGGACCAGTGGGAGCCATCTCGTCTCGTCCAATGGGGATGCTTTCAAGCCGATTGGCTCGGCATTTCTCAACGCGGGCATTTCAGACGTTCGAGCCACTGAACCGTGATTAATATCGTGTTCCCTTCGTGTTCCCTCGTTTTCAGGATATCGTGAAGAAAAAACTGCGGTCCGGGAAAAGCCGCCTTTCTCCTCTCTAGTCACGCAATTTCAAAGAAAATATTATTTTACTTTATCGAAAATTTGTTGCGTTTCCAATCCCCCTTGATTCTCTCGCCTTCTCTCCCTTTTGTCTTTCTTTCTCTCGGATCGAATTCGCTTGATACAGACCATCGTCAGCGTAACGGAAGAAATCTTTGGTACACAATCACGAAGGAACGGAAATTAATTACCGGCGTTTGGTCGAACATAATTTGAGAATTTATTCGTGCGCGTAATATTTAGTTAATAATGTTTAGAATTAATAGCGAGAAATAAAAGAAACGTCTTATTATCATTTATTTACATGCATTTGCTTAAAGACTTCAAAAAGATAAATCTTATTAATTTTAATTTGCAAATACAAATTTTAACTCCTGACACCAATGACGATAATTTTAATGTGTTAAAAACGTTGTCTGCACGTGTATATATGTTTCAGTTTGTTTTTTTTTTTTTTTTCAGACAAAAAATTACGTTATTTTACGGGATTTTTTTATCTGCTTTAAAACTTTGATAGATATTGGTCTTGGAATAACGTATCTTATACACACGCCCACACACACATACATGCAACAATTTTTGTGAGATATATATATATATATATATATATATATATATATATGTATATACATACAATAAAAATTTTATTAATATAAAGAAAACAAGAAGATTATATAAGAAATATATTTTATGTATGTGTTTGTGAATAAAGAGCACGCATTACTTTTACGTACATATACTATAAGTATTCAAACAGTTGATATTTAAGATATTTTTATAATATTAAACATGGAGTAATATGAATAAAAAAAATGGGTCGACTAGCGCTTAGATACTCGCTAGTAAAGAGAAACATTTAATCTCTCGCCATAAATAATTTACGCGCTCTTCTTTGACCTCGCTTCTTATTGCTATTGCATGACATTATTAGCGTTACGTCTGAAAAATAAATTGCGCAAAGAGATTCGTTCCGCTTCAAAAGTGCATTTCATGTCGTTGCAAATTTCTCTATCTTACGAATGTAGACGGAAGCAACTGAAATGCACGGCCGCATAGGAGATGAACATGAGGAAAATATAACGCGCGAATAAGAAAGATTCTTTTCGCAGCGGTCTCATGTCGACGGTAATTTACATTCTAAATTAATCCTCGTGTCTCTCGTGTACGCGATATTTCGTCCATTAAACTGTCACTTTACTGTTGCTGCTTTCCACTTCCACTCAATTGTTCCGTTTGTTCCGTTTCTTCTCTCCGGTCTTATCATGCACATTTTCCCGTAATCGATACATCACTCTACATTTTTTCTAACTAAATGATAATAAATTCAATAAAAATTAGCAAATATTTAAAAATAAATCAAGCAATTTCGTATAATTCCTATGATCTTTTTTTAAATAAACTAAACCCAATAAAAAAGATATTGATTTTTTTATACAATATCGCAAAAAATTATTAAACAAATTAGAAGACGGAAAAAATTGCGAGCAATTATCTTTCTGTTTCATGTTTCATTACTAAAAATGGATAAAGTGTAAAAGTAATTATGAGCCGCCGCGAGAAATTATTTATAAACGAGCGCATGATTTATAGACGAGCGCAAAAAATCGACATAAGATAATTAAATATTTTAATGAATGCAAATTTAATTGCATAGATTGTGCTGTCGGTTATGCCAAGGAATAATCCGTTTGAACGATTGTATGTCCTTGTCAGTATGTAAATAAATAGATAAATGAAGCCAGGAAGATTTTTTAAATTGAAGAAACATCTCTCTCTCTCTCTCGAAGAAATTATTTCGCCGGATAATTTCGCAAAAGAGTTAAATTATTTAAAAGTATTTTTATTATTTAAAGGAATTTTTTTTACTATTATATTTAAAGACATTGAGAACACAAATCATTATTGTAAATTATGAAAAAAATATTTTATACGAAGAAATATTATATTCGCATCTTTGAAAATGAGCATATGTTTAAATGGATTGCTATCTAATCTTGAATTCGTGCGAATTCAAAGTTAATGTCATCATTTTGTATTAACTGTGCCACTTGTGCAACTCTGCAAACAGCATTAGAAAGAATTCCCTCAGGATTCCGGTCTGCCCGATGAATTTACGTGCAATCTACCTCGACCATATTTAATGTTGACATGTAGTCTCGTTTAAAGTGGGGAAAACGCAAGATATGATTTTATAAAGTGCTCTAATAAAAATAAATCTTTAATATTATATATTTTGATTAGTTTCTGTCAAATAAAAATATTTTTTTAAACATTAAATTTATATTATGCGGAACTATACATAATTCGAATAAGATCATTAACGATAGAGACGCGTTGTCGATGTTCACAATAATTCGCAAAATAACAAAGTATGAACTTTTGGAATAGTATCAGCATAAATTTAATGTTATACATTTGATTTTTCTCATATATCCGCTCATAGAACATGGAACTCTTCCCGATGAAAAAACGCGATGGTGAAAACGCACAAAGTCGGCCGAAGAGAAATCGAGGAGCTTTACGATGCGGCGATCATTTACGTCCTCGTTCAACGGAGGCCGTGGTGCAACGAAGAAACGAATAAATGGCTTGTTTATGTGCTAGAGCGAAGGAAATGGGAAAGGCGAAGGAGGATAGATTTATTGCGCTTGGGAAAACTCTAGATATTAGACGAGTTTCGATATTGTTTTGCTTCTCCTTGTGAAATTGATCTGCGCGTTTCAAGTGCGGTCTTTCGCGATATTTTTATTTTTTTACGCAAAGAAAACAAACGGAAATAGACGAACGTTTCTAAATTGCATTAAATAAAACTTTTATTTGAACTATATGTATTCATTATCTGAAGGATTATTGTGTGTGCGTTAAGAAGTGAAGTCTTTTCTTAATGATGTAATATTAAATGCACATATAATATCACAAAACAACAATGTATACTTTATTTATCTTTTCACTTTTGCATTTATTTAAAAAAGAATAATTATTTATAATATAAGATTTAGAAACTTATAATTCCAAATCTACTTTAAAATATCTTATACGCATAAGTAAAAAATCTTAATTGTCATTTCTGTCAAAATCAATTTTTTACTATATTTTGAAAGATTCTTAAAATAGGCATACAGAAGACACGTAAATGTAAAGAATTATAGAATTATTTGACTAAAAATAAATAATCAATAAGCAATCATTAATTTTAAACATCTAAATTAAAAAAAAAAAGATTAAGGAAAGACAGAGAGAAATGAGTTGTTCTTAAAATATTAAGGGACAAAATTTTTCTTATATGCGAGAGTTGTATTGCACTCGAGAGTTGTTGCCTCGTCCACACAAACGAGGCATTTACGCAAAAAGGTGCCTGGCAAACTTTCGGTAACTGACGATAACTTTGCAGATGTAGTTGCAAGTTTTGCGCGTAACGCTGTCGTGAGATTTTTACGACCCGCGATCGCGCTTAACGTGCCGATCCAGGCGCGCCGAGAGGAACGAAAAATGCACGAACAAATGGCACATGGTTTTCGTGTACTGCAACACCCTCCAGCAGGGTCGGGGATTAGTTGAAAGGGTGACGGATAATATACGAGCCCGGTGTCACTGTGTTTACGAGCTACCGAAGAAAGGAACGGGAATTGTGCCGTTAAATGAATTTGTAATTCATAGGATTTTCCGAGAGGAGGCGAATCGATGCATCTTTTCATTAATCTTGCGATGGCAAATTGTATAGGCTGAATCGAGAAGAGGCGAGGAAAATAATGTCTTCTTGTTTCGCAGCACGCATATGAAGATATGTAGTCGTGTTACGAAAAAATTGCATTATGATAATATCACGGAAAATTCCTCCCTCGCCGTACGAAGCGAGAATCGTGCGATTTGCATAGCGACCGCTATGTTTCAGCCCAGACACATCGTAAGAGATAATGTCTTGCCGTTTTGCATTATCGCAGATTGCATGTGTTCGGGCCGCGATAAGCGCCTTGTCATTTCTTTTTTTGTACTTGTTTCGCAGCGCGGAAATTATACGGCAGACGCCACGTAATTACATCGAACACGCGAGTCTCCTTGTGTTGTCTTCCTTTGGGGAGTCTCTCGTTCTCACGAGAGGGGAAAGATTGGAAATCGTCGAAATTTTTTTTTTTTCACATATTATGAGCAAACTTTTCTCGCTAAAATACCTCGTGTTTTTCGCGATGCGATCTAATGAAAATCTCGCCAGCCCATTAAATTCTTCTTTCAACTAGTGTCCTCGCTACAGTACCTTTAACGTTTCCACGTTCCGTGAAACGCGAGCGTGATGGGAGCGCGTTGGAAAATGAAGGATAGATCGAGCTTTATTTCGCTCTCACAAAGGTCCGTCGTCGAACGAAATAATGAAAGCAACGACGAGGACTCATTATAAACCTTCCACGGTGAAGCGATCGTGCGCGATGACGCTTGGCGGAACTTTAATTAAGTCACAAAGAGTTTTGCAGTTGGCGGACGCGCGCCGTTCAATTTTATTGTATTAGGCGTGAGAAAAACTTGAATTTTACTTATAACGATCTTAATGCAACGTCCAGCGCGATAGATGACCCGCGCGATGACGAGGAAGACTCTACGCTGCTCCTTAAGCCAAACAAAGTGCATTAAAGAAACGTTCGCATTTTCGGGCTAAAACGACCCGTCGACTTTCCACTGTGATGAATGAACACGTGGAATGGAACTTGGAAGCGTTAAAGAGCTTTAAAGCTCGTAGCTGGATCGAACTTCATTCGAAGAGAATGAACGTTAAATTATTTAAACTGACTTTAGATGGAAGCGCGTTTAACGGAAAAGCGAAGGGAATTGCAGTTTCTGCATAGACTTTCATTTGCCACAAAGTCTTAAGTAGATCGATGAAAAATACCGGGATATCTCGATTTGAGATAAAGCAATTTTATAATCGATTGAAAACGATAAATTTAAATGATAAACGTTTTTGGTTGATTATTCAGTATTGTATTTCTCGATTATTCTATATATAATATTTATATGCTTATTTTACTTATGTATTTAGATAATAATATAGTAATCTAAAATATAGCATTTTTACTAATGTATTTTTGATTTTTTTTTTTTTTTTATATTTTTTACAAACGAAAATTATTTGAAAATATAAGAATACAAGAAAGTTTTAGTTATGTTATATCATAAAATCTTTGTAAGATAATTAACCAATGAAAAGCTTAATCGAAAATCAATATCCGCAAAATCGAAATAGAATTTAGCAATTTTCCTTTCATTGTGTACGCAGTTAGAGAGGTATCACTCCTACGCGGAGAGTGCAATTGTCACGGTGGATTGTTTGCCCTCCTACCGTGATCACAGAGGTGGTAGAGAAGCTGATCGCAATAGAATGATACGAATGTGCGAGTCGGATAAAAATAGGAGGATACGGAGAGAAAAACCTTATTCGAGTAGCAGAGTTTGAGTGTCTGAAAATGCTGACGACACTGAGTCTCTTACCCTTTCGAGAGGTGCCTTTCGCACGTAACGAGGAAGGCATTCTCGAAAAAGGATCGAAACGAAGAAGTTCCGGAACGTATTCTTTTTATCGAAGCTCTTTGTGCTCTCGCACGTAATTGCACATCAAGAAGTATAGATTGTTCACGATTGCTTATTGTGTAACTGCTCTTATTTAGCTATTACGATTTATGATATATTGATGAGTCGTATTGGATTATACATTCCTTTTTATCAATTACTCGTATTACACGAATTAAGAAAGGAATTAGTGAGTGATTTAAATCACTCACATTTTAACAATTTTTTTTAAGCAATAGTTTATATATTTGCATATCGATGCTGTATAATTATATAAAATACATAAATTGTGTAAATTAAATATTGTAAAAATAAATATAATTAAATAAATATAAATAATATAAATAAATACGTAATATTTACGTAAATTGTGTCAATTAGATATTGTATAAATAAATATACTATAATTAAATAAATATAAATAATAAATAATATAAATAAATGTAATAATAAATATAAATAAATGTAATATTATAATATTGTGTAAATAAATATTATAACTTAATAATATATAAGAAAATATGTGATTTCTGTTTGATGCAGATTAAAAAAGAAAATAATAGACAGAAACTCGCGTGAGACAATCGACTGATGAACAAATTTATTAAAATGCAATATGCAAAAATGCAATTCAAATGTTCAGGAAATGAGAAAAAGCCTTTATAGTTTAAAGTGGAAACGAGATACGCGCTTCTTTTTCTCCGGCATCGTGGCGGTCGTCATTTGTAACGTCGCGATAACAATATCTTCCGGTACAAATCTTTTCGACACCCAAGGCAGAGAGGAGCATTACACGCCCGGTACAGTCTTATCATTTTCCCGACCATGTTTTTCCAAGCTCGTATTTCCGTTCGAGTAGCCAATCAGCCGTCTCATTGTGCGCTTTACGACGCTTGCCGATCGAAGTACATCGTATTGTCATGGGGTGTACGGGCGCGGGTCTCGTTTTTATTCCGTCGTACGACGACGAAAAATCTCACCGCATGGGTTGCGCGGTGTGATCCTCGGTGAAAATAGAAGCTCCTGTCACATCTCTTGAAATCGGCACGTGCTCGGGATAGGCACCTGGAAAAAGCTCCCAGGCACGCTGCGGAGAATCGAGCTATTCAGCGCGAAAGGATACAGCTAATGCGATTGCATCGCAGGTGCATCTCACGTTCCGGACGTACGGGGACAATGTAAGGGAGGATAGAGGAAAAAGTTCTACCTGTGAACCGTAGCCTTACGGGATCTTCAACCTCAGCCAAATAATTCACCTCTCTTGCCATGCCGTCTCGAGGAACAAATAGGCACCATTGCTTTTCGCTGCGCTACGTTCTCGCCCAATGGCGCATGAAACTTTTACGAATCGTGCCGTATACCGAGACCGGATGAGTCCTGATATTCTCGACGATCGGTGAAAATTGTGGTACTTGAGAAAATGCGCGAAGGCGCATCAGGTCCTCTAAAGGACCGCGATGTTGTCTCACATCGTATAACGTGGGAATTATTCAACGGCGCATATGAGAAATTGGATGAAGCTTTGTTTAAAATTTATATGTAATTTTCGTTATTCGATGGAAATAAAATAAGATATGTCACCTGAATATGTCTAGGAAAATGCACGCGAATGCATTTGTATGCGCCAAATGTAAGTTTATATTCTATTCTTGACATTATGAAAGAGACGAATAAGAAATAAAACAAAAATGCAGAAATATCATAGATACATTGACAATTATGGAAGAAAACAACATGTACATTCTATTAAATTAACGAAGAAGAAATCATTGCTTAATTAATTTTGAGTTATACATTTTTAATGCTATCAGCCTCTTTTTGATATATATTTTATTAATAATCCTTCTTATATGAATCAATATATTAACTGTAATAATTTGCATTAAAATATTCTATGACAAGATTTATTTAAATATAACTTTTAAAATTTTTCATATAAAATATTTCTCATTAAAATTCTCATCAATATTTATATTATACACAAATAACACACAAGTTGAATTACACATAATATTATAATAGGGATCTTTATAAGTTAATATAAGTGTACAGACAATGAAAGATTAAATATATAAACGCGTTTGTGTATGGGATTAGGGGGAATTCCATCTACATATAGATCTGTTTGATATAAATTCTGCTTGATGCATATAAATTGTAACAGGGCGCGACGCGATTAATCATTCGTACATATGTACAGACAAGTTAACACCGCGTTTCTCGTGCTCTGTTCTTCTAAAGAGGCTCATTTCTCTTGATCGATATGCGTTCTATTTATCAGCGTTGCACTTCGATTCCTTTCCTTAGTCGCTACTCTTGGCATCGAGAAACAAATCGTTCGTGTTATTGGGCAAATTCGCAAGCGCGATACGCTCTGCTTACAAATGCGGTAATAAAATTTGTCTTCTCTTACCGCCGTCGCTTTTTCAACCTTTACCTTACCCTCTCCGACATTTTACACTTTCCTTCCTTTCGCCCGTTGGCACTGTCGTTTCTTTCTCGAGTTACCTCCGAGCTTTGTAACGCCCGAAAGGTTTACCAATACGAAAAGTAAAATTAATTGTTTTTCTTCATGGCAGTCGCGTTTTCCGGATTTCACTCTTTTCTCCTCTAGCCATTTATTTCGATTGACGTTCTATCTTCTCTAATCAGAATTAATCGCAATCGATCGCAAAAGCAATTTGCGAATGTAGAGGATCGTCTGGCGGACGATGTAATCTGAAGCGCGCGATGAAGAGAATATTTAATTGATTTTCATTTTTTGGGAAATGTAATGATCTATAAATAATATTGAATTGCTTTTAAAATATAGGTAAATATTTGTCGCGGAAAACTCGAGGAACACTAAAATAATTTTTGATATTGTATTGATAAATTAGATATTAATAGATTACAATAATATTATCTATTAATAACTATCCTGCTAAAAATAATTTAGGAATCCGATATTTGCGATTAGAATGATTGAGAAAATTTGAAACATACTAAAGAAATATAATATAAAATATTCATATTATATGTTGAAACATATATATATATATATATATATAATTAATTAAGTATAATCATATAATTAAATTAATATATGATATTAAATGACGATATATTAAAGAAAAATAAAATATATTGAAAAGAAAAAGTATACATATAAACTATGATTAATAGCAGTAAGAGATACATTAGTTATGCAAATAAAATAATAAAAAAGTTAAATATAAGAAAAAGTTGATTAATCGACGTACGGCAGATTGCTCGAATGTACAACGGATATTGACAATGAGTTTATTCCGATCTATATTTTCTTTTTAATTGTCAAATAAGAACGTTGAATTATCTCATAATATTTTTTCCTCAGAAATGAGATTATATTATAATTAAAAGAAAAAGAGAAATATAAGTATATTAATTCTGTTTTAGAATAAGAAAATACATATAAAATATATGTAGAGAGAATATACATATAAAATTATTTTTCCATATATAAATATGACAAATATATTTTAAGCATATATATTGTATTTTCATTTATTGTATTTATTGTCATTGGATCGTCAGGCAAAGATAAAGCAAAGGCAAAACAAATAAATATATCACAACCATTTGAAAAGTTGGCTACTGGCTCTATATTATATAAATCCGATTCGAATAAATATCGATTGTTTTATGCTCAACATAATGAACAATATCTAGGCCAACAAAGGAAACTCTCTCAGAAGATAACAACTGTCACAAGGGAAATAGATGATATATTTCTCAATCTAATAAGTGCTCAGCCATCTCGATATACATTGTTGTCCATTAATAATTCTTCTCGTAAACTGTAATCTCCTATAGTTGCCGTATCCTTTCCATTTACTTTTTCTCGATGCTTCATCGCAACTAGAAAGATATCGGCTCGCTTTCGTTTGTTTCATTTTAACCCATAATGCGGACCGCGACAGAGTGGAATCCATAGCGCTCACAGCGATTTGCGGAATAGCCCAAGCGGACCTTCTCTACTTACAGCCACGGTCCTAAAGATGACTCCATTATTCTGAAAGGACAACTTTATCGTTCACAAAACCTACAGCGTCATCGACTAAATCCTATAGTTCCTTACGTGACCGGCATCGGTTATTGATTCCTTTCGCGCTGATCTGATCTCTATTTCTACCATTTTTCCCTTTCCATTCCATCCCTTCATGCTTCAGAAAACTCACCCTTCTTCAACCAAGTATCTATCAGGATAAACTTACGTCGCGAGCAGAAGAATCTCATTCGTTACAGCTTAGGATAAAGAGTATACTCTCGGTCTGCTGGACCGAGTTTTTCGAATGAAGTCACTTTTATTATGCTTTATCGTTGTATTATCGGTTATATCTATAAAGAAATTTTAATTTATCTTGTAATATTTAATAAAAATAACGACGCTAAATGAGTAATAATGACGTGGTTTTTTTTTTGACAACTCATATATTTTGCATAATTCTTTCTTATCAAAATTGAATGTGTCGCATTTGCCTATATAATATTCAGAAACAAGATAGATTCACGAACTACGCTAAATAGCTGTCAAAAGATTTCCAACGGCAGATAGCGAATGTCGACGTGCCATGTTCGAGCGATAAACTCCGTTGCGGCATTATAGCCGCGTCGGACTTCCATGAAAATTTTAATTCAATTAGGAACATCGTGGTCGAGGGTTAAGGCGAAAGTCGGTATTTAACGTGGAATTTAGTTAAGGAGTTTCCTTTAACTCGGTTATAGTTTTCAAGCAGCCGCACACGGCGTATTTACTGTTCGCGACAAAGGCGCCCGAAACCACGCTCATGCAAGGAACCCTGACGAATGACATTAGTCGCACGAGACATCGCAATTTCCGTAACTTTGGTAAAGAAATTTTACTTTAAGGATTAACGATACTGTCACAGACTAAAACTATTATTTCAACTTCTAAAATTTATCTTTAATAAAAAAATTTTATTCCCTAACTAATTTAAGTTTTTTTTTTTTTTTTTTAGACTGTCTATTTATTATTTCTATTTACTATTTTCATGGAAATCACATTAATAATATCATACAATCGATATTCAGAAAATATTACAAAAATTTTTATATCTTTAAATGTAAAATATTTAAATCTAGCAAATATCAATAAAAAATTACATATGTTTTCATTCAAAGGCTATTTCTTTATTTTGACTGTTTAATATTAAATATTTTAAATATTTTAATTAGATACCTTTTAAAAATTTGACTTTTGTTTGATAACCTTTGACCGCACCTTCGCGAGCGAAAATATTCTATAAAAATTCTTAACAACAAAAATATCTTTTCTGACGTGAACATAATTTAAAGCAATTCCGGATTTTATTTTATGGAATAACAGCGATTTTATATAATAACGTGCTAAATTGGTTAAATCATTACGAGCAATATAGCGGAAACATGAATTACAAATGAGAGCATCAGAAAGATAATGCAAGACAAACATGATGCGTGTTTTAATCAAAAAGGACATTGTAGCGATTCTGAGGATGAAGAGGGCGAGACGATAGAAGATAGATCGATAGGGGGAATGGGATATATTGTACGATCGAGAGATGTGCCTGAACGGTTAGTTACGTTGGGCATCGCGAATCCGATCTCAATGGCCTTGATCCTGCTCCCCTACTGTCGTAATTCAAACTTGCAGACTATCAGAAATGCATTGCATACAGAATCATGCGCGCCGTCGAGTCTGTCACAATAAAGGAAGGATTTACACAGTAATGCTTTGCAGCGGAAGTGGAAGCGATTTGCGTCTTCGAAGCTCTATACAGCGTCTAGTGATAGCGTAACATCACGTCACGTCGAAATATTTCGCGCATCTCTGTTTACGCGTATTTTGTATAAAAATGTTTTATTATTTACATGAAAATTGGATGAAGAATAAATTTTGAAACGCACGATATTTTAATAAAATTTATTGTTGTGTTTGAGAAAATTATCGTTCCTTTTTTATTCAACGCACAGATGAAAAATCGTTAATTTCAATGAATTTACGCTGCAAATTTGCCTCATTTCACTCTCTAGCGGACTAAATTTATTTCGTTAATTTAGCAGACGTCAGATATTTAACGACAATAATGTGAGAATATTTATTAGATTAATGAAGGTGGCGTAATAAAAACACGCGAACTCATTGATCGTAAAAGCAGCCTTTAATTAACGATGTGATATATACGCAACGGGAAATTGCGAAACGACTCGGCCCTTAATCCATATATTACGTATGCATTTGCGTGTCACAAGTCTTGAAGCATCGATAATTATAAATATGTCATAAATCATTGAATAAAATAGTAATAAAGTAAATTTATAGCTTTGCCTGACAAAGAAATTTTGCTACATGATTTATCGATCAAAAAATATTATTGGTCGCACAAATAATTTGATAATAAAACTAAAATATAAAGCCAATGGAAAATTTATTCGAAAATATATGTTAAATCGATTTCTATTATATAACATAAAAGTAAAGAATATATATCGGAGTAAACTAAAGTGCAGCTGACAATTTTCGAAATATGATGAGATGACCGCGCATATGCGGTCGGAAGAGCTATTATTTTTATATCGAGTAGGAATATTTTATTGATCACTTACAGAACTGCGTTTTAATAACACGGCTATCGACTCCTTTGCGATATGGACAAGCTGTTGGCTCGCACGCCAGATTTCCTGCATGAATCGCCAACGGTGAGCTTTTTTGTTTTATCGCCGCATAACACAAATACAGGTGAAGCAGGCAAAGTGAACGTTTTCCTCGTGCCATGCTACACGCCTGTCAATCGTATTCACATCAATGGACGAAATAAAATCTCTTTTAAAAAGTGTTTACGCGAGATTGCTCGACGATTTCACTAACCATGAGATGTGGCTTCGGCCTAATGGCTTTTATCTCTTACAAAAAGGGAAATGAATCGATATTTCTCACATTAATTGGATTGCGAAACGCATTGTAACATTTAATTCTTTAATATGGTATTTATATTTGATATTCTATGTATTTGTTTCTTATTTTTTTAATTAAAAAAAATAAAGATAATTTTAAATATAAAGCAACTGAAACATTTAACATTTATCTGTCATATTTGAGGACAAATATCTTATTCATTTTCTAAAATTTTCAAAAAACGTCCTTACTCCGGTAAATGATACGCAATAGCGTCTGTCTGACATAACGACACAAACAAACTAATAGTAAACAAAAAAACGGCGTCTCTTGATAAATACTTGTTAACTGTTAACGATGACGATTTAATATTTAATGAGTCAAAAATGACTTTAGGAAATATGATCATTGTCTATTTGTAAGAATGAGTGTATATAGGCTTTAGGAAATAAAATCTAATTAGATAAAATAAATCTTTTGGAAGTTGTTTTAAAGTCAAAAACGCGAGGCGCAAAAAAAATTTTTAAAATTTTTAACCGCGTATGAATGATAACAATCTAAAACGAATACAACGAGTTAACGCGATATAAGCGTAAAACGTTCTTGTGTTATGGAAACATAAATTCCTCGGAAAAACGTCTGTTTCACGAGCAATGCACAAATTTCTCTTACCCACCACAACATGTCTTTTACGGAGACCGGAGTTACGGTGTTGTCAGATGCCTGAAGATAAACTTTCCAAACTACTTCATGAAAATTTTCCCAAATATGTTGTAAAAAGTATCCTACTAGTTTATAATTTTTGAAATAGAAAATACAGTCGTATTTTTTTTTTATTATTATTGCATACTGATTTTTATTTATAATTTTTATTGTATGTGTAAAATATTTTATTTTACAAGTATTATAATAGAATCTACATTATATTTGAAAAAATCAAAAATTTATCAGTATTTTGTATTATTCCAATATTTTAAATACAAGAAATGTAAAAAAGTGCATTTGAAAAGAACAAATCTTACAAAAATTTTCTCGAAATTTTTCAAATAAAAAAATACTCCGTAATATATTTTTTTTCAACTATTATTTTTTATCATAAATTTGTCGAGTGTCAGATTTTGGAAAGGAAATATTTTTCCAAATCCAGCAATCTTGTGAACAAATATACTGCATGTTGAAAAAAAAAAACAATTGCTTTGTGAAAAAACAAAATTTCAAAAACTTCGACGGGTTGCTCTTTACGGGTTATCTTTTCGGTGCGATATATTTCATCGGGCATAAAGGCCGCTCCGCGATACCGGGTGTCCAGAAGCAGACGATGTGCACGGCCCTGAACGGACAATGGCCTTAGAATCGCAGATTTATGGAGAAACTTTTCCTCCGTGGCTGCCACCCCTCAGTTTCCTCCGGCCGGCGGAACTCGTCGCAAAGAAGTATTATTATCGGCGCACTGCTGCGAATATGCTAGAACGTGCTTCCACTTCCGATCACGCGCGTTATCGCAACAATGCGTGCGTTATACCGCAGACATTTGTTATCAGTGACGCAAACGAACAAAGAGGCCCGTTCTCTCTCTCTCTCTCTCTCTTTCTCAGTGAGAGAGATTAAATTCAACCATTCGTAATAAATGGCCCAGTTAAATACTCGCATACGAAAAATTATTAAACGCACCGCTTCCTCTACCAGATTATCGCAACATTTTCTTTGCATTTATTTCGTTTATCGAATAAAGGAAAAGAGCGCGTGAAATATAACGATTATTATTATTGAAACACGATAAGTGAGAATACAAATAGTTTGTAGCATAAAAATATTGTCTTATATTCCCATAATAATTCCAATAATAATTTTTTTATCTTTTTAATTGCGATTGTACAAATACCTATCGATATGCAAAAGGCTCGACATGTTTCGATAAACAGCACAACGACTAACTGCAGGATACTCGCGAATTGAAATTAGGAAAGTTTTGTTTTCCTGTCACGCGGTCGGAATTGGAAACAAAACCGTTATCCTGATTTTGCATCACTGCTAACAATTTTCCCGATCCTTTCATTCGTTTTACCCGACTTCACGATGTAACAGTGCGGTTTTGTGTTCCATTAATTTTACGTTGCCAATGCGATGTCAATATTGTTTTTTTTTTTAAATATAATTGCTTTTTTTGTAAAATAAAATTTTTATTATAAAAAAAAGGTTTTGAAAAATTATTCAACGGAATAAATACGAAAAAATTATATATTGGAAATATTGAATCAATAACATGCTTCAAACTTATAGAAAAATAATATGATACATTGCATTTTTTGAGACTGAAATACTTTAGTAATATTTTATTACAGCATTGCATAAATTTTTATCTAAAATTTTTCAAAATTTTTTCTTGACCAAAAATTAATAACAACATTGTTGAAAGGTCGTTCAAACCTCGTAATACTCATAAATACAAGAATATAAAGGAACATAATTTGCGAAGCCTATTATTTATGGAGCAGCCTTAATCGTCTTAGAAGTTTGAACAATATGTAAATTTTTATGTTTAATAGTGTTCTATTAAAATTTGAAAACTGATTAAAAAATTTGAAACTGATTAATTCAAGATACTACAAGTTCCTCGAAAATTGAATATTTGAAAGAGTATATAGAAATATTCTTTAAAAATGAAGAAGAAGAACGTAATCTCCAATCTCCAATCTCTGGTTCAGTGTATAATAGAACTTCGAGTACCCAATCCACAAGATGATATTAATTATATTGTCATTATTGTTTTCATTTATTTATTGTATTTAACATACTAAACAACTTTCAATTACTCTTAGCGAGTCGCTAAATCTGTGATGCAACGCATAAACATTAATTGTTTCCACAAACTACGTGGATAAACGATTGACAGTTTACGACCCGTTCAATAGACACGTTTCCTCGATGTCGCTTCCTACAATCTAACATTTTTATTTTTTTTTTTTTTATTTGAAACACGCATTTTTTTGTTTTAACATCGGTGTACCAATTGGAGAGCGAAATTTTGTCGTAAAAGCGAACTGCGGTACACGACATGCTCGATAAATTTTCAGAAGTCCACCCAGAAGCTGATAATAATCGCACTTACTCGTAGTAAGTAATAAAGATTTTTGACATTTCGCACGAACACGCGCTTTTCCATTTTACGGCCGGAAGAGGGATAAAGGGATTAATGGCGTCGGTATACGTAACGAGCGCGCGAACATGAAGAGGGATATCGCCGCTTCTAATTATATTCCGAGCATTCGACACTCTGATACTCGTAATACGTAAACAGATATCCCTTCGATATATTTATGACGTTTTTAATCTCACTTATAACGAGAACTATTAATAAAGCTCTTGACGTCTATTAATGACGATGTTGTAACGCGACGATGAAAGAACGGTCGATAACTTCCTAATGAAAAGCAAATACTCGACCGAATTAATAAGCGACCTTTGGTAAACCCGATATTTTTCACCACGCATATGCTGTCATAAATACGTGATCTTAAATAGGTGATAAAAACAACGCATAAAAATTTATTATATTCTTTTTTACGGCATAATAAACGAAGTACGGTGCTTTAATATCGTACCTTCGCTTAACGTTCGTGAGTGTGATGGCAAGATTTTTACGATCTTTGGTCAGTCGATGATTATTTTGTCGTAACGATGTATCGAAAATGTGCTATTAACGACGAATAAGGGCTCGCGCGTTTCTAAAAAGTCCATTTCGCTTTGATAGCCATTGGGGTGGCTTTTAGGAGACTAGTTCATGAATCAGGAGGCGGTTCATGAATCACAAAGCAATTTTAACGTGACCGCCTATACAGTATACGATATTTCGCCATAAAAACACGTGACACACACGCGTGTAAATCTCCGGCTTGTCGGTCAACTCGGTAGCGGAGAGATATAATAATTGAGACCCATAATATATACGCTGTCTGCACGAAAAAAAAAAAGGAGAGACGAAGAGCTTGGATAGTCAACGACTAGCTGCGCGCCCTTTATCGTAAATTTTACCAGGCAGAACTAGAGGAGGGGATTTATTATGCATCGTCATAACGCTGCAGGTAAACGTGCACCTACGCCGCACGATTTATGAGAAGTTTGAGAGAATTAAAGGCAAGAGGCGAATAAGGGCGCGCGCGCACACACACAGTGTATTTTCTCCATCAAATTTTTATAACTGCAATATATGAATCATTCGGTGGTAGGAGGAAACAAAATTAAATCTTTTCTCTCTCTCTCTCTCTCTCTCTCTCTCTTTAGAAACATACTTATATTATTTTAATAAACAAAAAAAATTTTAAATCTGCATTTAAATTTTGAGGCAGCTTAATCATCTCGAGGTAATAGATGTGCGTGCATATTTGCTGAAGAAATTTATTTGTTGCCAGATCTCATTCACACTTTCGTTTTTATTACTGCAGCGATATGATTAAAAGATATCGAGACAATATATGAAGCAAATGTACGAGCGATGCTTGGCGCACGCATGCACGGACGTTATATATATCACATTTTACCAAGGGCACATATTGGATCGTAAAACGTCGTTAGATATTCATTCGTTATTCGCGCTCGATCGAGCGGCGCGCATCGGTTCCCGACGGGACCGTTTCCTTGATCTTTAAACATCGCTTGCCCATGAAGAACGACCCATAAAGCGTCGCCATTCCGCGAACATCACGTTTTCAACGTGCCTTTTGTGGTTCATATGCTTTCCGCAGTCTGACATTTCTGTGAATCTGATAAAATCTTTTATAAGATAACACAGAAATACTGCTTAATGATATTATAAAGGCAACAGCAGCACAGATGTATATTTTTAAAATCTTTTTTTTATATAAATATTAATATTCTGTAAAGAAAAAAGAAATATATATATGTGTGTATGAAATAAATCATGCTTTTTAAAGAGGAAAAACACAGAATTCAACCGCGTTATTTGTACTCGCAAGAAACTCTACGCAAGTTGGATGGATTAATTACACGAAGAGGCAACTTACTTTCCGAGAGAATTCATTTTAACAATATTTGTAGTTTATCTGATATCTTTGATAAATTAATGATGCATAATTTACATATAATAAAAAAAATAAATATAGTATAATATAAATTACTCGATTAAATCTTTTATCGCTTTTTCCTTGAAAATATGTTATCTTTTTTATTTGATACAGAGCACACTTAATGTATAGTATATTACATTCATATTTTTATAATGATTATTATATTCATCTTAATTAAAAACATTATCAAAAACATGAGGGAGTTTCACATTATATTTATTATCGTTTTTTACAATTAATATTATCGCTTCACAATTAACTGCCAATTCTCTTGTCTCAACAATAAAGAATAGTCTACCCAATATTATATTATTATTCATAGTGATACATTGCGATGTTACATCTATAAATTTATCAGGACTTCCGTCTATACTGACAACATGGCTCGACATACAGATCTGAAATATTATCATTACAATTAATTAATATATGTAAAATCCCATTATATGTATATAGCATAATATAAATTACCGATATTGCCAAACAAAACTGTTTCTATTTATAAAAAGCTCGCATTATTCTTTTTTGCATCTTTTTACTTTTATTCTTACACCGACTTTAATTTTAACTTTTGAAATCATATCATGTACATACTCAGGCAATAAGACTTATGACAAAACTTGCGACCAAAACTTTTCTTAACTGTATTTTATCTTTCGGAGGATACAAAAGACCTTTACTTTTTCTTCTTTTGATAGAAGATAAAACAATTTTGCTTTAAAATATGGTAAAATGTAAAAAAGTGCAAATAATTGATGGATTTATAATATCTATAATAAGAGTCAATAATAGTTATAAGAAGATAAAATATTCATATCTTAAGCAATATTTATTTTAGGATAATAAATAAAAATTGCTCTGAAATTGTTATTTTAATAGAGAAATGCGTTTTTTATATATAATTATAATATATATTTAATTATAATATTTGTACAAAAGAATATTTTGTAAAAAATTTTCTTTAAAATAATTATTTTAGTACTGTTTTTCTCTAAAAAATACATATAAATATATAATCAATATATATAAATATATAATCAATTGTTTTTCTGTGTGTTTCAGGTAAGCTTTATACTCTAATTTCTATACTGCAAATGAAGATGCACCGCTTGTAGAGTGAGTGACAAAATTTTATATTAACATTACATATCTCAGACATAGATAAAACTTAAGGTTTTTTTTTTACGTATGTTTGGCTGCAAATTTGCGTGATTTTCTGTAAAATTAAAATCGTGAGCGCGCATGGCATATCGCGATGATGTAAGAAAAAAATATATTTCTCCAGAAAATAAACTCACAAAATAAACGCAATTTAATTGATATTAATAAGTTATGTCAGATTGAAATAAAAACATTGCGTTTAAAGAAGAAGTCCGAGGGAATTAATTTGTAATAAACAATGAGTGTTTGTTTAATAATTTAATCAATTTGCAAATTTTGCTTCACTCTCTGCGAAAATGGCATAATCTCTTGCTTGAGTTACGAGCATACTTCTCTTGAAGTGTGTCGGGAAAATTTATGAATTTCTGGGCGCAGTCTCGCTCTGCTGGCACAACGATTCGTCGCAGGCCCTACTACCCTCTTGTATTCCTCTTAGCGTTATTGAGGAAACGATCTACGGTAAATTCCACGAGAGCACGTCGCGGCCGAAACGATTCGTCGCGGAATAAAAAGCACGTGCCTCGAGTCGTTGCCGTCCAAATCTACGATTCCATCGGCTACGTTTTTCCATACATACGGGAATCGTAGTTCATTACGATACCCACATAAAGTTATCTGCCGTTTTATTAAATTTGTCAAAACAATTTTTAAATTGTATGTGTATGCTTACTTATCAGTGTAAATTTAAATTAATTTCTTAATAAATGAAGCTTTAATATTAACATAGCAGAAAATATATATTTAATAATTATAAATATATAATATATTTTATCCGAAATACAATACATATATATGATAATATCGTATGATTGTTCATCAGTTGTATGAGATCGATCGCGATTAATTTTGCAAAAAAATACGCGGAAGTATGCAAATTTGCATTATCTTGCTGAATGTCGTTCCATTCTCTTTTCTCTGGCGAGATGACAAAGGGATCCAAGTCGTCTTACATTGTGTCTCCAATTTTCAGTCTGAACATTCGCGCGTTGTATCCAGTAGTGCAGGCAAACAGTTAAGCAAACGCCGAGACAATTTGTCCGGTTAAGGCAAGCAGTTCGTTACAGAGGTCCTAAGGATATTACGGTAAATGGCGCTTTTGTGCATCCTCGCATTTGCACACTCCATTCCTTCATTTTCGTATATGTGTTGTACATATAAAAAAATATGTACTGTAAATTTTGCACTAACGAGATTACTAAACTTAAAAGTCAAACAAGTGATTGTGAGATATGCATGTAGAAAGAAGTAACGTTAAAAAATAATATATAACGTAATACATAATAGCATTTTTATATTCGAAAAATGGAAAGGAATGCATGAGATTCCGAGAAAGCTCGCGGAGAAGTTTAAATCCACGATTCAATCGAATTGCGGTGTTAATTATCTTTCCACTTCAGCCAACTCGATGATTTCATCAAGTTATCTCCGATGGCATTTCGATTATTAAAATCTGAGATTTTGTCTATATTAAAGTTAGCTTTGAGATGTAAACTTTAGGGAAAATATATTTGTATATTCTTTGCTTATATAAATTGTACACTCTTGCAATATACTATCACTTATGTAAAATGTAATTAAAAGATGAGAAGATGCAAGTTTATCGTGCAAGTTTCTCACATTGGGTGTCAGCTTCAGCAAAGAAATCCGAAAATTATGAGAAAATTATGAGATGAAGAAAAAAATGACGAGGAATGATGATAGAAGCAATGACAATGATAACTAGAACCACAACGACAACGAGATGAGTTGGACTTGTTTTTGTTCTACCCTTCGCGCCAGCTTTATTTCCTGGACGTTTCCTTCTGTCGTCCAGTCACGTTTTCCGGAAACACTTGTCTCGACAAAACGCACAGCCGTGACGGCGGCATGACGAGGCGAACCCGGCAACGTATAACGAGATCGATCCTGCCCCACCCATGTCCCATCCAGACGGGAAATAAAGGAATTTCTGGACAAAACACGTGGAGCGTAGGATCTATAAAATAAGAAATGTGAAATTGCAGTGGTTCTTTCCGACCAATACTACGAACGAGAGAGTTTATGCTCTTTTCCTTTACAATTAGTTATATATTACGGAACGAGATATGGCGATTAGAAAACATAATAAGACTGGATCCTGAATTCTGAAGATGAAGAAATCTTATTGTTAGAGAATATTTTAATTTTGCCAGCTTAAAATACCGAGGTCACCGTCGAATAAATCTTTTCATTTCCCGAGCATAGAAGAGATGGGAAAACCGCAGGAAGCTAGAACCATACTCGCGACTTTAGAGGCGCCTTTTCTTCATCGTGAATATTTCAAGAGTTTCGCTCGTTGTGGTGTTTTGCGGAATACCGGAAGAGCGTTGGAAGTAGCGCACATCGGATCGGGATATGCCAGACGCTCGTTCGACGTCAAAGCGGCAAAAGAGTCCTCTCCAGCCTCTCCCGCTCCCGCCTCGTTGGCTTCGATTTTTTTTTTTTTTTCTTTTTTATTGTGTCGGCTTTGATTCTACTCTTTGCGTATTCTCGTACGAAGATCGGAGACTTTCGAGCGCTTTGCCTCCGACTTATAGAAAGTATCCATCCTCGCCTTTCGTGCAGGCTTCACGGAGTATTATTTGCAAGGCGGATCATCCGGCCCAAGATTATTCTTAGAGAGAATATGAGCTTTTACATATAAAATTGAGAAAGAAAAAAGGAAATACAAAATGACACAATTTTTTTTTGACATTTGTTCTTTAAACAAAATATAAATTAGCAAAATTTACGGAAATTTTTGTTTCTTTATAAAGCAATCTAAATATAAGTTACATGTACAAGCTAAAATCTTATGAAGTAAAAATAATAATCAGAAAGATCATAAAAATATTTTTTATTAATTTATAAGAGAAATATAATCTCTATATTTCAAAATATAAAAATTTTCTTAGAGAGAGATATATCCTTTGTGTGAAAAAAGGAGTGTGAAAATGATTATATGGCAGCGTGCATACTTTTCGATAAGACGATATATCTCATACTAAGCGTGCTAAAGTCTCTTTTGTCAATTACGTTCAGCGACAGACCAAGTAGCTGAATGTCACGAACGGCTTAAGGAAATATCGAGTAACTCAGTGCTTTGCCTTAATACAATCTGCCTCTCTATCAGGATGCCTAATTCTTGTATCATCCCTCTGCACGGCATCCCTAATACTAACTCTAATTGAATTAGTCAACAACGTTGAGTTAAGCGGCGATATAACAGAGGTGCTGGAAAGAAAGATGCCCTTTCCGTAAATCGAGTTACCTCATTGAATTCTGAGAAGACGCGTTAAACGCTAAAGGAGAAAAGATTTATTCTAATAGAAATTACATGTCATTATGTATTCACGTGTACTGATACTAAATTATTAATAAGAAATGACAGAGATAAAAGAGTACAAATAACACTTTGAAAAGTAATTCTGTGTGATAAACGGCAGCTATAAATAAGCGCGATAAATTAGAAAGCATATCATTCTACGATTGCAAATGCGGACGCATCGTAATTATGAATTTTTGAAGCGCCTTTCGCAAGCATCGTCAGATTAAAAGTCAAATGGTAATTTTGCTTTCGCACAAACTTAAGATTAAACAGTCGTTATGCTTCAATGTAACCTTGCAAATCTTAACTACAATTCCTTTAGCGTACAGACGTATGTTCGCGAGAGTACTGAAGACATGAATAAATCAAATTCTACCGATCTACGCTGCACGTAGTACTTGTGTGTGAGAGCACCTGCAATGATGAGAGAATATATAGTCTGCTGAAGCTGTAACCTAAAGGGTGCAATATATCTGCTAAAAGGACTGGTTACGTATATTATCACATCGAACACAAAGAGCTTCATCAAATTGATATTATTATTATTATATAAGAGGTATCTATATAGCACAATAAAAATTACGTTATTAAAATAGTTTACAATTATTTCTTGCGAGAAAATATTATTCTATTAATAAATTAATTAATTAATAATATTAATAAATATTATATTGTTATTGAGCTAAATTGCTATGTTCTAGTATTTCGGGATTAATCAACACATTTTCGTCGATAATTTACTTACAATTTAAATGAATTTATGTGTAACTCTTTGATAAAAAGATTTATATCATCAGCCTCTTTCCTATCCTTCAGATTTTACCTCAAATACCACGGTGTCTACCGGAGGCTTTTTTTTTTCTACGGTAAAAAGGTTTTTTGACGAGAGAGATTTGGAAAGCATAGGAGGCTTTCAGTCGCTTTTCTCACTTCATTGTCCGCTGCTACGTCACACGCCATTCATCCACGTTCATTCTCCTATGTGTGCTCTACTACAGTAAGCTACTCTGACACACTTACTTCATATCCGATCTTTCATCTATTTTTCCTTGTTATGATGTACGTCCGTTTTATCGCAACAAAAGAGATAATAAGTCCAAAGGCTTGTTCAATTTTGCAACTAATTGCGCGCGATAGAAATATGGCAATCTTCAAACTGCTTTATATAAGTTCAAATATGAACATGAGAATTCACACATAATTTGACATGTGGTTGCCATGGCATTCGCATAAATAAATTAGTAAAGCTCGATTAAAATTCAAACTCACGTGTTCTGCTTTCAATGAATTCTGTATACGATGGCGCATCATCGCATATTCTACTATATTCCACGTGATAAAAATTTATAAGCTGAAACGATATTAATTGCGTTGTGCTCACATATACATTTTAATTATCCATGAGCAAAAATTAATGAGCAGAAACATCGTCGTTCCACATACATAGAAATATGCGTAGCACAATTGAAAATTTCATATAATTTATAGTCTGAAGATGTTGCCTTCCCTCTTTGCAATAATACATTGGTCTCTTTATATATTTCACATTTTTTTATAACATTACAATTTTATTCTTTTCGGTAAAAGCAAATTAATCGAACGTTTAAATTTGCGAGAGAGAGAGAGAATGGCCCGGGAGAATAGCATAATAATAAGAATTTGCCGCGTGTGACGTCATGACCCGCTTAAAGTCAGAACAAAGTGCCCTCGGGCATCAATTAATTCAATTCCAGTCGACGCAACGACCATACTGACCGTCAACGTAATTGAACCAAATCGTTACAAATCGTTTTTGCTTCGGGCAATCGACTGATTATATTCCCGTAATCTCTATTAGAGAGAAATATAAATTTTATATGTACTATTATCACATCTATTATTATTATGAATATATACATACGTGTATATGCATATAAGGGTATTTGTGTGTGTGTGTGTATGTATGTATGTATATATGTATGTACAAGCGCATGCAAATAAACGCTATTATCTTCGGGAAAATTTTTTTTTTTAATTTTGATTTTCATATCAGTCTCTATGAACGTTTGCTTATTAAATGCACATTATGTTTCGTATCTTCTAAATAAAAAAACGAATTGGTTTTATAAGCTTATTCTATAAGCTATTACCAAATATATATAAATTGTTGCTCTGTCTTTGATCTTATTATGTAATATATTCAATGTTGTCTTACATAATTAGTCACCCGTAAATATTGGTTAATATGCATATAATATAAATTGTTATCTTACAAGCCGCTATTTATTTATGAGTTTGCAACAACTTTTGCGTCGATTTTTTCGGCGCATCAATAGTACGCAGCTGCTACATATTGCAAATATAATCATAAAAATTACAATACACGTGAAAAGAACGATTGTCGGCTAGCTAACGAAATCAATTGCAGGTGAAAAGTATTGAACCATACCCAGAGACAAATCATTGGGTACATATGCGAGTTATTTTTATTACTTATGCTATTGTGAACGAGTACAGTTTGTCGCTTTAAACTATAAACGAATAAATCAGCTTCCCATAATTTTATTTTATTCGCGATCGTGCCCACTCGTCATCCCAAAAATTATAGTTTCCATTTATTCTCGGAAATATTTTGATATTTTATTTTTCAGAAATAATAATGGTCAAATATATATTATTTATCCTAATCCTCTCATTTTTAATTATTTATAATTGTTTGAATTATTAATATTTTTACTTGTATATATTAATCAATAATTTGCGATAAATTTTATTTTTGTTAAAATTATTTTATAAATATTTAATTTATCGCGCTATATTTTTTTACTATATTTAGCTACATTTTTTACAAGAGATTCGTACTGAAAATATATATGAGAATGAAAATAATTTTATTATTCAAATATTTTTAGTATATATATCATATATACATATATGTGCAAATACAAAGATAGATTATAAATAAATATCGAAGATTTGAAATAACTTAATAAATAAATAACTATTTTAGCGTTTCGACGATGAAATACTGATGCAATATCATATACATAGCTGAAGCAAATATAGAGATAGCGAAAGCCCAGGAGAAGTAAAGATCAACTAACCTTAGGAACACCAAAGTCGTGAAAGACGATACTTCGGCAGATTCCTGAATATCGTACGACGGACACGTTAAAAGCGATTTGGGTCGCTGACTCGAATCAAATCACAGGACTTCGGGATTGAGTCTGTCGAGTGCAGTGACACCGACAGGATCTGTCGACAGTACCATGACGGTTTCCTGTACATGCTCTCGAATAATTACGTATGAGTGCGCAGAGAGGATCTCCACCTGTGCGATCCTCGTCCTTCTGTACTCTCGACTGATCCTCACTTTCTTCCTCTTCTACGCGACTGACACTACTGTCGAGAAACTTCATATCCTTTAACTTTCTCGTCGATCAACAACATCGTAACTCACGAAGATGCGACGTAGTAAATGCAAATTTAATTCAACGTTATCAATTTTAATAAATAAGCTTTGGAATGCGTGTTTCGCACGCGTTGAAATTAGAAAAGTATTATGATCAAATCTGATTAAAAAGAAAAAAATTATTAATTTTTCCCACGCATCTCATATATCCAAAATTTTTAAGTTCTATGTTTCTGTGGTGATAAAAAAGTTATATAAATATTATATATTTATATATATATTTATGTTTATTTATTTATTTATTTATGTTTATTTATATATTATTTATTATTTATATATATTTTTTATTATATATATATATATATATATATATATATATATATATATAAATAAATATTATTTATATATATTTATTATATATATAATAAAAAAAAAAAAAGTTTCTTAAGGAAGAACCAGAGATTATATCAATTATATTAAAATTGCGAAAAATAACTTTACAGGCACTTTTCTGTACTAAATCAAACATTGAATATTCCACGAGGAAGCGTGCCTTCTATGCACGGATCACATTAGGAGTCCAATCGCAGCTGGGTGTAGCCAGTCACTTTTAGATGCATAATGTAGTCTCTCCTGGTAGTCTCTGTGTTACCCCGACTTTCGTGGAAACTATCCCATGCCGCAATCCGCTCATGTCGTGACCAGGTTGCAAACTAACAGCCACGGCTATATGCCTTTACTCTTTATTGCACGATCATCCTTAGATGCGCTATGATATTTCGAATTTCCTTTTTGCTCTTATCGAGCATTTATGATATTATCACGAGTCGGTTTCATAATTTATGAGATATGTATTAAATTATCATATCTTGCAAATTTTTTATTGTGAACTTTTTCCATGCCACCTTGCAAGAGAGGAATCGTTTGTTTAAACACTTGGATAACTTATATATTTAATGCGATATTTTATCTTTATTTATTCTTAATAAAAAAAATATTACTTAATATTGTATAATATCAATCTTATGTAATTTAATAAGTGTGAAAAAAATAAATATTCCTTGTTAGTAAATCTTGAAAAATTCTCATAACTTGTATAGAAGATGTAAAAATCAGACATTTGTATATTTCCATGCAAAATTAGTTCTCACCTATATCCATCTCACTATGTTTCCAGCTACCTCTCTATCCCTTTATCTGCATTTTCGCAGATTAATATGAAGAATGGAAGCGGTAATGCGTGCATAGCTCGCACATCGATGGCGTATACGTCAGTCTTCATACTGTAATGTCGGGCCGTCGATAGGACACGAGAATGAAAAATGACCAAAAGTTCCCTCCGGGTTGAACGATGCGGCAGAGGGTTGAGGGAGTATAGAGGGAGGCGCGCGAAAGAGAGAGGCGGATTGTGAGTGCTATTGATTGCCCATCGCCATTGTTGCCGGCCGCGAGGACCAGAAAGGGTAGGAAATAATGCAATATTACCGAGCAGAAAGCGATGATAAATTGATATCTAAACCACGGCTTTTATGACACCAGTCGTCCCATGAAATTTGCATTAAGCCATTGCTGTCCAAGATTTAGCTGCGCGATGGAGGGCAGTAAGTCAACATATCAATTTTTGAGTATGCATTGATCAGCTGTAATTTCTGCCCGTAAACATTTTGAGTTTCAAACAACTCGGAAGTTTCTATAAGCGAACGGCGTACAAAATTAATGATTAAGAATATTTTGCAACATAAAAAAATTATGGCGAAATTATAACAGTCTTATAAAATAAAAATAACACCAAGAATATGATCGTCAATTTCCTCGCCGATGGCAATAATGAGAATGAAATTTGTTAAAATGTCTCGAGACAGGCATTACATATAAAATCGTTACATGGCTATAAAAACGTTTTTAAAGAAAAAAAAAAAAAAGGAATACGTGAACAGAGATACGTGAATTAATTGATGTTGCTTTATTTTGCCAGGTCATTAAACACGCGAAAAAATTTTAATAAATCTGATAAATCTGTCGCACTTTTGTCAAGCCGTTTTTATTTTATCATGTTTATTTGTCTTTTTATTTTTGAGAGAATTTTTACATCTTGAGATTTTGATCTAAATCGTACCTCAAGGAGACAAACGATGCTCGCTGTCACAATTATGATATGACACATGTCTTTATTTCCTACAAAATCGGGTTTACTGTCACTTCAACAACGATCTACATTTTTCCTCTCGTAACACAATCATTTATTACATTCGTGAAAGTGATTTTTCGAAAGCGATTTCATTTAACAAGTTTTAATACTTTTATCTGGTTTTATTTTAATAATACATTGTCATTTTTTGTTTACATTACAATGTGACTTACTTGCGATATTCTATAAATGTTTATGTTAAAAGATTTAATAAATTAACCATTATTTTATTTGTAGCATACAATATATTGTTTAAAACAAATATATCATGTAATAACATACAATATGTAAAATATAAAAATATTGCAATATGAAAAAGCTGCAATATAAAAAAGTTATAATATAAAAAAGTTGTTAGTTTTCGCCGAAAATTAATTCCTCTTATTATTACCATTGTAAAAGTCAATACGAAATATTGCATTGCCATCACAAATGAAAAATTTGCTGTGCAGCGAACAATACGGCATCTTTGAGTGCATTCGAAACTCCTGTCCCGTGTTCTCCAGTAATCATCTATAATTTTAACTCTGGAACAGAAGTAACGTGAAACTAATTCAAACTCGGACTCTTTACTCACCAGTGGCAGAACTTTCGAGTAGCCTTTAAAATTACAAGATGAGATTATTTGCAATCCGCAAAATCCAATCACGCAATGCTGAAGTACGAAATAAAAGAAAAGCATTGATAATCTTGCAAATATTAAAAAAAAAAAGTTGAATTAGTTTTACTGAAATGTAAAAACTTAATTAATTAAAATCAATTAATATTTCGTGTAAAATGTTTAGTCTATTTAAAAAATATATGTTTAGCAATATTACAATCAAAGATTCGAAAATGAACTTTACGTATTATTTGCTTCAATAATTTACAAAACGCAATAGTAAATTAACGTTGAATTTGATGAATTTTGCATTTTGATAATGTAACCAATGAGATTTTCGATCGCGAATGACTGCGTGATTGCGATGCCTCCTAAATAATACATTCATGGAAATCAATTTTGCTTCTTTTTATGAATTTCAAACAATGCTTCATGTACGCGATATTGTTTCGATCACAAGAAAATCGCGGAGCGGCGAGATGATGCGAGACGCTTTAATTACAAGGAGATCGTGCGAGGCTGGGTGACGCGCGAAAGGGAACAGCACGACACGTGCTCGAGCACGCGCGACTTGCCGAGAATATAATCCACGAGTCGCATTCTTCACGTTCGAAAGTGTTGGCAGGTCCTCGAAGCACAACCTACCTGCGCAATTGCTGGAAAAAAGATAGAAACTTCTCGAGTACGCTCGACTACAAGTTTCTAATATTGCCAATGTAAAGAATCATGCACTGGAGGGTGAATAATTCAATGGCAATTCAATCGACAAATCGTTGTTCTCACATATATATATATATATATATATGTATATATATATATATATATATGCTTGATTTACATATTACGTTTTTGTATTTTTTTTTTAATATTAATTTTAATGTTTTTAATATCAAAAGCAATTAAGAATATATATATAGAAGAATATATATAAAGAATATATATATGCTTGATCTATATATTACGTTTTTGTATTTTTTTTTAATATTAATTTTAATGTTTTTAATATCAAAAGCAATTAAGAATTCTATTTCATTTTAAACAGAAAATAGAAATGGATTTGTGTGGCTGGAGTAGCTACTTTTAAAGGAACGTCAAAAGAGGGAAAAGTTGGGGATAGCGGAATGTTCGCAGCTTTTCGTGCTTACCACGAGTACCACGCGGAAAGTTTCATCGGCACCTGATGCCACCGACAAAATTTCAGCCAGTGGTTAAGGACGCCGTTGAATAATGTAGAAAGCTAGCACCCTGTCGAGAATACGCCGGAATCGTTCAGGAGCAACGGAAGGATGTTAAATGTCGGTGGCGGCTAGTAACCAAACTCATACCCTTCTCGTGCAAACGTCGACGTTATACACACAAAACTCGCATTTATTTCGAACTCGTGTTTCCCGCAAAGTTACGGCTAGGCTCTCAAAATCATCTCTTGTTATCGGCTATCATTTCAAGATTATTGCACGTTTTTTGTTTATTTATTATGCGTTTATTTATTTATTATCTTGCAAGATTGAGAAATATTTAAAATTATATACACATGCAAAATCCAATAACTGCATTTAACTTAAATATAAAAAAAAAAAAATTAAAAATATTCTTCATAATCGCAAGAACTAAAAGCTCGGCTTCGAGAAAAACTCAATCGGCGTACGATGAGGAAGCAATTTTCGCAGGAAAGATATATACGGAAGCAAAAAAAGAATACGAAAGAGTTGTATTCCCGCTACGGTAAGCTCACATGACGTCAGCTTTGTTTTTATCCCGATGAAATTACTTTTTGCGTTTCTTGCATTCTTCTCTTGCTTTGTTCCTCCAAATCAGCACGCTAGGATCGACCTTTCTCATTCCTTATCTTCCGACTAGTTTGTATCTCCCTTTCTCTCCAGCGTCGACTGTATTGCTCTGGTGAACTACGAGGACGCCTCTCGACCCCAGCTAAATTGCACCATTAATTGCACCTTGCGCGCGTGGTATGCAACTATGTCGAGTGTAATAGGCCGTCCTTGGCCCAGATACCGATTCTTGGAGACAGTATTCGGTACATCGCGCAGATGTTGCACTTGTCATCTATTATTTGGACCATTTGCTGAAAAATGAAAATCTATCGACACAATTGATTACCTTAGTTTAGTATATACTTTGGTAAATTATTATTTTCAGCAATTTATTTCACACACAAATTGTTATGTTCAAGAATATTATTTAAAAATTGAGAAACCATTAAAATATATTACATCATTATTTTATTTTAATATAAAAATAAAATATTATTTTTGCAAATTGTACATTGATATTATCTTATATTAAAATATTAATGATGTACATAATAATGTTATTTTATTTGATTATTAAATTGTGAAATTATGATTAAAGATACGAAATAGCACAAAATGTCATGCACAAAATAAATAATAAAAAAAATAAATGCAATCCCTTCTATAAATATTGTGGCAGTTAAAGATAATTAAAATTATTTATTTAACAGTTGTTAATTATTTATTCAATTTTATTTTCATTTATTTAATTAATTATTTATTATATTTTTTTTTAATTTATAAAAATATTGATTAAAGTTATTAAATTTTTTAATTGACTTTATCACACGAGAAAAATAAATCATTTGAGCTTGGTTAGGCTACTTTGGGGAATATATATCATGCAAAGTAGTATATGCGCTTTAATATAAACTTACCCAGAGGGGCGATGTTTGATTGGTTTAGAACAAGCGACTTTACAAGATACCTCATTAACAGTAACATCGTAACGACTGGTTGCACCAGCTGCTCATGGCTCGCTTCGTACACTGGGAAGGATGTGGGACACATCTAGAGCAAGCCGTACTCCCCGTCCAACAAAGGCCACTGAGCGTATGTAACGCCATTCCAAGATATTTATGATGCGTCCTGTAGCGATTTACCTTACCCTCCGTCTCCGCGATGGCATGGGTGAGATTGTCTCCTTCCATCTCACCTCTGGCTCCATTTACTCGCGTTGCACCGCACGCTCTCTCCTGCAAACATGACAATCTGTTTCTTCGAAACACTCGCGCTGAAATGCACACTCGCATGCCCTCGTGAATCGAACCAACCACGCATATATACAGGTGACACACAGATGCATTTATAGCAAGCACACACACTTGATAGTCACGATGCGAACCAATTGGGTGTGCACCACACGTTCCGACGTGCCACATGCGAGATACACACGCATATACGCACAATTCAGCACACCCTCGTCGACGAAATATCCGTTCGTGCATGATTGTACGTTCATCATCGAGTCTGAGTTTATCAGTCACTGAGCACACACACTTGGTTACTCATCTCACCTGTATCCCTCGCCATGATTCGCACGGTTTCGTCTGGCAGATGCGCTGGCAAAAATATGTTCGTGAGTAAAACATTGTTTGTGTAACTCAAGACTCGTCTAATTTAATTTAATTCATTTCCACGGAAGTAGTTAACTACCAAAAATAGTGTGTTGAGAAATTTTGATTTTCTTTAAAAATATATTTTAATATAGAGAGGAAATATTAAAAAAAAAAAAAAAATGAATAAAGTGAACATTTATGAAAATTCGTAAATGGATCAAGAGATTCTTAGAAAATGCAGTCTTTTATCGGAGCAATTTCAAACTGAAATGAGCCGACTTGATAAAGTTTACTTTGAGTATGAAATTGTATGCAGAGTAGACCTCATGAATTATGGATTTTGCTTTCTACTTCTACTTCTTATATGATGTTACATATCGAAAGCGTTATTTTTTTTCGAAAAATCAATATTCTCTTGTAATACAATATTTCAGTAATTTCTGGATGCGAAAGACCACGATTAATGACATACTAAACCTATTCTCTCATATGTGTGTGATTTGAAATTTTAGTTATTTAATATTTACATCATGCGCATTTTTTCCAGCCTAAAAGCAGAAAATCATATAACATTTCTCTTAAAATCTAATTATGCTATTATTATTATTATTATTATTATTATTAATTGTTATTTTATTTATTTATATTTATTATACTTAGGATATATATTTATTAAATTTTTCTATAGCTTTTGTCTTCTCCTTTTCTTTTGCCCGCGCGTTTCTGTTCCTCTGTCGCCTAATTTAGCTCTCTCTTGCCATTTTGGCTGAGTCGTCATGTCAGTAAAACATCCTGACTTAGCTGCGAAATGAACTTTGACCTCTTGAACGTTCATCCGACCAAAATCACTTGCGACTGTCTTTCTTCATTTCAGCAGCTTCATTCCATCTCGATACGGGCGCCAATTTAAGAAGCTTATAAAAGGGAAGTGCACCCTAGCCATGGAATGCAAATCTTCACTGAGCGTCAAGAAAATTGCGCTCCCTTTAAGCTGCTGCACCGAGCGTTCGTTGCTTTGATAGAAATCGCTGCTGCCTAAGCAATATGAATTTTAAATAAAAATATTAAACTAAAATCACTTACGTATATATTTTATACGTATACATGACATATTTTATATGTCATTGATCACTCTTATTAATACATCGTGAATAAGATGTCCTAAAAAAGTAATGCCATCTTTTTAAATTTAAAGTTTCTGTAAAATCGAAAATTTATTCTTAACTCAATTATTAAAAATACAAAACAACAAAGAACATTCTTGCATTTAAATTTGTACGTATGTCGAATTGATACGAAATTCCTTCGACACAGCGAAACAAATATACGCGAGTTAGCTCGCAGCTCATAGCTATTGCAATCCATCACAAACTTCAAACTGATCATTCGCAAAACTTGAATGTCGAAACGAAAACTATCTCGCTGCTCTTTTCCCGAGTCGTTGCTTGGCACACGGACTGGGATCCGTTCCGCTGGCGAAACCATATGTAATTTGTTTGTGTGCGTCCGGATGAGTTTTCCCGCGTCCGCATCCATTTCGTTTCTCCTCGTGTAGTTTCGGCGCCCCTGCACAATTGCGGCGACGAAACTTTCCCGGCTGGCACGACGCCATCCTCGTCGTGGACAGTGTCCGAATGTGTTTATAGCTATGTTTACGTTGACGATAATTTTCGGACAATGCTTCTCGCTCCTCGTTAGTCGATCTTGAAATTGGCTTGGAATTTTGTTAACAAACGATTTTATATTCTTTTTGAAAAAACGAATGATAATGAAACAATGATGATAGACTACTCGAAATTTTTACTACAATATTTTTTGTAGTTTTACCATCGATAATTATGTATTTAAAGAGCAATAAATAAATATATTTTTGTATAACGAAAATAATTTATCATCAGAAATATCTATTTAATTAACATATAAAATGTAAAATAATTATAATGAGGGTATTTTATTATTGATCGTAACTAAAACATTATTTGTATGTAAAGGGGTATTATTTAAATTATCAAAAATAAAGAAAGGATCACTGCGGATTATTTTGTTGTCAAATATAATAATGAAGAGATAATAGCCAGAAATAATCGCGCGGGTGTATTTTATTCTACACTTCAATCTATTACGTCAATATTATATTTTCGATGAAACATTAACGAATATATTGGAGCGGAAATAACGGAGAATAGCAGGAAGCAACGTTTAAATCCGCTCGCTTCCGAAGACGTATTCCCAGTCCACAATTTAAATCCCGCTATTCAACCGGCCTTCTCTATTTCCTTCTTCTTGTCCACGATTATGATCTCGAATTGAACGTAAAACTTGAAAGGTCAATCATGTGGAATACATTTACATATATATGAGTTATTTTATTATCTTTTTTTCATCATTTGACAATAAATATGTGCGAGATATTTCGTACAATTTTATATATTTGTTATGCCACATAATTATGTGCGCGAGATTGAATTCATTGACTTGAAAAATTGTACCGCATGACAAAATCTAATTTTAATTCTTAATCTTAGATGTCAATAAGCCATCGCTTTGTTTACAATCGATCAGAAATAAGTAAATTATTTTCACAATTTGTGTGTAAAATAATAAAAATATAATATAATTAAATATAATTAAATATAATATAATTAAAAAATTTTTGACATTAAATTAATTTTCTCAAATAAAAATATTTACAATTTTAAGAAAGATTCACATTCTACTTTTATATTTAAAAAAACAATTAATTTTGCATCTTTCAAAAGAAGTTAGACCTTATTTAATTAAATCAGTAGCATTAACACAACAGCAATCACGATTTGAGCAAATATAGTAAATATACATGACGGTTTTATTTTTTATTAATAACCGATAACGAAGGAGAGGAAATGACAGCTTATTTTTCGTTCGATCCTGACCGGCTGCGTCGTAAACCCAACGGAATCGAATTAACGTCTTGACATTTCCGATTGATTTCTGCAACGCGACGAATATACGATCCGCCGGAAATCATTCGCCGCGCCAGTTCATGAAAGGAAGGAAGGGTACGTTTGCAAGGGCGAAGAGCTTTTAACGCTTTGAAAACCCATTAAGATAGCAAGGTTCGCTTTTGGGTCGAGACTCAACGACCTTTTCACCATGACAGCCGGAACATGTATGTATGTATGTGTACATACATAAATATATCTCAGACAGAGCATATATGTATTTCTCGATATCTATATACGCCAAAGCCGATAAATCCAAGAACTCATTTATATACGAGAACCATAAGTCCATAAAGTGACTGTTCCATATATCTCGACGTTTTTTGATGTATTGCGCTTTCGCGATGCAACTTTTCAACAAATAATTATTCTATAATTTTCTTTAATTTTATTTATGTATTATTTCATTTTTTATTAAAATTTCAATTATTTTATTAAATCTTGTATATACATATCACAACTTTTCTCACATTTTTTTATAGTTTGCAAAATATTTTATAAAATCAAAGAATAAAAATAATTATTTTATGCGGTTAAACGCGGAAAAAAATTAATTAATTAAATCCGCACGTCTAATCCACGAATGTCGCCTTGAACTTTGGCTCTTTAATTCGCACCTACTGCTGCATATCGCGGCTTACGATACAACGGTGGTGTCTTCCTTTGTAGACGGATATTACTAGACTGGAGCAACTTTGTATCTCACCGAGCAAAACAAGACGAATGTTTCTTTTTTTTCTCTCTCTCTCTCTTTCTCTCTTTCTCGTTCTGCTTTATTTTGAATTAAACGTACATCGAAAAACATATACAGGATTTATTAGTAATTAATACAGTCGCAATATGCTTTCATATTAAGATCAGCTTTGAGAATCATAAAAATGATATATAATATATAATATAATATTGTTATTTTATAAACATTCTAATGACATATTTATAAATATTTTCATTATTTTTTTATAATTTGAGATGTAAAACTCAATTTTTGTTCTTGCCTCGATATATACATTTGTTATTATAACATTACTTTACGTGCCTTTTTTTTTTTTTTATAACGTTCCATTAAAATTACCGACGCTATAAGTGGAGCACACCTTAATTCTGTTTGCGGGAGATTTTCAACACTGCGTGTATTATTACAAATTATTATTTCGCGGCACGCAGTAGTGCATAAAGCGTCCGTAAAGTTTCCGCAAACACACAATACCGGATGAAGACGAAATACTTCGCAAGGAGCGCATGGCACGGCGAAGGATAGAGGAGAGATGAATTGAGGCAGAAAGTAGAGAGGAGAACGTGGTGCAACAGCAGGCAAGTACTCGTCGAGGATGGATAAAGGGAGTAATTTTCGCGGGTACACAAGCTGTAATTATTAATGAAACGGATGGCGGGGGCGTCGTACTTGGTCGCACTTAAGGCACAACCGCGGACTTTCTCGTCTTCGGTAACACGATGCGAAGCTTTCCGGCTCCATCTCCTCTCAAGACTTCACGTTTATAAGGATTCATTTTTCATTTCACGCGTGTCCGTTGGAATAATATACCACCGAGGTTGCTCTCCATCGTGCTCACTTAAGGGACGTCGTCGTTTCTTATTCCTATTCCCGTCTTCGTTCTTATTTTCTGCGAAATTCTTCTCACACCATGACTCGACGGTTTTGCTGTAATTGTCTGTTTTTCAAGCTGCCATCACTACGTGTTTGTAATGTAAAATTCCGTGATCTCTGGAAAACGAGCTGCGGAATTTTAGTGCATTTAATACAATGAATTATATAATACTCATATGTACATTTAATTTTATTATATAAGATTTATATAAATTACGCGATATTTATAAATAAAATATAACGCATTTCTGTGAGATTTTTAACTTTTGTGTTATGAACTTTAGCTTCCTTTTTTTTTCACGATTCAAGATACGTGAACTAATTTTATCGAGGAGAATGTTTGCTCGTGGAAATTAAATCCAGCAAGACTTAAGATAAAATTAATTCTCTACACATATAATAGAGTACACATACCATGTCGTAATTACAAAGATTACGTGCGAATTCTTGTCATTCCTAGAGATACAAGAGCTTTACAACAATTTCCTCTGCGTATTAAATTATTTCACAACAATATTCATACACAATTTTCCTTCTAATTTATCGTTTATAACGAATCATTTTTCAATTCACATCTTACGAAATAACTTTCAAAGATTGGAGGGAGAAGAAGTTCTTTGCTAAATTCTATCCAAAAAGTTTTTGTACAATTTTTCTATCCAGAGAAGAAATCGAAAATTCAAAGTTTGTTTATTTTAATAATTAATTCTTATTGACTAATTATTTTTTTGTAGCTTGCTATACCAAAAATACATTAAAAACTAATTAAAAAGGATATGGGCATAGATAAATGGATACATGCAAACTCTTTTCCCGCTATGAATATTCATTGAACTTTAAGGCGTACGTAAAAGAAAATATTGGAATAAATTATTGCAGCGTGAATATACTCATATGTATGTAGAATAAAAATTTATATATATCTGCGTAAAAAATGTAATTATATAATAAATTATTATAAAAAAAAAATATAATTCTATATAAATAGTATATATATATAAATATAGATTTATACATATAACAATTTGAAAGCATTTGTTTCACTTTATTAATTATTACACTTAATTTTTTATTAATAAAATTATTAATAAAAAATCTTTATAAAAGAACTTAATTTACTATGTAAAAATAAAATGAAATCTGCACGTGTAATGGATACGATTATGGTGAAGAGCAAGTAAGTGATGCTTAGTAACTTTTATAAAGAAGACATTCTTTTGATTTATACGAAAAGTGTGACAAACTTGTCGCTATGGAGTAAGATGACTTATGGATCATTTTGCATAATACACACTCGACGTTGTCGGTCTATTTTCCGAGTCAGAAGACCCCCCCTTAAATTTAGCTTGTAAAACTAAAAGAAGTACGTATCTCTCGTATTGCAAACGTTAAGCAGATTAATGCGTACCGTCTTTACGTCTGGAGTTAAGAATGGCAAAATAGGGGAAGAAGCAAGATAATAAATATCAGCAAGCGACTAAATGTTGCTACCGAACCGAGATAGTAAGAAACTTTAGACAAAACAAATGTGAATGCAGTGGCAACTACGTGAATCCTATTTTACCGGGTCGCGATGATGAAAGATAGAAAAAAGAGAGGCGTAGAATAATTCCTTTCCCCTAGATGTTCAGTAATTTTACGAAAAGTTGTTTAATTCCACATAGACTTTCCACAGAGACTAGCTGAGGCAAACAATTTTCAACTTACTCGTAATATATCATTCATTTTATTAATTATATCAAAATGTATTGTATAAACTTGTATAAATATATATATATATATATATATATATATATATATATATATGCGTATACAATGCGCGCAGAGTAATATAAATTATTAAGTTATAATTAAATGGATCTTTGTAATAAAAAATTAATTAGACAGTGATAATGTATGAAAAAAAAATTTCCCTACGGGAAACGCGAATGCGAATAATATGATACTCGCGCCGTGGAATGGATTAACGTAAAACGATCCTGAGAGCAAAGGCCTGGCAGCGCCTTTCACACTGGTTGCAAACCAAGTAAATTCCAGTTTGCGCGTGCATTATCTCGACTGCTTAGCGATAAATATTTCACGCCAATGTTTCGCTCCCTACTCGCACAGTACATTGGAAAGCCATTATGCTCACCCTCGCCCTCTCTCTTTCTCTCACACGTGTCCGTCCTATACTCGCGATTTACGCACCACTGCATTCTGTCGATGCACACATTGGTTGTGCCTAATCCGCGGTGAATAGCATTGACGTCAAATTTACTGCCTCCTTTGTGAACATTAGTCGTCGACGAAGTAGATGATTGGGATAAAAGTGATTGCGATCAGGAATTATCATCGAGGATGAATACAATAAAAGATTTAACGTCTAAATTTTTAATATGAATCCAAGGAGACCGAGCAATTTTAGTGAGTTCAGGTTTCAAATACAAGCACGTCTATTTTTTTGTATCCCTATAATTTTGCATCGAAAATTGCCGAAATTATATTAATCTCAATTCTCAGGTGAAAAATATTTTTAAAAAAGCTGTATTTGCAACCGCATTGATTGCAAGCGAGAATGGATATATCATTTTCGAAATAGCTCAATTTCTCGGGATAATTTTGGCACAGATTTCCGTTCTATTGGTAAACTATAATGCACACATATGTATGTACATATGCTACTCGAAAAAAGATAAATGTTGGCTGGAATTCCAATTCTGCCACCGCAAATGGAGCACGCCATGTTACTCGCTGCACCACCGCGACGATGAATAAGTGATTGCACTTTTGGCAACGACACTAGCGCAACAAGAGGTGCATTGCACTGATGCTTTGAACATTTTTTACATTTCTTTATTGCAAAATGTTGGTTATATTCTTTGTTTAAATTTATACACAAACTAGATATCGTACTATGACAATTATATGGCATATGGCACATATTTTTACGTTTATTATTTTAAAACAAACTTTAAAATTTGTTAAATTTCTTTTCCGTTATCACAAAGAGAAAGAGAGAGAGAGAGAGAGAGTGTGTGTGTGTGTGTTTTTAATTTTTATTGAAAAAGAGATGAAGATGGCTCATTTGGTAGTGACATTTAAAATATTTTATTTATAATACTTTACACACACACAGAAGAGACCATTTCATAAAAACTCCGCTGGCTTTGCGATTCGCGATCTATAATTTGTTGACACATTGCTTATATCATCATTATCGTTTAATTACACGTGCGACTGCCGTTACGCGAATTCGGACGGAGCTTATGGTCAAAATTTATGCGAGTGATTCGCGGCGGCACTCTTCGCTCAGGTTCTCTTGCAGCACGTCGCCCGCGGAGATGCAATTTTGAAGGCAATTTAACTTGAGCCACAAGAGCAAGCGTAAGCTATGGGCAAATGTTTACTGTGAAAATCGTTATAGTCGTTCCGAAAGCTTCCGGATCGTGCTCTCACGAGTTCTCGACGACGAAAATGTCTCATACGCATGGCCGCTTAATCCTCCTATTCGCCGGCTCTTGTCCTGCTTTTCACTTTGTCGGGATCTTTTTATCTAGAAGATTTTCCTCTTACATTTTCTTGTCTCTACAATAAAAACGATTCTATCGTGATGTTCTACAATTGACAATATCGACAACCATGGAAAATCTAGAATCAGCAGCTTTTATCTCTCACAGATTCTATTTCGAGTAAAAACTACATATTATGTACATTCGTTATAAAAAATATAATAAACTTTAAATCAAACCATATAATTATTATTATTATTATTATTATTATCATTATTATTAAACGGGAAGAAAATCTCTTTAGTATCTATATATAATGTAATAAATATATAATAAACAATATATATAATATAATAAATATAAGCTTTTTTTTTAAATTTGAAATCTCATTTATGTACGTAATCTTCTGTCAATCAATTGGGACTTATTATGTGCGTTATGATATTTACATTGTCATGTATTGCGCAGCTTTGGAATTACCCTTTTTAAATTGAGATCACGTAATCAAAGTTCTTTATTCTAGTTTCCAAGTTTCCTACAATATTATACAGATATGACACAAGCTGTATGGATCCTTATTTTTAATAATAATAAAAGAATGCAAATATATCATTTTTTCTTTTTTTTCTAAAAAATAAGACTTTGTATTAATATATTATTGCTCAAATTTAGATTGAGAGATAAATTTGTTTAAATTATTTGTTTCGAGAAGAAAATATATTAATAATCATTTTGGTTTCGCACATATCTTTCAAATACATACTAATGCCAAGTCAATAATTTTTTTATTAATTTATTAAATTAAAAACGATAATTATTTCTTTCTTTTTTCACCGATTTTTTTATTTTATTGATTACTAGTTCTATCATATAATATTTATTCGACTATTTTGCGTCATAGAGAAAATATTCTATCTTTTGTCGGAACACGTATTGGGCTGTCTTAAATAATGGAGAAATTCCTGAGTTTCTCGAGTAATAATAGCTAAGCATTCCGACTCTGTAATATCGCCCTTTCTCTCAGCACCTCCCATTCTCTCTCACATTTTACTCGCCTTTACTGTAGCTAGCACCTCCACGCCCTTTGTCAGTGCCCTCGGTGTTCACGCGCGCACTTACACTTCTTCACTTCACGTGAGCAAAGCCTTTAGGTTTACGAGACTGAATCTTGACAAAATATCGTCTTTAGCTTAAACACTTGAGTATATTAAATAATCAATAAATATGATTAATAATAATCAATAAACTCGATTTTTACACAAAGTCTTTCTTCTTTTACTCTTTTCAGTTGGCTCAATGAATAAAATTCTTTTGATCAAAATAAAAGCTGATGCCCAAAATAAAATGCGACGCGCCTCTTGTGCGCATTTCCCAACTCGCGACGTAAACGAGATTTACGGCATTTGCGTCACCTTTTCGTTCGCGCCAAATATTGAACCCCCTAAAACAATAAAATCGAGATTTATGAGGTGCGATAAATTAAACATTTCCACATGTGCACGTCATCTCACTGCAAAAGTTTTTGCGCATATTCTTAAAAAAAAAAAAAAGAAAATATGACGAAAACTATTTTGCTTCCGTGCAATGTAAAAGAATATAAAATGCATATTTTCGATCTTAGAGCTTTTCCAACAAAACAAACTTTGTAAACTCGCATTTACTTTATTTTTGTTGCAATTTAACAATCTTTACATACAATTTAGTTGTGAACGAAATCATGCTTCTTTCATTTTCATTTATTGCTAAGAAGATTTGTTTGACATTATTTTAAATAATACATATATATATATATATATATATATATATATATATATATATGTTGCTATGTGTATATCTGCGCTATGATATTGTGGCAAATTATATGTATTTTATTAAAATTTTATTTATATGATCAGTTCGATGTGTAAAGAAATATTTTGAAATATACTCTGATGAAATATATCTATCTATAAATTGTCTTTCAGGATGTGATATTCATACACAGTAGTTGGAGTCAACGAATAACCAGACATCAATAACGAGATATCAATAAGTGTGTATAAATTAACAGAATGAATTTCAATAATTCTCTTTAAATAATAACGAAATAAATTGTGATATTTATGCAAAAGTGCATATTATAATTGTGTCAAAAAGCATTTTTTAAATATATAATATATATTTTGAAAAAATAAATTAATTGTAAATAACGTTTCCTTAGCAAAACATCGATTCGCTCTATTGGTCTGAAGAAGAAGAAGAAGAAGAAGAAAAACTTTTCCTTAACAAAACATTGATTCAAAGTGTATATTATTAATTATAAATCCTGTAATAAAAGTATAAATTGAGGATAATTTAAATAGCATATATGACGAGTCGATTACTTTAACATTCATCTATGTATTATCTATTTTTTCATGATTTTTTAAAATCATGACTTTAAAATGTGAAACTTAATAATTATTCAATAAGCTATTTTCTTTGGATATCAAAATCCTTTGTCAGCCTTCTCTATTCACGCTACGTTCTATTTCGCAAATACGTCTCCTTTACATTTTCAACTGCGCACGAACTCTCGGAACCGCGTTAGTTGCTCTTTTATGTTGCACTTTACGGTCTTTGGGAGAAAATTCACTTTTATTATAGAAGAATTCTCAGGCGCACCCGGTGACTGCGAAACGCTGTCCTTCTTTTTTTCCGTTCTTTGCTCATCGATAAAGGCGGTACGGGCAAGATAGTTTACGCCGATATAAGATGTCGTGTAGAAGTTAGTTTCGTTATGACGTTACCTCACTATCCGAAAATTGTTCGAGAAAATTTGAAAGTTGTGTACGAAGTGGTAAAAACAAAAAATAAAAAATGAGAAAATATGAAATTAATGAACGGATTGTTATAATAACGAGGCGGATATTGTTGTAATTTATGGTATGAATTATCTCGAAGCAGTTTAATTCAACAACGTCATCCATGACATCGTATAATTGAAAATCTAAAATTTATTGTTGAAATTAATGAGAATGTCTGCGCTTTGAATTTGCCAGATCAATTAAAAAAAACGGAAATTACCGCTCAGGGCATTGTGATGCATAGATTGAAAGCATTACTAGGCACTGCCTTTAATGGGCATTACTTGAAGAGAGTGAGCATTAGTAGGCATTGCTTGAGCATTAGTAAGCATTACAGAGCACTGCTTGGACAGCGGACCCTATGTCACATATTTAATAGTAATGTAAAAGATAAAAAAAACAACTATTTTAATACACTAGTAATTAATAATATACATTTTTTTTCTGTTTTTAAAGCAAAAAATAAATAAGTTACAAAATGATAATGCAAAAAGAATGAAAGGCTGAAATAGAAGAAAATGAATTATAATAAATATTTTGTATATATCCGTATTAAGTACATAATACCTGTTGCATAATTTTTTTACTTTTTATCGGCCAATGTGCCTGCAAAAATATTTTATTAAAATTCAATTGAGAGATCGAAATTTATTAGATGGACTCTAACGAGAGCGTCTGCATGTCAGGCAGCTTGAAGATCGATCAGGAAATGGAAAATTACTTTTTCTTTAATCACCGTTTTATTGATTATGAAAATAAAAAAAAAAAACGCTACGGTTGCAGCAAACTGCATCTCGGGAGAATTTCCGCCTTGTATACGCTTCGGCTACTTTTTTCCGGAGTCACGCGGAAGTGAATCGTTTTTCGCGGAAGTGTTGAGAAAGATGAGAAACTCTGACGGTGCGCGCGCTTCAGAGAGTAAGGTGTCCTTATAAAGAGCGGTCGTAAAGTGCTGAACGTCGCTTAAAGGGTCGTCTTCGGGCTGCTATTACTTCGAGAAGAGCACTTTGCGCTATTACCAATACACGAAACACGACGATACCGACGGGAAATGATAGAGTCGAAAGAAGGGGGGGGGAAAGAGGGGAGGGTGGCAATAGTTAATCTTAACTCGGATCTCTCCCTTTCAGAGGGAGAGTCTCGTCTGACGAAGAATGTCCTTATTCCCTGTTTACTCGCGATCTCACCCGTGCCACTTTGACGGATACAAAGCACGTACTATGTACACATTAAAGGAGAGTATCATGTAATATTACTTCATCGATTAGCTAGTTTGATCTTGAAAGCATTCTTAATGCAACTTTTCCTTCTGTAAAGGATAAATTTTTGTTTTTTCTAGGTAACACTTACTTTTTTGTTTTCGCTTTCAGATTGTAAAATGCGATTAATACTGCTTATAGTTGGACATCAACATGTATTAGTTATTGATCGCATAAAATTTTCTTTTTTATTTAAAATCTCTGAAGAAAGTGTGCGTTTAAACTTTTAATTTAAAAAAATAAGAGGTATAATCATTTTATGACGTAAAAAGGGAAAAAAAAGAATGAGAAAATAAAAATAAAAGCTAAAGCACTTGTGGTATACTTGTGGCGAATCGTTATATTATGCATGCGATTATTATAGTTAAGAATTTAAATAATTAACGTAATTTAAAAAAAAAATTTAATTTATTATATATTGTAAAGAAAACTAGCGTAAAAGTGCATTTATTAGTTAGAGTTTTATTATATAAAATATGATAAAATGATGCATTACAAATTGTCAATACAAAGATTGATATCTTTTAGTATCGATATTTGTTTGAAATAGAAAAGCATCACCTTAGCGCGTAACCAATAAATATCCGGATGGATAGGCGTGGTTAAAAAGAAGAACTGAATCAATCTTACTCAGAAAATAATATCGCACGTTTTATCTCGCGGGAGACGTACGCCTGGGTAGATTATTCAAAAATTACCGCCTGTCATTGAGAGCGCTCGTCAACTGGATGTTACGTGAAAAGTTTTCGCGATGTTTCGCCCTTATCCGGGACGCGAATGGCAGGCGATCAATCCTGAACTCAAGGAGTTCCATCACGTTGGCGAAATTGATTTAAAGACCGCATCGTAATCCTTTCGTTGAGCCCCCGCCGACACACAGAGAGAGAGATTCACGTTCCATTAATGCGAAATGGGGTAAAGTCGATAGTACATAATGTTGTCGCACATTTCCCCAGTGCATACAAATTGCTTTGTTCTCGGTGGCTATTTTTCTCGCTCCGGCCACACAGGACGATCGGGGCAAATACGTTCGGCAAAATTTCCCTTTACGACCATCCTTTTACACCGCCTAATCCCCCTCGTAAAAGCCAGCGCTCGCGGCGAATTGTAGCTTCTCTCGCTATAGAACGCTTTGGAGGAAGAGTTCGTAGAAAGCTGCAAGACGTTGCGAGTAAAAGGAACGATATCGTTGAGACGAAATTGAGGCGAGAGATTTCAGCGCGGATTTCGACGGGAAACAAATCGGGCACCGTCGCGTTATCGAACTCCCAACGGCAATGTAAATTCGATAGATGCTTTATCGCAAAATAAAATCATTTTCAAATATATATATATATATATATATATATATATATATATATATATATATATATGATGTAGCGAGACTAAAGCAAATAATATTGCAAGCCATTATGTCATTGTATTTTTATTTTACGCGAACAATAATTTATTTGATTAGAAACACATGTGTGTTTGTGTGCATGTAAATTATATTCACTTGAAGATATTTTTTTTTTTATTATTTTTCAGAGTTTACCGCAAACACCAGCCGGTGGTGCTGGTGGGAAAGCAGGCGCGAGTAGTACCGGCTCAAGTGCTGGGATGGTCAATGGTGCTGGTGCCGATCATGAAAACATCCGGGATGGTGCTGGCATAGATACAGAGCTCGTAAGTACATACATAATTCGCAATTGATATATATATATATACATATATATATATATATATATATACGCATAACTTTCTCTCTGTATATATTATAATTTTTTAAATGAATTAAATGTTAAATATAATACATAGCATTATGCGACATATTTTTTTATCATCCGTTATAGGAAATTAAAATTGCATATTTTCGATACATATATATTCAGCATCGCTTGTTTTATAAATTATTTCTAGAATTCTTTACATAATAACCCGTTGTATGATTATTTTTTTCATAATATCTGCAATGAAATGTTGCAATGGTACTCTTTGTATTCTTAAAACTTGATTTCATTTGAATACTTTTCGCGGTTAATGAATTTCGGCGGGCAAAACGGCATCTCTCGATGGACCAAATGGAAGTAGAACATTGTCTTTCTTTGTCAATAATTTCAACGCTTTTGGAAAAGTTTCTCGCAAGTGCGAGAACCGTCGCTGCCGCAACGAAAGTTTTATATGGCAAAAGAACCGACCGGCAAAGCGGCTATTCGTTGCACCGGATGCTATTGTTTACTTCGTTCTACTTTAGTTTGAGTGGACCCTTTTATTGCCGCGTACCACGGGACTAGTAGGGTGAAAGTAAAGAGAGAGAAAAAAAAAAAAAAAAAGAAGTCTTGCGCTGTCGTGTCATGTGGGAAATCACTGTGATTACGCTCGACCTCTAAGTTATTCAAAAGACATTCTACATTCAAAATTTCATTTGAAATGCAAACCCGCTACATGTATTTTATTGCTGAAATTATGAATATTGCATTTCCGACATCAGTGTGCACAAATTTTAATAAAATTTCTACTTTCAAATTTATAGAAACATATAATTAAATAATAAAAATTACATCACATCGAATTGATGAAAGAAATGATATAATAAATAATTATATAAGAGAATTTTTTGCTCAGTTTTTGTTGGAGAAGGGAATAATCCATTCGTGTGCGTGAAAGGATTAAAAAAAATTTACGTTTATGCACAGTAACATCCATAAGTTAAAAGGGAAAAGGAAGGGAAACAGCAAGATCCGGAAAGTATGCAATATGGGATCTAACCGAGCGGTAGAAGCTAGCTAGGAATTCAGGAATTAAGCGATTACTTCCGAAGTTAACCATTGTTCCCGGCAATCCATCAATCCGCCTCTCCGACGATTCTTCCAACCGTTTTTTCGCACGTCGATCTATTTGCACGGAATTAAAACCGTTATCTGCGCCCCTCCGTTATTCGTCTCTCCGAGTTTCGAAGAGCGGAGGAATGAGTGGCAAAGGGTGGAAATCTATGTGTGAACGTCGGACAAAAGGAATGCGAAGAGATGGAGAGAAGCGACTGGTCATTCACAGATTCTGAGATTTCGACGATATGTGCATTATATGGACCTTTATTAATACACCATCACATATTATCACTACTCTTCTTTTTCCCAAAACATCTTTTCTGATTTGCTCTTCTTGATTTCTTCATATTTATGATCTATTTTACATCAAATTAAAAAGAAAATTATATATATAATTTACAAATCATTAATTAATTAATTAATATGTATTAAATTGATAATGCAGTCTCTCTCTCTCTCTCTCTCTCTCTCTCTCTCTCTCTCTCTCTGTACATATAATACACGTAAAATATTTACGTAAAAATATTGTTGATTTTTTACTTTAATAATTTTCTTCTTATAACGCCTAACTTTTTACATATTTATTTATTTAAATAATTACATTTTTAGTTATGCAATTATATGCGTGTTTTAACAAAAACATTTCAAAAAGAAAATATTGTATATTTTTTGAATGCGCAGTTAATGAAAGGAGATTTTGAGTATACGTATAAGTAACGAAACTATCTTTGCGAAATCCAATTGGATTGCTAGTGATCGATATTATTCATCTGGCTTTATAGGTATTTTTAATCGAGCTTCCGGAAAAGCTCGCGCCCACCGTTGATTGTCCGTTCGTTCGAAATGTCTGCGCTACCAATAGGCGTTAACAATTTTTTCATCACTGTCCCCATTCTCTCCGGGCTCTTCCTCTTTTCCATCTCGGCCGAATTTTTTGCAATTTTTTCGGTGTCTATCGATTTACATGCGCCAGCAAAATCGACGATGCTTACGTCGTTTGCTGCTCTCGTCTAGCAATTTATAATCGAAAAGCGGTGGGACGCGAGCTTCGGTGGCACGGCAGGCCAGATGAAGCTGGGAACGTTTTATTGTGCTTACTACAACTCGTTGTCCCATTTTCTGTTTCGATATATTGAAGCCCATCCGTGACCATCCTTATATATTTGCGTATTCATCTCTGCGTCACTTATGTGACAGAAGTAAAATTGGAAACGTGGTAGGATCAGGAATATTTATATCTCGCATATTCTCTCACGCCAATATGTAATGGAACATAGTTTCTAGAAATCACAATACATTTTTCTTCACGCTCTGTTTAAAAAACAAGCGGGTGTACATAGCGGAGGTATATGTATACTATATATTATAAAGCAAATTTTATTATTAGATTTTATAGTAAAGAAAGCATAAAAAAATATTTGTGTATATATATATATATATATATATGTAGATATCTTATTTTCTTTTTTTTTTTACTTTGTTCTATCTCTCTTTCTTTCACGTCTGTTACCACATTATTTGTTTAGAATATATTAAACATATTATGATTATTAATTAAACCATGATGTAGAACTAAATAACATTTAAGCCATAAAGCCATAAGTAATCATTTTGAATTTGAATAATAAAATCTGAACTGTTAAAGAAAGAAAGGGAAAGGGCGAGAAAGAATTATTTAAAATACATGTATTATTATTTTGTATAATAATATTCACGGACATTACAAATGTTTTGCTTAATAGTTTTTATTATCTAAAAAAGAATTAATGTTTTTAATATTATTTGCTATCTATAAATCGAAATTTCTTTATACTTTTCAATCGACTCGAGTGAGTGATTTAGGAGCGACACAGACGAATCGAGAGCGTAAGGGTCTATCCTGAGTGTCTTGTACCAATTTACCGTGGCAAAGAAAATCAATTTCATTGCCATTATGCTGCCAATTTATTACGTTTCTCTTACTCAAGTTATACTAACATACTATCTCGAAATATCTCACAAAAGCGAACACTAACACCAAGTTTTCTCCAAGCTGAACAATTATTGATAAATATACGATGTTTACTTTCTTTCAAGTTTCATATATTTTATTTTTTTTTATGGTATCTTTTTTTAATTCTTGCACTCGGAAAAAAAGCTAAAAAGCAAGAAGAGAAAGATTATCGTTGCTTATATATTTACTCAAGCGAAGTAGCAAGAAATATTAGAAAGATGCACATAGAACATCTGCTAACATAGACACTCGCATATTTGCTTAATTAAACGGTAGATTAGCAAAATGTCCGACCAAAGTTAAGAGTAACAATACGGTTTCGTGATTATGCAAATTTCTTTAATTTCTTCCTGGCCATCTGCGACGAGCGTTAATGTTGTGTAATAAAGGAACCGAGTTATGGGAAGGAATGCTTTTCTTATATATACGTATATATCTATGCAGCCCGCATTTAAATATATTTTAACTCAGATTTTTCTCTCAATTTAATCGACACTCATTAATTATATATATATATATAAAAAAGTAATTAGCAATGAAAAATAGTAGTAGAATAATAATAAAATAAATTTAAGAGTTAAATAAATAACGTACAATTGAATTTTTTGTCTTTTAAATGTAACTTTTTTTCTTTCTCGTGTTTTTCCTCTCTTTTGATGGCTCTCGGAACAACATTTTATCACTATTCCGCTACGAAAAAAATTATATATACATACATATACAAATGTGTAAAATAATACATCAATAACTCGTAAACAATAGGTGTTGGAAATAATTGTTCAAATAAAAGTTGTGGAGTATACATACAGGAAGCAAACTGAATATGATGCCATCCTAGCATGTTATATTTCAGTATACATTTATGCAACTCAGTTTTTTTTTTTTAAATAAAATCATTTTATTTTATTTTTTTTTTGTATAAATAGATTTCTCGTAATATTTGTCATGAAAAGTTATAAAAATAAAATGGCTAAAATATGTTATTCTTTAATTTGACATAAATTCTTTGAAATATCTGATAAAATATTCATTTTTTATCTCATCTCGATACTTTTATGCACAAAATAATAAGAGAAATCAATTTGTATGAAGAAAATATACAGCTGTTTTCAAAAAAAAAATATAACTGCTTGATGCGAATTACAAAAATGCATTGGAAAAAAAACAGTTACACATAGATAGGTGCTCCAATGGTGAAAGAGGTGCAGAACGTTTTATTAAGCCGGATACCGGCAAAAACCGTAGTCACAGCCGAAGGAGTAGAAGCGGGGTAGAAACGCGTTTATCGAAAAGTGAAAAGAGAATGTGGCGGATGAAAAGGGTAGAGAAGAGAAAGGAAGGCCCGATGCGCGGTAGGTATTAACAAAGAAGCGCTCGGCAGCATAGGGGCTTTGAATTCACAACCCTCTTCCACCTCCATTATTTCCTATCTTCCCAGCATTATACATTTTTCTTCGCTTATATCATGAAAAACGTTGGTGAAACGTTTCATACTCGCATTCACAAGTGGCCGCGAATCTGCTTTATTAAACCTTTTAAACACTCGGGAACGCGAATTATCACAATGCGAGAACGTTTGATAATTGATAAGCATATTGATATGAAAAAGATTGCATAATTCTAATTAAAGTGGAAATAAATAATAAATAGTGAAAGAAGCGGAATATATTAAAATTTTTTAAAAAGAATTTTCTCCCAGAAAGTTATTATAAAGTTTGATAGCATGAAACATTATTTTGTATCTTATAGTAAATATTGGTTATAATATCGGAAATTAATAAAAGATTGTTTCTAATAAAATGTCAAATTTTCCAAAATTTAAATCATGTTTTTTTCTCAAATATCTCTCTTTTTATCCACGAAATTGCCACTATTTTAGGTTTTTTTTTTTATTTTGAAACTATCCGATTATTTCGTAAGACGGTTTACACCTTAAACATATATTCAGTGTATGAGATAAGATTTTAGCGATATGTATGTAATACTATGCTAAATACGTCTTGTAACGTTCTCGCATAATCCCAAGACACCCATGACATCCTTTGGATATAAAGAACGTTACGTTATCCCGATATATGGAAATACAACGCCTGCGTTGCAAATAACAGCTCGAATCATAAATCAAGAAAGTAAGCCATACATAAACTCGTCTTTATTTGACTTTTATCTGTTATTTTATCACTTTTTGATAACCTCTAACTTTTTCATTTGATCCAAACATTGTCTTAACATCGACATTTGTATAAATTCTTTCCTCGTCTTTTTTTAAATATAAGATCAATTTTTCAAGAAACAAGAATCAGTTTTCGACAAAATTGATAATAATTTGATTTTTTTTAATACCAAATTATTATTCCATACTTTATCATTATATATAAGAATAAGTGATTTTATTTTCATACATTTTTTTTTATTATCTAAAAGATGAATTTTAGAGTTTTACTCTACAAATAAATCTGCATCTCAATTACTGAAGATGCGCTTTGAACCATTTAAGTGATAATAGCAAAGTTTTGCAAAGTCAATTAGCAATATTTCTTTCGTTTCAATCGTGATACTGTCTATCTGTCACATATATGAAAGTTTAAGAAAGAAAATTAGGGGGAGATTAAATATCCTAATCTTCAATTGTAAAATTTGATTTTATCTATTTTTGTAACATTGTAAAAAGTCCTGTCCGCTTTATAAAGTCTAGTTCAAACTCAATATAAGTTGATTATATAAAAGGAATATTTCTATGTTCAACTTTGCATTGTGAGAGTTACTTTACTTGCATATCTTGACATTACTTTTTCTAGTAGGTTCTACATTTTGTGCGTTTTATCATCTCATTAATAAGCCACGTAAAGCAAGTGGAGTTATATCACAGATGTTAAAAGCTTTATTCAAAGTACAAAGAAGCCTTTCACAGAATAGCGCGCGTTTTGTTTTTTTGTTTTGTCTTCGTTTTTTCGCCTGATTAATCTCATGTGCAGAATGTTTCCGTACTTTGTCCGTTAGACTTTTGCATTTCTCTGCCATGTGGCCTTAAGAAAGAGAAAACTAGTTTTTCTTTTTTTTTTTTTAATAAAATGAAGCAGATTAAACTTGCTATCAACTCAGAAGAAACTTTATCCCATCTTTTTGGATCTTCTCATTTTTTTTCATCAGCCTTACGATTAGTCTTTACGATAGCAGCTTTTTTTAAAAGAAAAGTGTTCTACCTAACTTTTTATCTTATCCGATTTTCTTTAAGGAAGTTCCCTTTCGTTCGCGGTTCCTTAATAAATCGCTATCTAATTGCGTCGTCTTGTACAATGCATGTTTTATTAGCAAAGTATTTCGCCAGAAATTTTCCTTATCAAAGATTTATTATTATACTTTCCTCGGTATACTTTATAAAGAAAATCGAAACACATAAGACACATAAAACACAAAGAAGATACTTATTACGTATTTTCGAGCTATCTTCGAGCATCAATAAAAAATAGCAGAGTTATATAAACATCTTTAAATAAAAATGGAGACATGTATGTTTATAAAAATAAATAAATAAAAGCAAAACGAATGAAATAAGGAACAATAAATAAACATGCACGTTCATTTAGGATTCCATAACGTAGTCATTAACTGCAAGCTCTATTTAAAAACAACTTTTTGATTGAAATTTCTTCGAAATGACATGACTTAATTCTTGTCTGAAAGATAACAGACGTGACCCGAATCGAAAACATGGGAAAAGAGGAACGGGAAACAACACTAGGGTATTCACTTTGTTACTCGTAGTTAACGGGAAATAGGTGGCACGGATGGAGACACTTTACGATCCGTGGAAACTTCGTAATAGTACCGTACCGTTACGACCTTCCGCCCTCCGTTTCAATAAACTAATTGAACCTAAAACTTCTCAAAGCCACGTAAAGTCCTAGTCGAACAATATTCATCCAGCATCATAAAATACTACGCAGAGTTCAAGCTAAAGTTCCCTTACTGACATTTATTAGAAAATCATTACAAGAATTTAAAATAATATTCACACGTCTTATTTATGAAGGTTGATGAACATGAATGTACTATTATGTTGTTATGTGAAAACTTGTCTCGAAAGAGTTTAAACGTGTCTATCTAATTTAAAAATTTGATGTTAAATTTTTGTTAAAGGAAATAGAGAAATATGAGAATTTTTTAAATATCAAAAAAAAAAAAAAAGAGAATGATATTAAATTATAAATTTGCTTTTTATCCAAGGATTACAAAATGTCTTTAATAAAAAAGTTCTAATAAAATCTAGTTACATTACGGAAATACAAATGCATTATTGAGATAATGAAATTACCTTTAATCAGCTGGAGAGCTTTAGAGAGAAATTTAGGATACTGCAGCAAGGGCTGGATTTTCACACTTTCACATTAACTTGTACAACCCGACCGGCTGTTGGGATAGAAAGTTTCTACACTACTCGCGAGTTGAGCCGAAAACGTTATCTCGTCGATGTTGCATTACCGGAAGTTAAGCTTAAGCCATTTCAATCCCATATGGATCATACAAGTTTATCAGTTATCCGAGTGCTTTTATGAAACTAGTATAATGAAAATAATTTCGTGTGATTGCAACACGATAAAAAAAAAAAAAACAATATATGAATCTTTTTATCAATCTTTTCTTGCAACGATTAATTCCTATGCTAATAAAATATTAAATTCTTTATAAAGATACAGACATTTAATTTTATTTATACTCGTTTGTATGCAAAATGCAAATGCGCACTTATGGAATGCCATATCGACGTTTACCGAGGTAATGCGACAAGAACTTGACGGTCGTTCGTGGCGGAAATATTACCTCGTCAATGCCGCATTAAGACGTGATAAGTTTAAGTTGGGATCCAATTTGAATCTCCGACAGCTTGTTATCTCGGTTGTGAGCGCGACTTTGGCGATGCGCAGATTTAGCATTCGCCAACTTTGGAACGAGCTAACTGAAAAGCGCGTTCCGCGGAATCGTTCGGCGGTATCCACCAGAAATTCTACATTCCGCGCACGTATGAACTTGTGAAAGTCCCACATACCAGAAACGTTACACGGATGGGGAAAAAATTTTCTTCAAAACTTTTTTAAATTACGCATTGTCATCAGTTTATAACACACATTTATGCAAGCATCAAGTGAACAAATTTTATTGACGTAAATAATTAACGCACAATTGTAATACGCATGTGTATAAAAGTATTATTATATAAAATATGTAAAATTTTACATATATAAAAAATATATACACATTTTATAATTTTATAAAAATTATATGTACATTAATTTCTTATATACGTATTATATTATACATATATGATGGAAACCAATGGAATCTCAAAAATAAATTGGCAATTAATTTCGCAAAAATAGCAAAAAAATTATATAAATTATAAATTGCTTCTCCTGTAGGGAGGATCACTTTGCTGTCACCGAATGCTTCGTCACGAACCTCCTCTTCTCTCCTCTTGTTTGTTCTTCTCTACTTCCTCATGATACTCACACGGCACTCATTCGCGAAAACATCGTTAATTGCTCTCGCGCGTGCACTAATTAGCTTAACAGAATTATAGCGTAGCACTTTGCACGGCAAAGATATTTCTCCACAATCGCGCGAAAATTAATTAATTGCGCGAATTGTGGTATGTAATAATCGTAAGAAAAAAGCGCGTGTATCATTTTTTAGTATTTTACAATCATATTTCAAGAGGCGACACACATACGACGCTTTTTGCTCGTTTGAGTCTCGTTATGTGGCTGATAACAGGAGATGAAAATTGCGGATAAAAAAATTTTCAAATCGCAAAAGCATTAATAAAATAATATAAAAATTATTACAATCAAAAATTATAATTTTCTAAAAGTATATTTTAAATTGTATTTTAGATATACTTTTAATGCTGCGTTCTGCAAAAAAAAAAAAAATAATTTAACGTTGATAAATAGAAAATCTGATAGCGGAAAGATGATGTCATCCAAGATAAGTTTTAACTTTCAACTTTCGGAATTCTATTACTCGTATATTAAGCGTTATTATATCGTACGCGGGTCCACTGCAGAATAGCAAGTTGAGTTGGCAGCATCATGTTACTTTACTCAAGCCAACCCGTATACTGTTTCAGGCTTTGGTGTACCGAGACGGCAACCTCGTCTCAGGCTCACTTGAGGCGTTGGTGCAGCATATGGTACCTACGGAGGAATATTATCCCGATCGGGCGTACCTCTTCGCCTTTTTGCTGAGCGCCAGGCTCTTCATCAAGCCGCACGAGCTTTTGGGCGAGGTTTGCGCTCTCTGCGAGCATCAGCAAAATCTGAATGGAGAGGGCGGTAAGGTGAGCACGTCGTAGATATACTTTCGATCTACGAACCGGCACGAAAGCCTTTGCCCGACACGATGCATCCACCGCAGGCCGCGTGTATTATCGTTTCATCACGGGGTCATGCATTCTCGTCTGTGTTCCTACCCTTCTCTTATTACGTCTCCTTCACCTATCGCGAAATATAAAGAGCGCAAAAACTTTCTTTGCTTTTTTTCATAGTCTCTATCTATCTAGTACCTCACGTCTGACACGAGTGAAACAAATCATTCTCTTTAACTTTAACAGAGAATCATTTATCACCAAGATCCTATTCTCTCTTTCTGTTTCGTTATCTTAGTTTCTTATCATTTTCCTGCGGATACTAAGATATCTTTATGTAATATAAATTGTGTTATTTTTTGCTTTTATGAGTCAGCGATATATTATAAGAATTTCAAAACTATCATTCTGGAGCTATTTTTTATCCATATCGATCCAATAATAAGTTTACTTAATTTAACTTATCCGTTTCCGTTAGTTTATCCATTTATTCCGTAAAATTTTTGTCCCTTGAAAGAAAAATTTATCTTTGTCATTGAAAAACGATAAAGTATTTCGTACGTATTTCAGGAACGACTGCATCGCTTCGTGCCGCGACTAGTGCAGCTGCTGGCGGAATGGACGGAAACATTCCCGTACGACTTCCGAGACGAGAGGGTGATGGGTCACGTCAAATCCATCACGCAAAAAGTCGCTGCGGTCGACGCTGCGGCCAGGCAGGAAGTTTCGGCATTGCTGCAAAACTTACTGCTACGACTGACGGCCTTGGAAAGGTACGAGGAAGGCCTGGCTAGACTGGCGACCGAGGCAGCAACCGAGCAGCTTACACAGGTTTGTGAGTTTCCGTACCAAGCGCCCATTTGCAGCCGTCAGTTTGCATCTCGCTGTCCCGTATTTTGGCTCAGTCAGTTAGTCGCTTTAGCACGACGTTTTCCAAACTGCAAATATCGCGGATGTTTCTAACGTCAAAGTTCGTACATGTTGATATTCGGTCGAAGAGAAAAAGAGCAAGATGTTTGGGAAAAACAGCAAAGTCTATCGATATGATAAAATAGCAATTTGATGATGATAACGTTTAACAGTTTCCACTTGTTTCGCAGAAAAACTAATTTAAAAAACGTTTGTAAATATATCTGATGTTAACGATAAAAACTTACATAATGTTTCATTAAGATGACATCTTTTACTTGTATAAAATATAAATAATTTTTGCATATAAATATATATATATATATATATATATATATATATATTAATATATTTTGCATAAGTCAAATTGGCTGATATGTACATGTAATGTAATTGTAAAGGGCAACGAAATATTATAGTTAAAATTTGACGCGCCAATGACATCCGCATCTAGAATAAAAATACCTATATAAGTCGCACATTACCAGATTTTATAATATCGTTTTAATATCATAAATTAATAAGGGAAAAAGCATGGGGGTGCTTTTGATCGGTTGCGCTTTGATCCGAGTAGCGCATTGTTGCGCAATTTCAATATGGATTTATACTCATATAATCCGACCCTGTTGCAAAGCACGATTACTCGGTCTACCGTAATCGCATCGACCCTTCGAGAACTTTCGACATAATGAAGCGATAATATTCTCCCTCTGGATAACACCCCGCCTCTTATGTGTTCCCTCTCACTTCCCGATCGTTTCACACATGGTTACTGTTACGCTCCGCGAACGTTCCCGTTCTTCATGTCCGTGTATTACACATGCTCGCGCATACCCACACACACACACACACACACACACACACACACACACACACACACACACACACACACACACACACACACACACACATACATACATGTACCGATCGAAACGCACAAACTTGGACATTTACGTACGCGTGCACTTTACGCGGTTAGTCTGTAACCGGGTTAGTTGCAGTTTCCATGCTCGGAGACGTTAACCATTCCGTTAATTTCATTATCGCGCGCCTATCTGCCGCCGCTTGTAACATCCGTTAATAGGTAATTTGCAGCAGCATTAGTTAGTTAAATACACCGGACCGTGTCGTGCCGCGGCTAATCGGTACAAAATTGTCGAGCTTGGCATCTCTCTCGATGGTGCGCGGATCGTTTCGTATGTAAATACGTGAGGAATTACGATGACGTTCAAAGTCGGAATTTCTATGGAATTATAATAATCTACAGATAATACATAATAAGCATTCGTTATGTTCAAAGCTTACACGTCAATCCTTCGCCGATACATACAGAAAACTATTTGCGCACACGACTGTTTTTATTTCATTATTATCAAAATTATTTGGATGCATAAAATTCGAATTTAGATTTCGTGGATAAAATTTTATAGCGACAAAAAATACACATAATCTTGCAAATTATTTTCTTATAATAAATTATATAATGTTTTTACACATATATATATTTTTATTTAAAAAATTGAAAAGATATTTTATAAGAGAATAAAAAAGAAAAAAGAGTTACTTTTAAGATTTTTTACGTGTAATATCTTTAATCTTATTTTAAACTTTAAACTTTCAAATTTATTTATATATTTTCTTTAAAATTCGGCTATTTTTCACGTGTTTTGTTTATAATAAAAAATTTGAAATTTTTGCCCGAAAATTATATTTTTATATTTTAAATAGTATTCTAAACAATTTTTGAAATACTAATTTAATATAATATCAGTGAGAGATTGGATGAATCTATGCTAAACTTATGTACACAATAATTCTGCCATGAATACGAAATAACTGTTACTTGCGGGACCAGAATAAAATTAGGTATTCGAGGGTAACACGAAAATTTCCATTAAACCCGTGAAATAGAATTTCTGGCGAGTTCGTTCCAAAGAATATTAAAGCGACCACGGTTATTTGCCGACTGTGTGGTAAATGTCGCAAAATTTCTACAAGAAAATAAGGCAATTTTGCAATATGTGAAAACGTAGCATTCTCATAATCTCCTGATATATTCATAAACATCGATTTATATTAAAAAAATCATTAACTCTATACAATAACAATTTACTTTAATTGTTGCGATATTATTTTCTGCTGTATACTCATTGAAATTTTAACCCGAATTTAATCCTTGCTCTCTTTAACTATGCACTTACGATATTTTGTTAAAATCTGTTTATTATTGCGCCAAAAAGCTTTATGTTTGAAAAAAAAACCACGAAGGCCATTTCGTTGCTTCAATGATTTCATATGTGATACGCGAAGATTGTTATGCTTCCATGACAAGATAGGTTAAAAAGAGGAGACGTTTCAATAGATAAAAAAAAAAATAAGTTCTCAAGTATCGAGAGAAAGAAATGAGAGACGAGAGAAACGGCGAGCTCTTGCAATGCTCCGGCTTATTAAACCGCAAGTTCTCTTCGTCGCGCTTTTTCCACTCGTTCTGAATATGCCTATATGACGACAACAACTTTACGTAACTTTACATAGAGAAACGAGATATAAGGCTCGAGATCAATAATTCAATTGTAATACTATATTTCTCTCTTTCTTTCTCTCACCACTCTCATATCTTTCTACAGACACAAGTTTTTAGAAAATTTGAGCCACGTTCTATATGTATTCCTCAAGAATTTTTATTCATGCCATACATTGTGGCACGAAGCAATATTTTTCATTGTTTAATAAATAACGTGTATACGCGCGCGCGCGTGTTACGCTTTAATTAAAAAATGCGAGAAGAACGAAACGCGTATTCGTATTCTCTCATATTTTAGACTCTAACTACACTTCTTTTTATTCGTTTTTCATAACGATACAAATAATTCCAAGCGCAAAGAGTTTAATTATTAGTTGGCCGTACTTTCGTTGCAAGTGTTCGTTGCACGTGTCGCATCCTTTTTTTTCGAGAAAAAGATTATTTTTTTTTATTCAAGACGGAAGAAAACTTACAAGACCGATAATGAGTTTTCGATATTTGTTTTCTTTCTATCGAGTAACTTCTAAGTATCTATATTCTACATCGAGAGCTGGCAGAAACACCTCGAGATCACAAGTACACTATTTCCTTCGTTAGAAATTTCGTTTTAACTTTCAATTTGTTTTATCCGTCGATTCGAACGAGTTTCGTTTCCTTCGAACAAAACTTTATGAGACGGTATTATCTATGCGTCATTTTTTATTACGTTCTATCATTTTATTTTATCGCGATATTAATTTTGCAAAAACATGTTTCGCGACTTTAGGTTTAGCGATATTCGAAAGAAATAACTTTTATAATTGTGTATTGTGTTTCTTCTTTGCTGCATGATGGGTTTAACGTCATAATTATTATACGTGTTCCTACATCAGCAAGTTGTTAAATCAATTAACAGTTAAACCAATTAAACTAAATATTCATCGCTCAAGTCAAATACGTCGAGCGTGAAAGCTCATTAAATGTGGCAAAGGAAAATTTTGTACTTTCTAATTAAAATTTCTATTGCATTAGTAGCAGTTTAATTGAGCCAATTTTATTAAAAACAGAAACTAAAACATATTATAATTTGTACATTTATATATATATATATATATATATATATATATATATATATATATATATTTAATAATTGAAAGTTAAGAAACATAATGTTAATTATGCGCAAAGATATTCAAAAAAGAGATAGCAAGGATTATCAAAGATTTCAAAAGGACATCATTTAGAATGCAAGAAAAATCGAGATTTATTATTTTTAATTTATTCCAAATTTAATGCAGTTTTTTAAATTTTTATTAAAATATAATAATTTCGTCACGTGATGAGACAACAGCGGAGGAAGCTCGATGCAAGAAATTCTCTCGCAAATCTCGCGATGCGAGTGCGAGTGCGTGTACCAAAGTGAAACTACACTTACCTAATATCTCGCAGCCACGTTTCTTTGGGCATTGCGCAGGATATTATCGCTCCCGGCGAAATTTCCAAGCAACTCGCAACTTTATCTCGGTTCGAGACTGTCACCGACCGATTAGGTCTTTTCAACGACTTTGCCCCAGTAAACCACTACGAACTAACTCTGGCCTGTACTCATTTCATTATCGTAATTGGCCGCAGAAGCAAAACAAAGTATTGCTCGATAATTGATGAAAGACGAGAGCAATTTTAAATATCGAATTATACAAAAAATGGTGAGTTCCAAATAATGGCATACCGTTGCGTTTCCTTTAATAATGTGAGCTATTTTACAATCGGAAAATTTAACGTCAATGTTAAAAATTACTTTTTTATTCCCTTGATTGAGACTTGGCAATTTGTAAGACATTACAAATTAAATCATTGAGATAAAAGTTTTAACTTCCTTGTAACTTCTTCGACGCAAGTTTTACCATGCTTTTTTTTTCCATTAAAATAGCGATAAAACTCAGTTCCCATCACAACTATGCTCATTTATTTTCTATACTCTTGCTCCTGTTTATTTTATTAATTACTGTTAATGACAGGACATAGAGAATTTATTTTTACGACTTTATGTCAATTGTAAAAAAAAAAATGTTATTAGAACGAAAAAAAAAAAATGTTGCCTTTACCGCACAAAACAATTTTGCTTTTACGAGTATGTGTGTGTGTATTTTTTATCCGTGGAAGAAAATTTTATGTTTCAAACACTCTTCGAAATGCCATCTCAAGATGGCCTTTTATTTTTTACAGTCGAAATCAAAACTCTTACCACGCGAGAACCCTTGAATTTGCTCTTTTATCAGTCATCAAAGCAATTTCTTCTTCTCCTAGTTAAACTCTGTCCACTTGTGTGCCGGGCACTTTGATAATACGATCGACGATATAATTCAATGGGAGAGGAAGTCCGTCTCAGAGTGCCATTTCCTCCTAAACGGATCACGCAGCCCAGTGATTTTATTCGTTGCCTTTCGACGACATCTTTCCTTTTCCGCCGCACTCGAGAAATATATATATATATATATATATATATATATATATATATATATATATATATATATATTTACCAATCCCTCACTATACCACTTCTTGTAACATTCAAAAGCTGTCAAAGCGTGTGTATCAGCGTATACATATGCTCACACATTTATAAAACGAGAGTATAAAGATAGAGAATGTAGCCTAGAAAGTCTATGCAAGCTTCATTCTTTCTTTCTCTCTTTCTGTCTCTCTGTCTCTTTCTGTCACATCAGTCTTTGAGATGTTACATTGGAACGAATATCGTCGACAAATCAAATGGAATAAAACGAGCAGGGACCGATAAAGAAATCGAAGCTCTGAAAAGCCAAAGTCTCTCGAGAAGAAGTGGAAAAATATAAAAGTCAAAAATGACATATGTAAATGCCCATTTATGCACTATGCGCGACGAGTTTTTTTTTTTGCAAGTAATGCTTTGTCCTATTACATTTCTTGTGCACTACATTTGATTTTGATGAAAGTAAGATTTAAAAATAATGAATCTCCTGACTCTTGTATTAGTGCTACATGTAAAACTAACTCTTATGATTTTTTATATTTATCTTTATTTTTATATCATCTTCGAGATGAATTATATTAATTATTTTAAAAGAGCAATACAAGTTTTTATAATTTTTTCAAATCGACGTAGCTAACAAAGTTAAAAAAAAAAAAAACTAAATATGCAGCGCTGTAACTTATGTAAACAGCATGAATCAATATGATGTTTACGATATATATGATGCTTTTACCTAGTTATTTTGTTTAAAAATAACGAAAAATTTATACTTTTGAAATGACGCTCTTTTTAGTATCACCTAAATATTTTTCAATTTTTTTGTATTATTTCCAATTTAGAATTTTTATTTTCTTTTTAAAGGGGATTCTTTCTTTTTTCTTAATTGCAAGAGCTTTGAACCACTTTAATACACATATTATTTTGTCTTTCAGGTGGATATTACAGAACTCTGTCCATCAGCCACTGTGCTGGCACAACAATTGACCCATGTGGAACTCGAGAGACTCTCTTACATCGGACCCGAAGAATTTGTGCAAGCCTTTGCTAAAGTGAGTTTATTTTTAACAGTTATACATCTTATTCAGCATTCTTTAAATGCTTTTATAACAATATTATTATAACGTAGATTGTTAAACACTATTATTTTAATTATCCTGTCAGGAGTCGCCGCATTTAGAAACATCCTTCAAAGATATGAAGAAAACCCGAAATCTCGAATCGTATGTTCAATGGTTTAATAGATTGAGCTACTTCGTAGCGACGGAAGTTTGCAAGGTAAATATCATCACTTTAAGAAATATCAATATTCTTCCAATATTCTTTGCAAGTTTCTTGATAAAAAAGTTCTTTCTTTTTTGTTCTGAGTAATATGTAAATAAAATCTTTTAATGAAGAGAAATGAAATATTGAAATGAGAAAGTATTTTTCAAAAACTGTTGAAAAATTTTCATATTTGCATATGTGCCAAATACTTGGCAATTATTTCGTTTTACTCTTTTAGCATGCAAAGAAGAAGCAACGTGTTCGTGTCGTCGAATATTGGATCGAGACTGCTCGAGAATGTTTTAACATTGGCAACTTCAATTCCCTGATGGCGATCATCGCTGGCCTTAACATGTCCCCTATATCTCGCTTGAAGAAGACGGTAAGTGTGTGAAAAAAAATTTGGTTAAATTCTTTTTTAACTGGACAGTAATATTAATGCTTATTTTTATTTTTTATTTTGCATAAACATATATGCAAAATGAAAAATAATATAATTTTTATTATAATTGGAAAATAGAAAAGATGAGAGAATTGTATAAACCGCGCATATATTATTTAAAGATAATAATACGTGTGTATGTATATGAGTAATGAATATTTTCTGCGATACATATTGAATCGATGCAATTGTTCAGCAAATTTTATTCTAATTTTATTGCAATAACAAGTTTCGCGAAAATCGCATCCGGCAAATTCAAACCAGCATCGTGGTTTTATTCGCGCGGAGATATCCGGGGGACAATGCATGCATATATATCTTCCAATTTTTCAATCGCGCGAGAGCGTATCTGGAAAGTGCGAATATGTACGCGGGACTGTTAGCGTCCCGACGCATTTTTTGCAGCGTCGGGGAAGATAATGGCGCAGCGACACGACTACTATCCCTGTTCGTTTACACCCCTTCGTAGGATTGCACGCCAGAGCAATAAAGGCTCTGTAATCCTCGTAAATCGAGCGTGGTGACGCTCAACATTGAGCGTGACAAAACGCCGAGAGCCAAATTTCCGCGTCGTTTCTCCACAAAGAAAAAGAGCGAGCGAGCGAGCGAGCGAGCGCAACTTTGATCGCATTCCATATATAATCGGCTTAGTCCAAAAGATGGATCATTAACAAAATTTTTTTCTCACTTTTAGTCGAACGAAATTAAATTTTCTCAACTTTCGTATAATTTATACATGTATGTAAAAGTTGGTAGGAGTATACGCGGCGATTATTCTTTTTCTCCCAGCTCTCGAAAGGAGTCGTTAGAGGCAATCGTTATTGACGGAAAGAAATGGAAAACAGAGCGGTCAAATTGACTTGATTGAATTTTTCCTGTCGCGGTTTCGCGTCGCAGGAAGGACGCCCGAAATGTCGCTCGTGCGATCTGGGTTAATTAAAAAGTTTCAAGTCAAACGGCGTTGCTCGGCAACGTTGTCCTCGCGTCTCATTGCTTTCCTTTCGTCTCGTTGGGAATTAGCTAATTGCCCGACCAGCGTTCTACGCCCACGGGAGGACTCGTGCCATTACGTATTCTCGATTTCCACGCGAATGCGCTATGTCCAGGAACTCCTTTAATCCAGTCGTCGCGCTCCCGACGGAATGTTCTGTCGGATAGTACTTCCGAAAGAGCTTTCATATAAATTGAATATTCATTTCAATAATAATAAAATAAAGCTTGAGAAAAGAAATCTTGATTTTTAATAATTGTCGGTCACAATATTGTTGTGTATAATATATAATAGATTTGTTATTTTATGGATCTAACAATAAGTATAGTAGATATAAATTGGAATTGTATTTAAGAAATTCTCATAGACGTAAAGAACACATGATCCAATTATTTAATTTAAATATTAATCAATGATTGAAATCAATTTAATAATGTAAAAAAAAAAAATTCAATAATTTTAAATATTAAAATTAATAATAATATACTTAATGCTTGTATTACTTTTTCTGTAAGAGAAATATTCGCGATGAGTTAGAAGATAATAAATCATGATTTAAAAAAGGGATTAATAATAATAATGATAAATAAATAAATATCAGAATTCTTCTGGTATATTCTGGTATATTTTAGTATACGCGAGAGTAATGCATAATCGCATATTATGATATGCATCAATTAATTATGATTATCATAGTCTACTCTCGCTTAACTAATGAGGAGCTTATTAAAGCGCGGAATGATTGACTTTAGATGCCGTATTAACGGATCAAAGAAAATTCGCGGAAGGAAGGAAACAACGTATGTTATCTTTTACACATACACACACCCACATACACATACCCACTATTGAGAAAATAAAAAAAGAACGAGCATATGTCTATTTTAAACATGATATGAATAAATGATAATGAAATTTAATGAGATAAATATAAATGATAATGAAATATAAATAAAATAGTTTTACATACTAACATATACATATATATATAAGCGAAATATATATTTGAAAATAATACAATATATAATAGATAATTTTTGATGATTTTATATTTTTCGGGAATTTTATTTATTGTATATAACTTTGTTTAATTAGAAAAAAAAACAAGTAGCATTGAAACACTTACTTTTCTTTAAATATATTGTTTATTTAATATAAAATTTAATTTTTTCTCTATTTATTTCTTTTTTTATTGTTATATATAATCAGTGATATACTTTTGAATTTTATTTGTTTTATCAATTCTTATAAATTGATAAAACAAATTAAATTAAAAGTATATCACTGAATATATATATATATATATATATATATATATATATATATATATATATATATATAAATCAGTTCATGATTTATCTTTCAGCATTAGAATATAGCGTGAAATCCTAAAATATGACATTAATGCAAGATATGATATCACAGCAGTGGGGATTAATTTACTGGGTAAATAATCTGCAAAAGACATCTTTGCCAATGAAAAAAATTATTCGCTTTTCAAAAAGCTAACTATGTTTGTTCACGACTATTCGCTTTCATTCCGCGTATTCGCATCGTCATTTCATTTTATACGCTGAAGGATAATTTACATCCGTAATCCTGCTCGTCCGATGATGAGATTCTTTTACTTACTAAAACAAGTGTAGAAAAGCTAGCTTGAAATGGAGTTTTCTTAAGTTGCAAATCTTCAAGTAATAGTCGGAAATGATAAATATACAGATAAGAGAAAAGAAGCAAGAAGAAGTACTGCTGGAAAAATAATTACAAAAAAGAAAAGTAATATAAAAATATAATAGAACTCATGTTAATTCTTTCTCAGCGTCAGGATTTATTTCTACAGTAAACATTAAAATATTTGTTATACACAATTATATTATTTAAAATTTCAAAGTTATATACTATATTATAATTAAAATATAGATCTGTTACTTGCATATGTAAATATATTTGTGAGATTTTTGTCATTCGATTTTATTAATTTTATTTAATTAACTCTTTTTCCTCGTATAAAACTGTGCCTGTTAATACAATTTTGTCCTATATTGGTAAAAATTACCAATTGAATTTTGAAGAGTTTTTCAGACTACTTTAATAGAGATCTTGAAAAAGCTTTTTTTGAAAGAGATTCCTGATTACTTGCATCCCTTGCGTCACGTATCCATTTTTTTGCTGATCTTTTTCTAAAAAGTAGATTTCGTTTCTTCCACACGCGATATTCCGGCATCTTTTCTGTCGTAGCCAGTTTCAATTTACCGGATCTGGCAAGAGTCCCCGATTGCTACTGTTTTTGCTCTAGACGAGCCTTTCCGGTAGAGTCGAATCGAGTCGGACCAAGAAAAATGGCTCCCATGATAGGCAAGAGGTTATTCTCTGGAGATCAGGCAAGACAAAATCAAGAACCAAAGTCTCGACGAACAAAACAAAAATTTTACAAAATAGAAAATTATTTATAAAATTTAACTCTGATTTATTGATCTGGCCCAATAATCTTAAATATATATTTAAAAGATTGCAGATATATGCAAATAAAATGTATAAGAATAAACAAAGAGATCCACGCATTTAAAAAATTTAAAGTCCTTATCAAAAATACTATAAAAAAAATTTATAATGTATATTTGTGTATATGTATGCGTGTGTAGAGAGAGGGAGAGTTTATTTTAATATTGAAGAAAGAAAAAAAATGAGATAAAGTAAAGAGATTTATAAGAACGATAAACCGCTATCAGTAGCAAAGAGTTTGTTATAATAAATAGAGATTGAGATTAGAAGATGTAACAGCATTTCGATCGTATCTTAATTCTGAGACTTGAATCAAATGCAAATATTATCCATCGAGTTACAGAATTCTTAAACGAACGAAGCATGCTTTTCGCATCAGATTAGACTAAAGAACGGATTTGAATTGAAACTGCAAATGATCTTCAATCCTGAGATATTTGCTCAGATTTCGTATTGCGCTGCGAATATCAAGACAGTATTAAGCATAATATTAAGTATCATAATATAAAGTAATGTCTTGTTGTATTTTTTAAAACATTAATAATTATCTTTCTCTTTTTATTTTTATAATTATGATCATAATACATATTTCTTTTTATGGAAAATTATTTTTTTTTTTTTACTTTACACAAAACTACCTTTTTTTGACATTCATATGTCATTATATTCCAATAGATAATTTTATTATATTTTAAAATGATTACATTAAGCTCTGATCGATTGCGCTGCGATATAGATAGGACACATTTTTATTTTGACTTTTAGTGGTCGAAAGTACAATCTGCCAAGTTCTCAATTTTGGAGCATCAGATGGATCCTAGCAGCAATTTTAGCAGCTATCGCAGCACGTTGAAGGCCGCAATGTGGCGTAGCGCTGGTGCTACAGACGAACGCCAACGGATCGTAGTGCCCTTCTTCAGCCTTCTCGTTAAGGATCTTTATTTCCTCAATGAAGGCTGCAGCAACAAGTGAGGAATATTTTTTCTGTTGATCTATTCACAGAGTTAAATATATTTTAAATTATGAATATATTGCATGAGACATTCTATTTTACATTTAATTTATCATTATTAATATTGCACACGCAATAATTTTATAATAAATTAGATAACTGGTCAGATATATCTGACGTATATCTGAATAGTTACACGTGTCTGATGTCAACACAACTTTGGCATTATTATTATAGAGATTAAAATTATTCATCTATAATGTGTCAGATACAATGCCTAACGTATGCCTAAGCGCGACGAGCTTTCTCAAAGCTAATTAATTTCCACTGCTCAAGTTTACTTATGCATTTCAGATTGCCAAACGGCCATATCAATTTTGAGAAATTCTGGCAGCTAGCGAAGCAGGTAACTGAATTTATCGCGTGGAAGCAAGTTGCCTGTCCATTCGAGAAGAATCCACGCGTCATTGCTTTTCTTCAGGCGAGTCCCGTGCTAACGGAAAACAGTAAGCAATATTTAATTTATCCTACTGTGGAAAATATGTCAAAATGATTGAATTCGACAAATTTCTGTTCTTTTTTCTGTTACAGCACTTGCGCTAGCGTCTTTCGAGTGCGAACCGCCCGATAATAATCCGGAAAAGGAACGTTATAAAGCTTTAAAGTGAGTATCACAACATGTATTATGTAGACATACATCCTTTGCGAAATACATATTATTATTATTTTTTTTTTAATATTTAAAAAAAGTATTTAAATCGAACAAAAACGATAGAAATTAGGATGGAATTTCTTTATATCCAATATTAATAAAACAAATTTTTGTTATGTATAATATAATAAAGTTTTATTTGAATTTCTAAACGATTCTGTTATTAATATTTATATAAGTAAAATAATTTTAGAAAACTACTTGCTTTTACTAAACGTAGCAAAAAATGAGGATTTTATTGCAATTATATGTTAACAGATCTGAGATGAATGCCCAGTGAAAGCGAGCTATGCCAAAACATGCCGAATGGGAACGATATTGATATAGATATACATGTGGAGATACATTTATAAATATTAATATATTCATAATCGTAGTTAGTTTATTCGTGAAGAAAATGATGAGAGAAAAAAATGAAGTGAAAGATCGCGACAGCTAATTAAAGTATTACTGGGACGACTTACGTGAGATTAGGTATTTCTGTCTTGCGAATTTTTATGATGATTAAAAATTCTCAATGACGATTTGGCATCATCGGAAACGTCATTTAATCGCGATCTGTACAATTATCGCTTGACTTTCTATTTTTTGATTTTTTATTTATTTTAACTATATATACAGTTTAAAGTATTTAATTTTTTATTAAGTATTTAATTTTTTATTCTCTCGATTTTATCTTTGAACGAGCTTTTGTTAATTATTCGATATCTGCAAATTATCATCGGAAAAAGATATCATTTGTGCAACGCAATAGGTATGACATTTATTCAAAATTTTTTTATTTTAAAAATCTAACAATATAGGGAGTAAATAATTGACATGTGCCTAAGGGGCAATCGGTATTAAAATGCGAGTCGTCAATAAAATGAAATTCTACCGATCGATCGATTTCGATAGTATTTATGAGTATCATGAATCGAAGCTTCGACCATTTTAATAGCCGAAAACTTTTATGGTCATCGTGGCCATGAATATTGAGTTATGCACGTCTTGAAGATGATTGTGAAATTCGCTCGACAATGTCGCGTAGCCGTAAGTATAGTTCCTAAGTCTTCGACTCGTTGGCAGCTTTTCTCTCGAGCGCGAGAATCGAATCGCACGATTCTCTTTATATTTCCGGACAATTCCCGAATACGATACAAGGATTTCGAACCCGCTCGAGAAAGACGCGAGTGACGTGCTCGATCTTTTGTACATAGTCCTTTTGATATACGTTAACAGACATTTAGGTGTGAGAAGTAGGGTCGTTCCTGTAGAGTAAGCCCGGGCGATAAATTTGGGAGCGATAGGTCGTAAGAAAATCTCGTCATGCACGTACTTAAGAGGATGAGCAACCAATCGCGAAAACGATCATCAATCGAGGCGAGGATGATGAAGAAATCGAAAATATCGGCGAATTGATTGACATGGCTCGGCCGTGTTTCTCGTGCGTTTGACATAAATTGATTCGATAAAATAATAGTCGCCGTTTCCGTTTCTCCTGTGACGCACGCAAGTAAAATCCGTGAAAAATTTACGTGACTACGGATTTACGCGCGATATAGCGATCGAAATAAATTCGGTTGTAATGATAATAGTAGTGTGATTTTTCGTAAAATTTGACTGCGAGTAAAACGAGAGAGAAATGATTTGAAGATATCTTACATAAATTGTAATTATAAATTATATCGTGACATACGTAAATTTACGAAAAGGTGTTCAAAATTCGTCAATATTTATCAACGTTCAATTTATCAATTTATCGATTTAATCAACAAATGACTAATGATCATAAAAAATTCAGCAGTAAAACATGTATACGTAAGCGTATGTAAACATACTCGTAAATGAATACATTTGAGTGTCAAATAAATTAAGTTATTGTGAAAAATTGGCAGATCAATTTTTTCCAGAATGAATTAGGCTCGGTAATTAATATGATCATTAAACATGTAAATGTAGTATGCCGTGCCTTTGATCGATCATAGAAAAACTATATTAAACGTAAAATTTAACAAATTATTAAAAAAAATATATGAAATATTAAACATCAGAAACGCGTATTCTTAACGCGTGCGTCACTATTCTCTCCGCGAAATTACGTATGTTTTCCCCGTAAAATCGAAGTCTTCATAGGAAGTGAGATTACAAATCTGCCATAAAATAATACGTCAGATAGAAAGAGAGAGATACCCATTTCTCTTTTTATATTTAAGCGCAAATATTTGCCTAGATAAATTCAAGAAAAGAAGACATATGTGTTTCCGAGCAGTTATAGGGACCAAGAGTTTGTTTCTCCCGTGTACATAAACTTTGCCTATGGCGTGAAAAAGTACCGGGAAATTGCAATTGCACGATCGAAGGAGAGAAATAAAAACAAACTGTTTCGAATTTTGCTCACTGGGTCACGACTTTGTGGCCTGAGAGAAAAATTGCACGCAAATCGAAACGCGTTTCCAAATCGCGATTTCGTTTACCTGAAATGGATGTGTACACATAAATTGAAGAAATAACGATGTTATGTAATAACATTTCACTATTCTTCGAAACGATAACACGCGTTACAAAATATAAAATCTCTTCCAACTCTTTCGTTCCTCTCGTCCATTCCGTTTCCATTTGGTCCTTAATAAAAATTTCATATCTGTTCTAATTTCTTTTTGAGGTCAACAAAAACGATCAATACTGATTGTCAGAAATAGTCAGTCGTGTTTTTTTCTTTTTTTTTTTTTTGTTGAGAATGACTTTTTTACATTTTTCATATGTTCGAGAAACTGGAGACAATCTCGATTTTCTTTCCTTTGTACACATTTTCGTAACTAATATACATTTTTATGAGACTTGTATTTTAATCGCGTTTTTCTCTCGCGGCACATGAAGTAAAAAAATGACAAGAGATACGAAATGCACTTAGTACACCAAGTGTACAGAAAGATTGCGTAACAATGAAAGTATAATTTATTGATCGAAACGAGATAAATTACGCGAGCTCTGCGCGAATCAGGTCATCGTAAGAATACTCATCTCGATATATTATTAAGATAATTGTTGACCCATGCACAAATCATTACGAATCATTCACTTTTTCTATATATTTTTCGCCAAACAGTGTCTTCATTATTACGTATCTTTTATATGCATTTGTTATTAAAGACTCACTCAGTGTTTTCATTATAAAAGATTTTTTTTAATTTTATATAGTAAAATATATTAATAAAATGTGTGTAGTTATAAAAAATGAAAAAAAAAACACATGTAAGCATGCGCCGAAACTTGTTGTTACAAACAACATTTTTTTTAACACTTTTACAAATTTACAAGTGCCCAGTATATATAATCCGTCAGTTTTTTACTTACCATTTACCATGTTATATATTTGATAATTATCTTCATCCAATATTATCAGCTCGATTAACATTATTATCAAATCGATTCGCGGATATTCGAACGAGATCTGGTTATGCCGCGAGCTCGTGGCAATTTTCCCTAAGTAATAACAACAACCAACATATGCACGTTACCGTAAATCAACAGTAAAGCAAATTACACCATCATTTTTTGTTTTTAAGCGGCGCGCGTGTTACATTGTCAATAATAATAGCGTTATATCGTGGTCGCGTATCGATCATGATCCGCTGTTCATTATCGCTTCGACCTTTTCTGCTCAATATCGTTAATCCGCTTGAAATCATTGCCGTTCATTTCGCTCTTCAGATAGCATTATTTTGGTTTTTCTATCATACCATTTTGTATTATTTATTTAACAAGCACAACACAATAAGTTTGCTAAGCAAGAATATCGTTGTGAACATGCAGCACATCGATGAACAATCTTTTCCTTTCCTTTTGATACAGCAAAATATTTTTCCGGATATTGATTTCCCATTTATTAGCACAATATTTTGACCATCAACAATTATCCAATCACTATCTTTCTCCTCGCATTCGACGACACTCTAGCGATGTTCTATAGGTAATAATTCTGTACATAAGAAGAAAATCGTGTGTGTATATATGATTATATACGTATCTGTACGTTTTTTAGATTTAAAGTATAGGCCGCAATCGAATTTAGGTATCAGCGGAAATGGATCCGTTTCGCGGCAGAATCTACGACCTAGTATCAGCGACTATAATCGCGGATCGGTCAATCCGAGATTGCCTAATACGACTTTAAAGTATGTTCGTATGTTTATGTATGTATGTGTCCTCGAGCGCGCGATTGATTAGATGACGAAGGTAATTCTTGCTTAATATCTAGTCATTAGATCGTTAGTTTGATCCGAATTTGTGTCATTAAACGTAGCTTGTATTTATTTTTTTTTTTTTATATATATATTTAAATTATTACACAAATCTCTTTTCTTCTCTACTCGAGATTTATTTAACTATGTCACGAATGCGTTACAATTCTGTATAAAACTTTCTCTTAATGTATATAAGATTTATATTAAAAAATTATTATTAAAATATTTTAGAATACTTATCTTTATGTATATTAATATTTACATTTTTATCATTATACTTTTTCCATATTTTTATTATGATATATTTCTTAGTGACACAGATTCGGGCCATTTTATGCTTAAATTAAGTGTATTCGAGTTAAGTATTTAAAACATTAATTTCAGCTTTAAGCTTAAAACTCAACATTCCCTTAAAAAGCATAATTGTACTATGCGATATAGATAGGATATCTCTTTTATAGATTTCTGCGAGCTCATTCTTTGTTTGTCATCTTATAGCAAATATCTACAACCAATGCGTTTAATATTTTTAATATTTTTAATATTTTCCCAAAATTTTTTTTTTACATACATACCCTGGTACATCAAGCGTATCCAAATCTCGTTTGCAAGATTGTTATTCGAGACTATTAATTAATTTCTTGCCAACAAAGGACTTCAACGATCGTATATCTAATGTGATTTGTAAGTTTTTTTATGTTTCCAAGTGTTCGTAAGCATAATAAAAAAATCAATATAACATATATTTGGGAGAATGGAGGTTTGACTTTCAGTTTTACGAAGATTGTACCGAAAGGAATAATCGTGGCACGATTTCTATAAATAATAAATGCAATGAGAGCATGAATCTTTTAACATGAATATCATTAGTATCGACGAAAACGGATGCCATATTTTCAAAAATAAAAAATTACTTTTTCTAGCAGACTTTTATTGCATTGATAACTTTAAATTGTCGCACTTTTCTGTGCGCAAATTCTTAGATTTTTCCTTAACGAATCATGATTTTGGTACAATCTTCATATTAAAGCGTAAAAAGTCTTTCGAACTTTATATTGAATCAATGTTTTAAAATTGTGCTATTATTTTACATATTGATTACTGTTCTCGTCGTTTTTATATATTTATCCTTCAAGAAAGCGAATAGTGGGAGAGGTAATTTAATAAACGAGCAATACGAAATTTTTTAGCTCCTGTCTGATCAATCTAAATTATAAAAGCGTAATAATGTAACTCGGATATGTAAGTTCATACGGCAAGCATATTGTTTCTTTCGCTACGTTTCCACACAACTTATAAACGCCATCCGTTGAGTTGTCACTTTGAATTGAATCGGGTCAGAGATATACAATGTTGGGACTATTGTACATAAAATAGGCTCAATTATGTAACAGCGACAGAAATGCAGCAATTACAATATTACTGTAGAAACGACGATGTCTTATGAAATAAACTGCAAATTAACAAAATTATCACCGACTATATTTATATCCGCAATTCTTTTTTGCGCGCGTTATTTTATATATCATTTTTGAGAAAATCAGACCAGAACATTACAACACATCTTGTAGACCTTATATTTGCACATTTTTTTTTTTTAGTTATGTTGACGCGGGGATTATTTTCCGCCGTATCAGAAATAAATCAGAAAAAGATATGTTGAATTTATTATTTTATCATTTATTAAATTTTTTAGATTGATGACGTACATAGGAGAAAGGAAAATATACACATACACACGATCATGTGTGCGTATAAAGTAGATGTTTTTTTTTGCACAGTGACAAAACAATTTTTTTAATAAGATTAAAAAAATATAGAAATGTCTTTTTTATTTTTTTTTTCATATTTGTGCTCTAATACCTCCTAAATCATTAAAATTAAATCGCTTTACTTTTATCCTCCTCTAAAATATGTATAATGACAAAGTAAATATTTTATTATATATATATATATATATATATATATATATATATATATATATATACAAATAATAATAAAATTATAATTTGCAATTATTGTTTATGTACATTGGTCCGACATGAATTAACTTTTCTTATAAACAAATTAATAAGTATAACATACACAGACACACACATACACATACACATACACAGATGTTTGAAAATTTTTTGATCTAAAATTTTATCTACCCGCTAATGATTCTTTAATTTTTTGATCGATCCAGCGACGATAATACGCAACACGAACATAAACTCCAGGTTTGTTCGCCTTGCCACAATGCTGACCCCAGCTGGTTATTCCATATAAGGTAAAAGCTCCTATATATAAAATTTACTATTATTATCACTATAAATATTAATTTAATCTAAAATATAAAATTGAATATATTACTTATTTCTTTCAAAATACTTTAATTATAGAGTAAAAAAAGTAAAAAGAATCACGTTTCTTTATTTTTCAAAATATGAAAATTTTTTTCTGGCTTTACTATTATCCTTCTTCTTTTTTATTATTACATTAATATATTTTTATAATTATACATGTATTATTAAAAAAGTTTATATTGTTGTACAGGCCATTACTATTTTTTTTTCATTGTGATTAATCTATAGATTATTTCAATATTACCATTATGATAGCACGCTAAAGGACCTCCGGAATCGCCGTCGCACGTATCGATACCCTCGTCAAGATATCCGGCGCACATCATCCCCTCGCTTATGGCACCTTCGCCGTAAACATAGCTAGCCCGACAAATTGATTGGTCTAGCAAAGGCACCCAGCCATATCGTAAATCCTTTGATTGCGCTGCAACACAGAACAATGACAATTTGATTCACCCAACGAAATTCAACTTAAGATAATCCTTTCTGGCGTCTTGCTTACTCGTCTTTCCCGTTTCGATGCTTCCGAATCCACTGATCGTGCAATTGAGTCCAGGTGAATAGTCGATATTCTCTGGCGGCAGGCAAATCGGCATGATATCCTTGCCAAGCGGGATACCGTGGCCTTTAAGTAGAATCAGAGCGATATCATTGTTCATCCTGTGACCCTTGCGGAATTCCTCGTGCACGTAATAATCCTCGATGTTGGCTTCCATTTCCGTTCCCTCGTCTATCTGGTGATATCGAACGCAATATAAAAAAATACATTTTAGCAAATATACTATATAAATACATTCTCTTTGAAATCGCGCGTTCAATTATTTTTACTCACATCCGTGTTGTAATCTCCCGCACGAACAAAATATGTGCCTTTGTTGTAACCTTCCAGACAATGTGCCGCTGTTAGTAGATGTAGAGGCGATATCATGACCGCACCGCACCAATGACTTGATCGACTATGCCCTCGTACTCGTATGCTGGCCTAAAAAATTTTATTTCACACATTCTTTTATATATCATTAATATATAATAAAGTTTTGCCTTAGTTCCTAAGTATAAATAAAACTTTGGGATTAAGATAAAATTCTAAACACTCAATGCAATTATATTACGACAAGATATGTATAATTAGATAATTCTCTATTAGTATCCTAAGGTGAAATTTATTTTGTAAAACTAATTTACCTGCCAGGGATAAGTGCCTTTTGGTGCAACGTTACCATGTACGACTTTTTGAAATATCAAATCATCGTCGTCATTAAAATCTTTGGCGCGATGACCACAATTTGTTGGAAGTAGCTCGTCGATGTTTCGCTCTGGAAGTTCCGGGTTGTTTATCCAGTATGGCTACTCAATAAATCAGGGTCAAGAAATAAACAAACAAATTATACAAATGTTATAAAATATTGTTTATTTTGAAATTGTTGCAAAGATCGGAATTATTATTAGCTTACACAAGTATTATATATTTTAACATTTTTCAAATAAAATATTTTGAATCTAATTTTTTTATTTGTATTCAAATATATCTAATAGAAGAAAAATAATTTTTAATCATTACAGTTAACATTCGGCAGTTAATAATTACGTTACAATGAAGATTTGTTTTAAATTACCTCGGCAGTATTAACATTTCCAGGTGAGCAAATTACACCTGCGTCCTCATTATGATCGCAATTATGTTGGCCCCAGTGATTATGCTCGCAACGATATAACTGCGATTCATTTCCATGACAGAAAACCTGTTTTGCAAAACCAAGGAAAGTAGCTTTAAATTATAAATATAATAATAATAAATAGTAATAAATAAATAGTAATAAGTAGTAATAAATAAATATAATAATATAATAGTATGTGCTATTTTATTGTTATTTATTAATTATAAATTATTTCCTATTTCATTAAATTAGTTATTATCAATATTATTGTTATTTTAAATATAAGTTATCATAAATATATAACAATTGTAAATTATAAATGTAACACCTCGTCAAGCCATATAGGTCCTTGGCCTGGCCCAAAAAAGCCATCCTTCCTAGCGATTGCGATACCACCATATCCCAAAGATCTACAAATAACAGTTGCCGTGGCATTCGTAAAGTCATCGTCGCATACAGTACCCCACACACCGTGATGACGCACTTCTACTCTTCCTTGCAAAGGATTGCTACCATTTGCCAAGCGCAACTCGAACGGTGCCTGAAATCAAAGTCGTATCGAAATCTGCAAATCTATTTCCGCTCATTTGTTTAACTTACATCGCAATGTTCCGGACTCTCGTCGGAGCGATCTGGGCAATCAACCACCTCGTCGCAAATAAATGGGGTAGGTATGCAAGTTGGACTATTATCGCATTTCCAATGACCTTCCTGACAGGTATTGACTGCAGTCTTACATACTATGCCAACAGCTTCTTCCGGCTGACAATTGTGAATGCCCCATCTAACAACAAGAACATTATTAAATTTAGCCGTTACTTTTAGTGCAACGATAATTAATAAAATATAAAATAGAGACAATTTTTTTATATATACCCATTAAAATCGCATTCTCGTAGTGTAGTCTCGTTTCCACGACACTTCAATTGATCCACCATAAATCTCGTAGGTGGCTCGAGATTTCCATAGAATCCACCCGATCGAACTTCTAAAGCTCCGAGATCGAAACCGAGCTCTTTGCAAATGACGTCAGCATTGATCATTCCAAAGCCATCGTCACATACCTGTCCCCAATGTCCTAAAACTACTCGAGATATCGAGTGATTTATAAAGTAAAGACACACAGAGAAAATATATTTGGCCTTTAAAATATTTAATTTTATTTTATTCTTTTGTGCAATTTTTTTTTTTTTTTTCATAAAAAATATATATGTAGAAGGTTTCTATTTTCAGAATGCAATTATTCACAGAAAAAAAAAACAAATTAAAAAAAAATTGATTTAAATCATGACACGCAATTAAAAATAAGACATTGAAATAAGTATCAAGAAATAATAATATATCAAGAATAATAAAAATTTTATTTATTTAATTATTTTTGCGATATATGTACTTACTTTTTACTTCTATTCGACCTTCATAACTGTTATTTGCACCAGCCAAGCGAATATCGTAACCGAGATTTTCAGCAGTGCAGATATTCTCATCACTGCGATCATCGCAATCATTTTTGCCGTCGCAGACTTGTGTTTGATTTATGCATTTGTGATTATTGCAGATATACATGCCACTGCAGTTCATGCTTCTCTCTCTCATTTCATAATAATCGAACTGCTTGTCAGGTTTAAGCGCACCAGTCAATCCAATGTTGCTGTTACTCAATAAGCATACATTACCATCCGATCTAAAACAGAATATGTAAATATGTAAATATATGTATGTACACACAACATGCTCTATTCTCTCTATATAGTGAAATAATTAATCTATAAGTGACCACGATGTATATATATATATATATATATATATATATATATATATATATATATATATATGTATCAGCCTTAATCTCATATCAAACTCAATTAAAAATAATATAAATTATTATTATAAAAACTATCATTTGTTTACACACTTTATTATCATACTAGAAAGAGAATTTGTAAAATAATTAAATTTATAAAATAATTGAAGATAAAAATATTAATTATACATACACATATAATTGTGTATATGTATGTATATGTATATGTCAATTTTTAATATACACCTTTCTTCAACATGGCTGTATTTGCGGATTAATAGATAACAATTATTTTTATACAAACTTGTGATTAAACGAGCGACAGGTGAAATCAGCTTCTTTGCATCTTAGAGCACAGGTTTTCAACGGTGTGTTCAACCATTTTTCCACATCGTAACCCTCAAGTTTATGTTTTGCAGATTTTTGAAAAAGATTAAGATCCAATATGCATCTTCTTTCGTCGGCTCCATTTGTACAATCCTAAATTGCATATTATAATAATAACATTAAATTATAATTTTATATATGAATATTTATATGAATGATTATAAGAGCACTTTTTCAAACATATAAACACAATATATGTTTTTAAGTAGAAAAACGAATATATCTTAAAAATTTTATAAGAATTAAAAATTTTAAGTATATTTATTATAAGTATTTTAGCCAACTTAATATATTCTTATAAAAAATTTATATTGCTAAACACAGAGATTGTTTAAAAAAAGCTCTATTAAAAAACTTTTCTCCAATTTTAGTAACAAAGCATTTTTAATGTAGACAAATTTTCAAAATGTGTTTGATAACCATGATCCTTCTTTACATATATTTTCAAGAAATTAAAGGAAACTGACTATGAATTATTTTACATTACGCACATATGAAATGAATATGTGTGCACGAAATCGTTTATATCTCACCTCCTCTCCATCGCAAACCCATGGGGATGGAATACATTCTCCTGGCATACATTCGAAATGTTTAGGTTTGCATTGGCCAGTCAACATTGGCCGTTTCGGATCTAAAAAGAAATTACTTTAAAATATCTCTCTTTACTACAATATTTATTTTGTCAGCGTTTTCTCTTGATGATTCAACACGGAAAAGTTCGATTAATAAACTTCAAAGATATACCAATATTTCCACAGGCAGGAATATCGCAATATTCATATTTTCCAGGTCCTGTAAAACACCATGGTCTCGATTCTTTTCCTGGATTAGGATTTCTGCAGTAGTTATGCGTTTTCAATTTATCCCGAACTTCTTTATTAACAATCTGCGATAATAAAAACTAGATTGCATCTAAATTCAATAAATAGCACGTTTCTTATTCATATAATAGTAAATTTACATTCACACGTAATTGATGTGCATTTTTTTCGTCGGCCCATGAAAGACATGCATTTCCTGATATTGTTACGTTGGCTTTACCAGTGTATTGATTTCCTTTTCCGTATACGCAACCTAGAAAGAAGCAAAAGAATAAGAGCATTGCAAATAGTGTTTCAGCAGCCAATTATTTATCGCAATATATATTATAAAAGATTACAATATCATATTTTATATCAGAAATTATATTTGGTACTTCGAATCAAATTAAGTAAAATTTAATAAAATTTAGTAATATATAAATTATTTTTTATAATATGCTTGATTAATATAAAGAGATGGAATATATTATATTAGATGTAAAATTATGCAATTTCTTTTTTTTTTTTTTTTTTTTTTTTTTTATCTTGCGTATATTTATATGTACCAATATCGTCATAAGGTCTCTTGCAAATAAAAAAATGCCCTTGCGAAGCAGTTGCGCAATCTTCAGTGTCCCAAAAAAAATAATCTGTGTCACATGTCGATTCAGGTCGTTCATAACACGGAAATTTTCGTTTCATCACGATACAAAGAGGACGATAGCCTACCCATGGTGGTTGTTTCATATCATCCTTCCATCCAGGCCACCACTTTGTAAATCTAACAAAATATTTTATAGAAAATTTAAAGTGAAAAAAGAAACTCGAATTAATAATTATAATTTAAATTAATTCATAAATTTAGACGTGCAAAGGAAATTATTTGATTGACATTAAAAACATCTTAAATAGATTCAAATAAAATAAAAATCTTAAATAGATTCAAATAAAATAAAATATATGTTATTATTGTTGATATCATTAAAATTGTACTTGAATTTAGCACGCGCAGAATCCGCCCAGAGCCACAAGGTCCGATTCATTGTGGTGAAACCGAAACCAGAAGTCATGATTGAGTTAACTTCCGGATACGATTGCAATAGCAACTCAGACACAAAGTTGTTTTCCGCTTGACTAGTGACGTCGATGAGTCGTGCATTCCTTCGAGTACAGTGCTCCAATGCTTCGGCATGATTGAGTCCGCTATCAGGGTGGGCCAAATGATAACAGTGCCCATTGTGCGGTATCTCGTCCTTGCGACAATGCACTATACGATTAGGAGCGCATCGCACACCAATTGCATCTCTAGCGACACGGCACTCTTCATTGTGTGTAAATCTAGATATAATTATTGTTATAATATTATTGTTAAAATTATCACGATATATTTTTAAGTAAAGGTATTTGTTGCAATCTACTTTTTATGAAAAAAATTGCAAATAAAAAATGATCAGAGATTTTTAAGAAACAAGTAAAGCAAGAAATATGAAATATAAATATTTTACTACTATCAAGGGAGATCTAAAAATTTAAATTTTTGTCATTCGACTATTTCTACCAAATATTATATAAATTTCTGATAGTGCTTATCTTACTTGCACGATTGAAATTTAGTCTCATTGCCAAGACACGTTACGGTATTCGCAGCGATCCAAGTTGGCACTCCATTGCGATTGTTTCTGCCTTGCCAAGCCATTTCAGCGCCTCTTTAATAAATAAGAAATTTGTCATATCTTGCTTCTCTATTACTTACTTGTGATTCAAAAGAAATAAAAAGTTCAAAATTTATAGGAAAATTTATATAGAAAATTTATAATACACAAATATCAAGATGAAAAAAATTTATTAAATCAAACAATTTTTTTATATTGAGAAATATAATAAGAAATATGCAATGACCTATTTTTATTTGTTTAATAATTAAGTTTAAATTATCGGAGAGAGAAAAAGAGAAATTGGTCTAATAAAAATCATTATATTGACATGACTTTTAAGATGTAATTTAAATTTTCATTTTACCTGATATAGCCAAGTTGCTTGCATAAAATATGAGCTTCTTTCAATGTCCAACTATTTCGGGAATCGCATACAATACCCCAACCAGGTAGTATACCTTGCACTTCAACATAGCCATCATTAGGTCCCGAGCCACCTCTCAAGCGAATCACCTATTAATGTAAATAGATATTATTTCATTATAATTTTAAAATTAAATTTTATAACTCGCTTGTACAACAGATAGATACTCTTACCTGGCCAGATATGGGTGTTGGTCGAACGATTTTTTTCGAATGAGTCAATGGTTGCACTGGTGGTACATAATAAACTGGAAATGGAGGTTCTTCTACAAAAAAAAATAAAACAAAAATTTTATTTATTTATTTTGTTTAGCTATTATTATTTATTTAAACTAACGTGTGTAACAACTTGCATTGTTGAGATTGTAAAAGTATGTATTTTTATATGTTAATGCTTCTCCATAATATTAATTAATTAAAATCATGCAAAACATAAAAACGCATGCAAAAAGCAAAACCAAGCTAAACAACACATTGTGTGAATAAAAATTTAATGATAAAAATGAAATAGTTGCAATGCCATAATTCGTATTGCATAATATCCATAAATAATTATTACACAAAAATAAAATATATTTACAATATCTCATTGAATCTATGATATATACATTTATATCATATATTTACGATATTCAATAAAAAAAAATAATCAAAATTAATATCAATTGAGAATATTTTACTTTTGTTGCTAATTCTAACTTTAAATTCTTAATGATCACATAGGAATGTTATTCTTTGCAATAAAAGAGAATGATTATTTTTTATATATTTCTTACAAAAACTTCATCTATATAACTACAATTTAATTTTGATATTACACGATACTTTATGGCACGACAATAACACAAGAAGCGAATTGTAAGAAAACCATTTAAAGAAGCGATCGAAGAAGTACTTACCAAATTTATTTTTTTGCGATTTATTGCATAAATAAAACACATGGATCTACATCAAATCAAATCCTCAACTTACCTTCCTTAAATGGTGCCGCTTCGATATTATAAAGTTCGACATCGATATTCTTCGGGCTAATTTTCATAATGACCGATGGAGCTGTTGTGGTCTTGGTCTTATTTTCGAAAACCAGTCTGGGCTTCCAGACATTTTTGTCATCTAACACATCCACGTCATAATCATTTATCTCGGGCTCGATAACATTCGGGGTAGCAGAATCTACATTACTTATTTTTGTGTCGCTAGCGCTCCAATAATCATCTTCTTCAATGGAAACATTAGGTAAATTGGATTCGCTTGTGATGTCGAAATCGTGCGAGTTTCTTTTTGTCGTACTATTTACAAAATCTCGTCCTTTCCTTGATAGCTCAGATTGTTCATTTGAAATTCTCTCCATCGTCGTTGTCATTGGCGTTCCCGTTGTGAACGCATAATTATTATCAGTGCCTATTAAAAAAGAAATATTTTGTCGGACAAACATCTAGAAATTTCTAAATTATTAATTGCAAATGTACGATTATTATTTCTGCCGGCTTAATTATTAAGACTTGAACAATCGATAAAATAAACATCACCCCGCAATCAATATTTAACCGTCAGTGCTTATTGTATTAACAATAAATAATAACAGCTATTAGTTTCTGTCAATAAATAATTAAAGTTTAGATGGTAAAGGACATGTGCGCAGAATATTTTAAAATTTAATAATTAAGACATACTATTGAAAATATTACTCCATCTAATAGGTTTCTGAGCATTATACGGCTCATGAATTTTCGGACTTCCTTCATTATTCTTGATTTCTTTCGTGATATAATGACCTTTTATGCCACTTGTATTGACATATATACCATTTGGATAAAAATTTGTTCTTGGATCTTGAGTTGTATTTTTAGATTCTGCGATAAATTATAAAGTAAATCATGTAAATATAACTCTTATAAAATATTTTGAAAAATTGTATTTACATTTAAATAATAATTTGCATCTTATTATAAATAATCAGCATATAATATAATTTTCCATTTAATATATATTTATTGTCAAATAATTAAAAGAATAATTATGTCATCCAATTACAGACCTAAATTTATTTGGTTCTTGGAATTTGAAAAGACATTTGTCCTTGTTGCCCACTGGGTCATTTTTATATCTGCCTCTCTGTCAATCGTACTTTGCAAGTATGGTTTATCAGTCCGATTAATAGGACCTACAAAATATCAAGCTTTCACTCATATTTAGTAATATGATAAATTTGATTTAAAAAATACTACTTTTAGCAAAAATGGATACACGAAAAATTTTGTATTTACCATTACATCTAATTATCTAATGTGTTGATTCTTAGCGTATCTATAAATACTTTATTCAATTTACCTATAAATATTTTATTAAATATAAAAAAATTATATTTAATATATTTAATTGTTATTGTGTTGCGATTGTTCAACATTAATTCATGAAATGTACATCACAACATGCGACATAATTTTCATGCTTTACAATTATTTCATGCATTGTAAACAGAGTAAAAAGAGTACCATTGTTCATTTACATACATTTTGCATTCTTTATTGAATTGAATTGATGTCATACTATAATATATGTATTAATCCAACAAGCTTTGTACAACTTTTTGCAAAGTTAATTCATGCAGCGTGCAGATATTTGCCAGTTAATTTTGTACAACACATTTTATAATTACTATAAATTGCATTATTACTTTATTATAAATTGATTATAATTTATATTTTATAATTTATCTTTTTTAAGAATACTAATAATAATAAATAAAGAATAATAATAAATAAATATATTTTAACATAATAAAATATTTTAAATGTTTTAAAAAATATAATAACTGCAGCCATAAACTATTTTATCTTCTTTGTAATTTATTAAAATAATAAACTAATATATTAATTTTTATTTACCTTGATACCACGGATGTGTCTGGTTTTCTGTTTGTACTTTTCCTCGATTTTCTTGACCATTCCACGTACTTGGTTTGAAATTAGATCTATCTGGCTGATTCCAAGCGACATTTTCTTGCTCTGTCCAAGGAGAAGATAATTCGTCTTGTCTCAATTCATCCTGAATTTGATCCCAACTCTCAGTTGATTTATTATCACTATTTGGTAAAATATTTCCAACGGATGAAGAAGTACGATTGAAACTAAGATGATAAAGCCCAGGAGTCGTCCTACCATAATTTTGTCTATTCAAGGAAACGTCATAATCGGTTCTTCGATTTGCTGGCATACTTCCGTCGGTGTCAAACTTAGTTTCATTATGTCTATCGTAAAACTGAACGTTATCTTCGTCGTATCTTCTAGGAGGTTGAAACTGCCTCTGATCTGTTTTGTCCGGTGCAGCATTTTCAAAATGATGGTGATCATAATGACGGGAATTATGATTATAATTGTAATCAGGACGCCAATTACTATCAGTATTTGGAGGATAGTATCCTTGATTATATTTTTTATTATTAGTAGCGGCGGCATTAGCCCAATTTGTATTTTCCGAAGGATTCGATGTAGATCCATAATTGTGATAATAATGATGATGATGATGATGATGGTAACCTGGAGGATAATATTGATAACCGTAATGATAATCTGGATTTATATGTGCTTGTAATGGTCCTTCTGGACGATCAGAATGATGAGTCCCTTGTGGTTCTTGATCATTTCTCGGATTTTCCACTTTTTGCCGATCTGAATGATATTGAAATTCGTAATTGCTCTCAGAAGGACGTTCTAAATTTACATTTGGTTTCCATTCTGAATTGTGCGATCCATGATCTTTGTACCGATTTTCTCCACGCACATGGCTAGGATTATAATAATGTGTAATATGCTCGGAACGATTATAAAATGGCCTCGCGGTTGTCCACGTTGGTATCCATCGTGGACTCAAGGTTGTCGTAAAGTTTGGTCTCCATGTTGGTCTCCATGTTGGTCTATATATTGGACTCATTGTCGTGCTATATCCTGATTGAAAAATATGATTACGAGTGTTTGTTGTATGATTATAGCGACCTGAATTCGACCATGACATGATACCTCCAGCTTCGGCAGATGGTGACCAAATACCAGCTCCTGTCTTGTGAATTTCATCAACGGATTTATCTATAATTCAAAAATTGTATATTCCAATTATTTTTAAAATATATTACTCTAGAAAATATTAATTAAAAAATAGATTTTGCTTAAATAATTTAGAATTACTCTATAATTTTATTTAATATTGATTGTTAGAGTAATACAAAAATATAGAATTTTTTCATTAAGATGTCGATGAAAATATGATCGCAAATTATTTTGAGAAAAATGCTGCATTTTGTACTAAGATTAACATTGGTTATATTATTTATTAATATTACAATCACCTGTTTTACAGCTGGGCACGTTGTACGGCCAATCACAAACCGTCGTAACAGGATTAAAGGCTGTTCCAGGACCACAGTCCATTATATAAGTAGCACCGTTCGCACATTGAAGAAATTTTTTACATGTCTCTGGATGAGGTAATAATCCAGTAAAATCGATAGGGCACGTGATTCTTTTTACTTCGGTATATGGTGACTTATCGCGTCCAAAGCTCGGATTTGAAGATGTATGTGGTACTCTTTTATCATCTTTAGATTTAAAAGTATCTGTATAACGAAACAAATTTAAATCATTATTTTATGCCATCGAATTACTTCTTTGAAAAAATAATTATTTATTACCTTCGCAATCTTTTACATTGTACGGCCAATCACAAACCATCGTAATAGGATTGAAGGCTGTTCCAGGACCACAGTCCATTATATAAGTAGCACCGTTTGCACATTGGAGAAACTTTTTACATGTGTCTGGGTGAGGTAATAATCCAGTAAAATCCATAGGGCACGTAATTCTTTTTACTTCGGTATATGGTGACTTATCGCGTCCAAAGCTCGGATTTAAAGATGTAAGTGGTACTCTTTCATCATCTTCAGATTTAAAAGTATCTGCATAACGCAACAGATTTAAATCATTATTTTACGTCATCGAGTTGTTTCTTTGAAAAAATAATTATTTATTACCTTCGCAACCTTTTACATTTCGCGGCCAATCACATACACCAACGGTAGGATTGAAGACTGTTCCAGTGTCGCAATTCATAATGTAGGTTACACCATGCGCACATTGCAGAAATTTTGTACAATCCCCATAATGTGGTAATAAACCGATCAAATAAGATGGACATTTTGGTTCCTAATAGATACCAAATAATCACAATAAACTCAGTATAAATTAATATACACAATGTATATAATAATAAGAAAAGAATAAATAAAATATAAACCCACTATCAATTTTTGCGATTTTCGATCAACCTGGGATTCAGAGTCTAATGATTCTCTAAAATAGGCGGAATCATTCTCGTAGCATTTTACTTTATGTGGAAAATCACACTCAAGGGTATCCGGATTGAAATGAGTGTTTGGAGCACACGGTTGGACAAATGCACGACCTTGCCAGCAATTGACGAAAAACTTGCAATCCGGCGGATAAACAAATTGTCCTGTGGAATTGTGATCAGGACACTGAACGCCCAATCGAGAATCATACTTAGCCACTTTGTGATGAGGCTTATTTGAAAGAATTATATTTTCCTTTCGCGGTTTCTATATAAAAAAAAAGACAAAAAATCAATATTAAATTAAATTTGGAAAAAATTGAATTTCTTGTACATCTTTGCTATTTGTCATTACTTTTTGTCGTGTTATATTATAATATAAATATCCAAAAACTATTATAACATAAGAATTAAAATAAATTAGAAAATTTTTTTCTTTTAATGAAGTTTTTTCTGTCTCCCTCTCTTCTTCTGTCAAATATTTTATTTTTAATACATATTTTTTTTAACTTAGTTTTTCAAGTTTTGTTATTTAGAATATTGTATAAGAGCCTTATATGTCTTTTAGACTTTTATATTAATTAAGGATGTAAAAGTATAGTCAATAATAAAGAAATACTACCAAGATTTATCATAAATTGAAATAAGAGATCGTGAATAAAAGCTATAAGCTTAAATTCTTTGAACATACAAACACAAAACATTAATGCTAATGTAAATGTGTTCTTTATAAAAACAAATCTGCTTAGAAATTTTAAAAGTTACCGTGCTATCAACAGCCACCCCTTCGTACAAATCTTCATTCTGAACTCCCACTTTTATTTCCTTAGTATCGTCATTCCTCTGCGGATATTTATGCTGAAAATCAATCTCATTATGAGGCCGATTTCCGTATTTCGATTCATCCTCAGAATGCCTATAATTTTTATCAAAATTGATCAAATCACTATATTCAATAGAAGGTTTCAGATTTTCTCGTTGCTTCCACTTGTCAAATTCCAAATTATGTTGTTGCTCAGGAATTTTTTCAGAAATTTGCTCGGGAACTTGATCAGGACCGTAATTCCCAATATCAATATGTGTTCGTTGCTCGATTTCGCTGCCCAAAGCTTTTCGCCAAGGGCTCCAAGTGTCAGATTTGGGCGGAATATTGTCTCGTGACTGTTGTTGCCATTTTAGAGAACGAGGTTCTATTTGAATGCGCGATTTATTCTGAATCAAATTCCAAGGAAGTATTGATTCACGACGCTCTGGTGGCTTCGTAGTTGTCGCGCTTGGATCATAAATCTGCGATGTAGAAATTAACCAAAATAAATCAATCGTAGTTTTAATTTTTATTGTTAAGATTAAAGATAAACCAAAATTTATATGTATATATATATAATTTATTATAATTGTATATTTGTTTTATTTATATAAGTTTATTCGAGACTAAGTAAAATCATTGTACAATCAATTACATAGAATATATAAATGAATAAATAAAATATATTTAACAATTTATTAATTATTAATATTATGTTATAAATTATTTATTAATATTATATTATATGTTATTTTTTGTTTCATTTAACTGTTATCAGTAAAAGTATGAACACATATTGCATTTTAAAGATTAAAATGTAAACAATTTATATGGTATTGTTATATATATTTAAATCGATATCGTTTGAAAACATTTAAACAGTTAAACTAAAATCATTGTACATTGTGTGGGCGTATCAGAAAAACAACATTGTATTATAAAAAAAATATACGCGTAAATTCAAATGAGCATGCACTCTAACACTTGTATACAGCCCTGTGATGTATAATAAGTATAAATTAAGAAAAAATATATTCATGACATATGTTCAATCGTAATAAAATAAATTATACGTTCCTCAGACTTGATTGCAAATTTATATTACGTTTCACACATGTGTCTATATATAATGCGCCATTAATCAATGCAAATGAAATGTTTTTGAACTTGACTTGTTAATGTCATATTGTATTATTATCTCGATAAAAAATCAATGTTTTTTTTTTAATCTATCATTTCAAGAATAATTAAACTTTATTCGCATTTATTTTGAAGAAATAATAAGACTAGCACAATTTTTGCACGGCAAATTTGTACTGTTCCGTTATAATATCATTAAATCTTTTGAAACATCAAATATTTTCGTCTTCTCTTATAGCTCAATTTTAATTAGTTTAATCCACATTCAGATTATGTTTTTAAACAGTCTTAAGTAATAAAAATGGAAATTAAGGTAACTCTATGTATCACTAAGAGCCACAATGATTCTATTCACATACCGCGGAAGAAAAGACGGCAAAATAAACGAGGCAGAGCGCGACGAAAAAATGCTTCAAGTACATCGTCATTTTCGATGCTTCCACGATACACCGAGCATCGTACTATACTGACTCCTTGTAAAATTATGTAGTTCGGTTACTGATCGGCGTTTTACTCACAGGCAGATAGCCTTTGAAAACAAGCAGTCTGATTCATGGAAACTGGAGGGTTATCAGTTGAAGAGGTCGAGGTTTATTTAAGTTCGGCGTATGCGACAGCGGAGAAAAACGGGAGCAGAGAATGCAAAAGATATAGATAAGGAATGGTGAGGAAAAGATAGAAAAGATACTCAGATAATTTAATCTATTCATACACGTAAAATAAAAAGAATGCCGACATGAGTCAACGCAATAAACGAGCGACTGCAAACAGAGCTATTTGCCAATCGACGATGAGCGAACAAACTTCTGGCGCTCGTTGATGATTATCAAACACACAAGCTGGCCTTATAAAGGAATCGGCACAAGCAGTACAAATGAACGAGATAAGCTATTTTATATGTCGTTTTATTAAGCCCCTTTAGAAAATATCATTGTACGAGAGACACTTTTATGCCGCGATTCCATCGTCGCGAGTTACAGTCTACGCGGAAGGTTGATATCGCAGTTGACAGTTCGGCGTCGATGGCTGCAGGTAGAGGTGACCGGGTCGAAAACGTAGGTGGGCTCGCACGACTCCAGCTTGCATTTACCGTCACTGCACATCACGTACTTTGTACAATCCTCCGGGTACGCCGACACCGCGTAAGATTTATCACCCTGCCCAAATCAAATATTAGTACACAAAAATTTGCAAAATTATATGTATGAAATGTAAATAATAGTATTCAATTTAAAAAAAAACATGTATATTCATGACATATATATATACTAATCGTGTTTTTTAAGCAAAGAGATATTTTTATATTATATATATGCTTTATTACATTATTTATTATTTTATTTTACTGTTTTCTTCTTCAATTTTATATTAATTTTATTATTATTTTATATTAATCTAACAGTTTTCTATATAAAACGCATTATAATAGATCTACGATATTATATTTATTAAAACATCGTATTGTACTATAATGTAATTATATGCACTTAACAGAAATAAATATTGATGAAAATTAAAATATCAAAGCCCGGTTGCATCAATTATTGATATTTGATTTCCGGTTTTAGCCTTTAAACTATAAATTGATAAACGATTAAATTAGCTAGAGTAAAAAATCAAATAACATTGATTATTGTTAAAAGCCAAAAGTTTTATGACCAAAAAATAACATTGATGCAACCGAGTCTAAACAAAATAATAATTATAAGAGACAATATGTTTTAAAAAGTGTATATTTTATCTTAAATATAATTAAATCGTCTTTTAATGTTTGAAAGATGTCTTTTTCAAAATCGTGACGCTTTAAAAAAATTAATTAATTAATTATTTTCACTTACTACTCTCATTCTCTTGGTAGCAGAAATAAAATAGCAACAGTACACCAGAAGCAATAGAGTTAGCAATCGGAACGACATCTTCGTATACAATCCTGGAAACCTATTCAGTCACAATTACACTAACGTGGTCGAAAGATTGTGGTATTTATTGCAGATCACGTTATGCAATCTGGTGGGAATTCTACTGATGCTGATCGTCACTGCGGAAATTACGTTGTTTTTAATACGGACGAGTTTGCGGAATTAGTTTATCTGAAGCTGCGAAAAATCGCTTATCTGCTCAATGCGTAAACGAAGGTCGTGTCCGCACTGTCATGATACATTTCACGTCCACTCGCCGGACACTGTTTAATCGTCGTTTATTGCTGCTCGTTATTGCGTCGTGCATAGACATTATTGTGAGCAACGATATCACCGCTCATGATGCATACGAGATTATTCTAGCATCTCGTCAATATTATCAGTTTATATGCAAAAATAGTTTGCAACAATTTGGCTTATTTCTAATTGTACAAATTAGTTTTTATCTTAAATTACATCGGTAGAGGAATTATTGATTGATGGACAGCGGTGTATGAACAATACAATGATTAATACGACATAATTTAAACTAATATCTTAACTTTATTTATGCAATATAGTAACAAATGTTCATACATTTGAATAGGACTGAAATATTGCAAAATAATTCCGCGTCTTACAATAAATTCTGGTGAAGTTGTAGATTAAAGTCTTCACCCACGATTAGAACATCCACTTCGGTCTCTCAGAGGATAATCACAAGTACCTATAGCTGGATTGAATTCTGTTCCTCTGCCGCAGCTCATGATAAAGCAACCACTTGCATCGCATTGTTGATACTTGCTGCAGTCGCCCGGATAAGCCAATACGTATGCCTAAGTGAATAAATTGTTCGATTAGCTCCCAACAACGGCAAAGAAGAGAAAATAGACTATAAAAGAATTTTTTTTTTATAAGCAACCAGTAAAAATAATAAGTTGGTGAGAAAAAATAATTTTTTTTTTATCTCTGAAAGATGTATCTTTGATAAGAGCATAATCATAGTTTAAAAAAATATCTATACTTTAAATATTTATTCTGCAATCAGTACGTACAAAGCACAACAAAGTTCAAAGCATACTACAAATCATATCATCTGATATTTTTACAGATAATTATATATTTGTATTTTATTGATATTTATATTTATCATCATTTGACAACAATGACAAAAGACAAATGTTTACAAGACTAATGCTTGGAAATGCGCAGGGAAATAGTTTTATTTTTATTAAGAGCATTCACATTGTTTTTATATCAATTGGCTCTCATACATCAACATTAATCTTCCCTTTCTATTTGTCCAATGCGACTAAGTATTCACAAAGTATACTTACTTGTGTTTGTGCTATTACAAATGGCGTTACGAACACTATTAAATATAGCAACAATGCACAAAATTTCATTTTGAATCTTGTCTTTAATCTTGTTGATCGTCGTTTAACTCAACTCAATTGATTTCTGTTGCCAAGAAATCAATCTTATATATATAATAGACACACGCGATTAAAGAAATGTTTTATTACTATCACAAATTGCAATTTGCTTATTACGCTTCTTGTATTTTCGTTATCTTTATGCATTTCGTTATCTTTATGCAAAAGGCTAAAGGTGATGTCAATCTTCGTTTCTCGAATGTATCAGCGACAATATCTAAAGAGAAGAAAGATGCTTATGTATGCGTGTTTGTGAATGTGTGTGTGTAAATGTTTTTGCAATAACATTTTATTTGATACATTACATCATTAAGAAAAATATTTATAGAGAATGGCATGAAATGTTTAAAATTGTTAAAAGTTGAATATTTATAGACTCCTTTTGAAAAATTATATCTATTTACGCAAACGATATAAAAAAAAAAAAATTGGATTTTTTTGAAAAATTGGAATTTCCCAACAATTCCTATGACACGTGACCAAGACGAATATTGGCAACATATTAATCCCTTCTTCACAATAAAGATATTGCGACAACCGGATAAAGATTGTGATCACACCGCATGATATATATTTATAGATATTTATAGATGCGACTACTGGACAAGAAAAAAGACAACGTTTTTAACGAGCAAAATTAATATGATTTAGTTTCTAGTGATCTTGCTAATTTTCTCTATGTCGATTACTAGATTTGTTAAAATTTGAAATATAATTTCTTTAATAGAATAAATATTAAGAGCAAGATGAAAATATAAAATATATATATATATATATATATATATATATATATATATATATATATATATAAGATAAGAGAGATATATAAGAATAAAGATAAAAATAAGAATAAAAATAATAAAACTATTACTATTTCTAAGTTCATTAGGAATAGAGAATAGCTAATTCAAATTAGAAAATATCATTTAGATTTAACATGAATTATATATAATGAATTTTATTACAGATAGAGAAAGAGGAACAAGAAGAGAAAGAGAAAGAGAGAGAGTAAGAAAAAGAGAAAAAAAAGGAAAAGTAGAGAAAAAGTTATTAACAAATTTATATACACACAGAATTATATTATAAAATTTAAACATATAATTTATTTGTAATAAATAGTTGACTCGTGAAAACCAAGATGAAATATATTTATGTTTTTGGCAAAACTTTCACTTTTCTTTCAAAGCCGCATCTGGATATTATCCTTTCACGCAGTAACGAGTACGGATGAGGTGATTCGGAAGTAGTTACCGGCACTCTTGCGAAACGACGTAATTTCGGAGATAACAAGACTAGATTTTGGAAAAGACCAAAAGCACTGCTAGTTGCCCAGTACAAACTCAGGCACTGAAAAAAAATATTTAGAGAGTTATTTATTTGCAATATATGTAATTTAACTATTCTTGTATTTTTTCGTTACTTACCGACGGTACATACATAGCAATGGGGATCATACCTATTGCGACAATTCTGAAAAAATAGGTCAAATATTGCTTCCATTTCGTTAACTCTTTTGCCCTATTCATATAAGTTATCTGCAATTATAAAAAATTAAAATTATAGGAATAAACTTTTAGAGTAGTTAATTTTTTTAAATTTCCCTGATAAAGTTTAATCAATTGTTAGAGAAACTTACTTCTATAATTGCTAAATTAAATAATCCCATTGCTATGGGAAGAACAAAAGGATCTGCTACAGTTAGGTTTGTAAGCCAAAGAAATCCATCAGTTGTAAATTCCTGATAAGTGATATAAGCATCTAATTGGAAAAAAATGTACAAAATATATTAATTCTTAAAATATATTAATTCAAAATATATTAATTGTTATTACTTCTTCTATTTTATTCAAACATTGCCATACATACCAGCATCCTGTTTAGGTAGCATATAACATAAATTTCTAATGGACATTGATAATGATATCCATAAAGGTATCTGCACTAATACCAATATACTAGCTTTAGCTGGATGACAATTTTCTCGAACAATCAATTTATTCCATTGCTTCTTCATCTGTAATAAAAATGATAAATATTTATTATATCAAAGATCAAATACAATAATCAAGTTTTATTGCTATTGTTAATTTACAACTTTAAATTAAATTAGAGACAAAACATTACCTACAGAGTGATTGTACAAACGCCTAGCATATTCTTTGGACCAATTATACTTATATATCCCATAATTCGTCTCTATTTTCATTTCTTTAACTATTTCATCCATTTCGGACTTAAGATTTTCCAATTTTGCAAATATATATTGCTGAAAATATTATTAATAAATATCATTAAAATAAGCTGCACTTTATTTTAAGATAATGTTCAATGAAAGAACTAATCAAACAGTTTTCAAAATAAACTTATATAAAATAGAAAATAATAAAAAAATACTTATTAATTATATAATTAAAGTCTTGAACTTTTTCTCATCATATCTTCTACTATATTACGACATATTCAGATAATGTATCATATAATAATTTAGATGTATCAAAATAACAAAACAATATATATATATGATAACAGACATCATAAATCTACCTGATATAAAGATAGCGGTAATGTTATCGCTGCCCTCATCATAATAGTAGTAAGTACAATAACTGACCACCACGGCAAACCTGTATAATCATGCATCCACAATAAGGAATCTTGCGTGACTTTAACAAATGCACTCTCTGATAATGTTTTGAAGATGCCACTGAATTGCATTGGAACATGACTTTCAGCGACAGAATTAACATTATCACTTGAAAAATGCCTAATACTGTTATAATGTTGACTACTATAAGTTTTACATCCTATGCATTTCTCTCTCTTGTCATTATGCGAAATTGCATGGAAAACAATTTGAGGATGAGACACGCAGTGATAATTATTCTGTACTCTTGAACCATATTGTCTAATTATGACATTATTTAATGACATCAATTGTTGACTGAGAAAAGTTAAATCTTGAGTAACATTTGTACAAGATGTACTGTAATTATTATATACAGTATTTGATAATATATTAAAATAAGTGGTATTAATGCTGATTCGCTTAAACTGTCCCAAAAAGATATTTTGTAACTTTGTTAAATGCATGGTAAACATTAGTAAGAGCAAGTAATAGCTCAAAAAAGTATTAAATTAGACATATGTCAATGAGGGACCTATTTATTGAACACTGTAGAATTTTATTTTTATACTCGCACATTTACTGATAATTTAAAATATATATACAAGTACATGCGAAATTTTTATCGCACAATTTTTAAGACAGCGTCAAACTATCGTAATATAAAAGTGAGGTTATATGTTATAACCTAATTTAGTAATGTCTGACAGTAAAGTTATCCTTTATATAACCTTACCTAATAGCAGCCTCGTTTAATGCTGCCATCTGCATCCATTTTGAAATGTTCGTAGAATTACATAGTCAAATATTTTTCAACACTGCCGGTAAAATCTTTATTTAGTTTGTGTCCATACTATAACTTCTATAATGTTGCTTGTAATTTTTTTCTATTTATTATTAATTAATTATAAAAACAAATTAAAACTTAAAACATTAATTATCATTAAAAATATTATGTTATTATATTTTTATATATATATTCATCGACGAGAAATTTTTTTATTTCAGTAAAATTTTTATTTAATTTTGAATCTCTTTCCTCTCTCTCTCTCTCTCTCTCTCTATAATTTAATAGTTTAAGTATTTCAAAAATTTATATTTATAATACAAAATTAAAATTTATAACACAAAATATCTTGTAATTTTTTCTTGTGGAAAAATAATTAGTTAGCTAATATAAAACATATTAAAATAACATATACTGCCATTTTGTATATTATTGATATCTATTATATTATTGATATATGTATATTTTTTCTACATTATTATAATAAATAAGTTATCTACAAAGATAAAATTTTATATTAATTTAATGTATGTCTCTTTTATATTTATTTACATTAATAAACAAAAAGTATTTTAAAATAAATTGGAAAGCCTTTTCAAAAATCGACAGCTACACTTTTAACGTGTCTTTGCAACCAATGCTTTCCACTTTCTCCTATTCGCTTTTCTGATGAAAGAAAACGACGCAAAAGGATAGGTAACAGGATACGCAATGATGGGATTAGAAAACCTGGAGCGGAATTATCTCGCGGATTATGTCGGCCTGAACCTTAGATCCGAATACGACACTGCTAGGTGGAGGCATCCGTATCCGGGTTATTAAAAGCGGCTCGTCTGAACCCTTCAGTGTAACGCCAATACAATACAATAATGAGAATAATATGCTCTATTTACAAATTAAAATATCGAATTTCAAAATATTCCGCGCTCTATTTTATCAATATTAGCTCCAGTCTTTATACGAGCGTTAAAAGAACTCGTACAACTACATCGCAATCTTTCGTATGTTTTTTTTTAGGTATGAATGCAAAGTAAAATATGTTTGTGCAGAAAAAAGATGTAAAAACTTCGAAGAAAAATATTCCATTTTTCTCTCGAGTCACATAAGGCAGATGCAACGTGAAAAACTTTTCCCTTAAAGATTACCAAAAAACGGTATAAGGAAGTACCGAAATCAACAGGATTAACGCACAAAAAATTGGAAGTCAAGTTTTTAAGTAACGGATTTTTACAGTTTTACAATGTATCCGTCCAAATCGGAAAAATATTGTTCCCGACACGCCGTTCGTCGTTACAATTTTTTGCATAACGGGAAAAAAATTCTGACAAGGTGAGACAAAGTGAGTAATACCGTTCTATCCCTTTCCCTCGACTGACCAAGTAAAAAATCGACACGAACACTTTTACGACGTTAAAACTCTTTTTAACAATATTTTAAAAGACAACACACACACACACACACGCATGCATATATGGAGAGCGAAAAATCTTTATTCGGAAAAAAATCGGAGTTATTTGAGAACGCTATGAAAAATCTAGTAAAGTGTCCCTTGCTCTGTTGTTTTTTTTTAGATATCTTTATTTTTATTTAAACACGATAAAAATAATATATATAAAAAAAGCACATTGTAAAATGTTCGTTTTCCCATCTTGCAAGAATCTTCTAATCGTTTTGTGATTTATATCCACAAACATATATTAAATAAATTTATTTATACTTTACTTTTCTTGTTTATACACTATAGCAAAAATTTTCTCATTTAACATAAAAAGATTCCATTATAGAATTAATTTGACATGAGCTGATTACAATTATAATTATGATTACAAGTACAATTTTGGTACAATCGCGACAATTAACGCCGTAATAAGGCGTTACAAGATTATTTCGCGGAAGGTAGGTATAAATAAACGAAGGCTGGCGTACGTATTTTCGTGATCCACCAGTACCAGTCCGACCAGATACGACACAACCGTTTCAGAAGGATACAATAAACGCGGACGAGAGCCAAGCACTCGTTACGAGCGGGCCCCGAAGGCTCTAATTAAAATAACAAACGGAAAATCCGCGAGAGTTTCCGCCGCACTTGCAGAAACTTCCCCCGCTCGTCTCGCAATACAACACCACCCATTTCCATTTCCCGACACGCGTCCCCCTCCTCCCCCTCCCGCGATGAGGAGTACCCGCTTCGTATAAACGACAACTACATATTCAGCTCTCTCGGCGACTGTGTATAAATGTTTCCGTATTATATCACGCTACACAGTCGAAAGTGTTACTGCGCCGATAGGGGTTAAACAAAGATCGAAGACTTGATGTATTATGAGAGAAAATAAAATTAGAAATATAAGGTATGAAGAAAATTTAAATATTAAATTATAATTACAATAAACATGATTGTATAAACAATAAAATAAATTCTTTTCAAATTAATTAATACGAATATAAAGAAGAATATAATTGAAAAAAGAAGAACGGAGAACGCTAAACATAAGAGAAATTGCAAGAAGTATAAGGAAATTATAAAATAAATTAATAATGTCACTAATATGTATGTTTAGATTAATTAATATGCTTTTGATATGATAATTTTAGTTCGTTAGCTAATTCTTTGTACATGGAAAGTTAAAGAAGAACTTCTATGAAATAGCGTATATTGCACAGAAGATAAAATGACGGAAAACAGAAAGGTGATAAAAAGAGGTAGAAATATAATTGTGAAAATAAAAATGGAAGAGAAACTGAAATATACAGAATCGGAAACGCTTAATAAAGGTTTAATTGCGCAACGAAAGAACAGACAGAGGGGCCCCCGCGCGCGAAGGAAAACATCGAAGGAAAAGGAGACGATAAGCAGAAAGAACAAAGGGGGTCGAAACGCGGGGTGGGATAACCGCGATGAGGGGTAAGTGAGGAAAAGGAACAGGCGAGAGACTAACCGCGAAGAGGGGTTGGCGTTTCTATTCGGAAGGGGGTTGGTTCTGGCGTCTCGTTACAGCGGTTGGCTGTCGGAAGCGCGGATGATGCGGCGGGGAAGAGGGCGCGCGAACCCCCGAGGGGGTTGAAGCCGGTCTCGCCCGTGTTTTTCGCCGATTGAATCAATTAAAGAGGAAAAACTCCCGGGGTAAAATATTCGAGACGTGTCCTGACCGTCGTGCACGGTCGCATATACATGCGTGCTCGTTCGCTTGTACCGATCGAAAGATCGACGGCGCTACCTTTTGGATTGTCAGGTATCGAGGAATCGGGTTTTTCGTCATTTGCGCGACCTAAGATCTTGATGTAGAAAGCATGCACTGATGCGTGCAATTTTTCACAACGGGGCATCATTCGAAAGTTATAAATATCGATTAAGTATGTATGTTATAATTAAACATATACATATTTTTTAATATGTTATTATATATACATTATATATACATAGGTACATTATATATTATATATACATATAAAACGAACAAATAAAACATCCACAAACACGTACACATTTAATATTTTTTATTTAAAATTTTCTTATACTTTTTCAAAATAAGTATTACAGTCTCCATTGCTGTAATATTTATTTATTGTAGAATTTAATGCGCTAGTAATTATATAAATATATAAATTATATAAATAGCATTACAAATGGCTATACACATTGTCGCTAAGTATGTAAAATATATAAAAAATATAAAAATATACTACAATAAAGCGCAATTAAGTTTTTTAAAACTTGAGATATCACAATTTATTTCTGTGTACATAATATTTTATTTTAAAATAAACATAATCAAATATTTGTGCTAAAAATATATTTGCCATTTATGAATAGATGCCAAATAATTTACTATTGTTTATAATTATTTTCTGTTGAAAAGAATGTACTCTCTGCGCAAAACAAAGTATTTTAATGAGTAACAAAAAGAACTCGTACGAGCTACACGAAAAATTTGTTTGCGCAAGGTGTTTCGTGTTCATGCTTTGTAACGCGATCGGGATAAGAAGCGTGCGTGTGTAGTCGTCGTAAGGACTAAGAAATGAGAGAAGAGGAACGAGAAACACACAGAGGCAAAGTGTCAGGCAACAGGCTCTAATCTCTTAATTACCAGTGAATAGGCGCGCACCGCGTGCGGCCGTGCTAAAGACGATGCGGGGATTACCGGTAATAGTACTCTCGTAAGTCCACCATCCGGCTTGTTTGTTAAATAATATCATCGCTACCCGTGACAAAATAGATTTGCGTAATATCCTTTTATTCAATCTCCGCTCTCAGTCGATTCGCAAAAATCAAAAATCGATGCAAGATTATGTAAAATTATAAATGTTGTAATGGAAAATTATAAATTGTACAAATTTTTCTTTTACCTTTGTATTATTTTTATCTAGCATTTAAAAAAAAATGAACACGGAGAGAGACATTTATATTTATTTTTTTCTATTTATCTGTGCTCGTACAAGGAAAACCATGCTCGTATAAGGAAAACAACAATCTTACAAGGAAACATATAAGATATCAGAGATTTCGAGATTACGCGCGACTATCAGCTTTGACATTTTGCAAACAGCCGCAGAGGGAAATGACGATTCAGCAGATATCGGGAACGTCCGACGGATTCCTAATTGACAGTCTCGCAGTGTGGAGCCACGATTCGCCGACACGTCAGCTGGCTGCAATCGTAAGCGTAAAATAAAATAGGACAAGCGGAAGTGCGGCAAAATTTATCAGAAGAATAAGAGCGATGCAAGGTATTGTCAATAACATATTTTCATTTTTCTATAAACTTTTTTATTTATATGAATACAATTTTTCAAAAAAGAGATATCAAAGCACTTAGAATTAATAGTTTTTCTAAAAAAGCATAATACTTAATAACTTGTACAGAAATAAAATTTTAGAGATTATTTTTGCATCCGATATATATGCGCTCTTTCTGTTTCTTAGCTTAATCTTTATCTAAAAGCTTAAGTAGTCTTTACATCATAAAAAATAATTAATAAAAATTGAGAGGTTTGTTAATGTTAATAAATTTCTGTTCATTACGTGTATATAAAATAACACAATATACAATTTTTGTATCAAAAATTATTCTCTCAATATAGATTTTGAAAGAGATATCCTGCACTTGAGAGATATAATATCACAACAGTTCTATTCAGTAAGAAAAATTAATGCCACATATAAATATTCCACGAAATTTTACCATTGAATAAAAGGGCAAGGGCATTAAACCCTGGTGTTTTCCTGCTGTATTTTTGCTGTTTCGTAACACAATAGAAACAAGTTTTCAGAAAGAACGAATAAAAGACTTTCCTTACAATCTGCCTACAATGATAAAACGGTAATCTGATAATTCAAATTTTTGCGATATTAATATCGCGAATTTAAATCATTCAATAAAATATAAATCAATATTAATATTAAGAGAAGCTCATTATGCAAAGTTCTATGCAATGTTTTTGAAATATAGCTATTACAGTAATTATTAAATTCTATAGAAATTTTCTAACACTAAATATAATAATAAATAATCAGAGAATAACTTTTATTGTTTATTTTTTATATCACAATCTCCTAGATAAACAAGTTGGAAAACACTTTCTGTAATATAAAGCAATAAAGTTTCGGCGAAAGCTTTTATTGAAAATAGTGGTTGTTTGTTAGAAAACAAAATTAGCTACACATTTTGGATAAAGAAAAGAAATGCAATTGTATTTACGGTACTTTGATTCAACCATGTAATAGCTCTATAAATTATTTGTCGAACAAATCTTGTTGTCCTATTGTCCCGTCGAGCATTTCTTTCTAACATTTACTAGAGTCTTACCTAAATCGACGTTTCCTAATTTTCCAAATGGTCCATGGTTTCAGGGTGAAAGTTTTCTTTGACGGTTTAATTTATTGACGCGTATTTCTCTGTCTGTACTGACCATAATTGATGAAGTCCATAAGTCAGAAATGTTTACAGTAAGATGATAATTAAGTTAATTCTTCTATTGACAGCTGATCTTATTAACTCGTCAAAGATTTTATCTTATCTCTAAAAAGAAAAACATACATATTATTTATTTCGAAGGGAAGTAAAACGACTTTAATTTTTTTCCTTAATTTTCTTCCTTAAAAATTAATAAAGAAGAGATAAAAGATATAATATTCCATAATATAAAAAATATATAGCCGTCATTATGATTCACAATTCGAATTATTAACGATCCTTTCTAATAAAGTTTTAATCTAAATTTTATTTGAGTATAATCATATGACTTGTACTTGTAATGTGATAATATCGACACTTTTGTTATGACGTGACTCAAGAAAAGAAGCCTTCCTCCTCTGTCCCTTCCGCTTTCCCCTACACTCAGGTTATTGTCTAACTCGTCGATTTTATACGGTATCGCTAATGGTCCATGCATATGTAAAGATTTCTCGTAGAGGCTTCGCTCGCGAGAGCTCAGGGGTGCCAAGGGGCTTCCTTCCTATAACACATCTGTTTTATATAACCGTTTTATGTCACATCCGCCCTTTGCCGATCATCCATTCTGCGTGTGACGTGCACAGAGTGTTTTATATAAATTCTTAACTTGATTAACACACACAAGCCAACTAAGCATCCGCGAGGTCTCTCGCGCGAAACTTAATATCAGAGGATGATTAATAATAATCGTATAATTAATCATTATCGCATTTTTTGCACAAAGTATGAAAATAATTGTTATTTGCTAATCATTACGTATATATGACGAAATTATGCCTCAAGATAGAGCATGCGATCAATTTCTTTCTCAAGCAAGATACATGCTGGGAAATAAATCATAATAATAAAAATGAGAGACTCTTTTATTGCGTGTGTAAAAAAACATAATTACATAATAATAATACATATTATAAACATATTTAAAATTAAAATTCCTTTTTTGCTACATACATTTTAGTGCTACTATAAGACACATAAGTTGAAAAACAAATTAAGAAAATTATTCTATGCTAGATTTTATATATTATTTGTAATTTATACATTAAAAATATTTTTGCACATTTGCATAAAAATAAAATATATTTTGACATGACTTTCTCTCTCTCTCTCTCTTTTTTTTTCTTCTCCGTTTATATGAAAACTGACTGGGTGGTCCGTAAAAGATAATCAACGAAATGTATATAGTTCGAACTTTCTCTCCAAATATATGCCAATTTCAAAATTTTCTAGAGAAGGGGATCCGCACACGACCGAATTTGTGCTGTCGTGCCATGCCGTGCGCAATGGCATCACTCCCTGCCGATAGGTCGCGCCTTTATTTACTCGGCAACTTTTGTTATACCCAATGCGCTTTTACAGCCCTGCTGAGCCTTTAAAATTATGGTTCCTTTTTAGAATTGGGTTAAACACGTACCATCAGATTCATTTTGATGCCTTCAAGTTTGACGAGCCACGCGCTTTGCTTATAGCTTCGAACATGGTCTTTTTCTCTATCTTTTTCCTTACTCTTTTTCATCATTTGCTAGAGATAACATATTAGATATCTGTATCTCTTAATTTATAATATAAATCTCAAAATACTGTACAAACAGACTAAGCAAATATAACTTTTAGAGTAATTGAAGATTTCATATGAAAATATTCGTAAATATAAAAAATAAAAAAAATCCAATAAGTAATTTTTTTTTTAAATTTATTTTTTGTAGGAAAATACATATGACATTTGATTTGTACAATATAATATCTTATGGAATTAATAAAATAACTTTTGGATTGTTTTATAACATATCTACGCATATATAAATTAAGATTTGATTTATCGTAATGTCATAAAAGTGAATAAATCAAAAGAGAGAGATAAGTCTGAAATTTATATGCCCAGTAATGTGCGATGTCTATGCGCATTATTAGACTACATTGCATAATCGTAATTGTCAAGATTCGTACAAGTTCATGATATAACATGATATAACAATATAATTTGATAACACTTATAACATGTTATTTATCAATGACGTAAATTTCTTATATATGCTTTTAGAGTAATTGTTACTATTAGAAACGCAAATATAATTTCTACACATAAATTCTATCCTTGCATAAAACTGCGATCGGAAGAATTCGACAATCAATAGATGAGCTTTTCAACCTTTCGTCTCTAAAAAACCAACGCTAAAAAAAGAAATGAAAATCCCGTTTACATTATAAACCCCTATTGAAAATCACGAACGGTGATTGCGTAAGAATAGCGTAGAATCCACCAGGAACGCTAAGACTGAAAATATTTTCGTAAAAGGAAGGAAAAAGAAAAGCGGAGATTGATGATTTATTGGCAATTGTTTTTGTTGTATATGTTTGTGGAATTTTCAAAACTAGCGGTAAAATCTATCCATCTCCGTTCATAAAGTTGTGGTAGCACCTGAAACTGTTCCTGGCTTACCGCACACGCGACGGCTGTAAAAGCGTTCACGTTTACGAAAAACTAGACAAGCGCATCGCCATAAGTGCAATAAAAAGGCTCGAACCGAGCAACACAGTAGCCACTTTTTTGCCTTCTATAAAAGTTATACGACAGTCCATCGTGGCTTATATATAAGACCTTCGAAAAAACGGCCTGCACGAATAGTCTTATGATTTACGAAGCACAATCATTCCCGTTTCGGATCTGACCATAGTTTCTCCTTCGAGAAAACAATATTTTCCTTTCGGCTTGCTTAATTTAAAATTCTGTTCTAATATTGCATTATCAATCAAAATAATTGAATTTAATGTCTATGAAATTTATCAATCATCTCAATACGAGATACTCTATATTTGCCTATCGGGCGGCGAATAATACGGCACTATTCAAGACTATGATGTAATCCTAGTTAATGACTCATCAAATAATAGTTCAAGGTAGCTGCCAACGAGATTGCAGTTGCAGTTTATGATTACACATGCAACGCGTAACATGTTATATCTTCTGATAAAACGTACAATTTGTGTGCTCGTCTGTTTAACATGAAATGTTTGTCGACATGTTTAATGTATGAAGAATTAACTCTGTTAAATCAGTGGAACTGCTTAAATAAGAGTAAAATTTAGTAAGTATTATAAAAAAATAATAAAACTGTAAATAATAAAAATTACTCTTACTAACTTTATCAAATCGCGAATAATAGCTCTTCTATTGTAATATAATTAATAAAAATGAATAAAATTGAAGTTTACAATTGTCTTGCTTTTAAAATAATTGAGACAGCATTGATGATAATATATACATGAAATTTAATATTTATAGCTGATAAATAATCGATATAGGTATAATATTTTTTAATTTTGAATTCTCAAACCTTAAAAAAAATTAATCAAAAATTACCAATACCACGTATACGTGCAAATTTTTTTAAACATTTTCATTATTTATCTTATTTACTGTATAATATAAAAGATTTGATTCAATTAATCATTAACTTACTTTATTCATTTCTGTTCTTGTTCATTTCGTTGATATATACAGAGTATCCCAAGATTTACCCGACAAACTGCGAGAGTATATTCTACAAATAGAAATAAGAAAAAAATATTATGTAAAGTTTGGGGCACCCTTTATGTATAGATATTAGTTCTAGAATTCAAAATAAGAGAATATTTTTTTGGTTTTTAAAATACAAAATTTATATTAGTTATAAATGACAATTTTACATTAGCATAATTCTTTTCAATAATAAACATTTTGTTAAATATCTCAGAATATCTCATATAAAATGTATATAAATAATATAAATGTATGTTTTATTACAGAACTATTATTCAACAAATAAAATGAACGTATCACAAGAAATGAACGACACGATCATCAAACAGTTCTTCAAAATGGTACTTCGGAAAGAATTTTGTGATGAAACGATTAACGTGCTTCATGTAGAGAGTAATTCCAACTTAACAAAGGGAACCAACTTTCTTAGTGATTTCTTCAAAGTGCGAATTTCATATACCATTCCATCCAAAAGTGATAAGAAAATCCCCATACAAATCGCTGATATCGTCATGAAATCGGAGCCTATAAGCGGCATACAGTTGACAATGGTTCGCGACCAAGGTTTGTTTATATGCGAATTAACAATGTTGAAAGACGTGCTGCCAAAGATCGAGAAGCTCGTGCAGAAGCAATTGGGACCGAAATTATGGTACGGATCGCCAGAATTTAGAATTCTTGTTATGGAGAATCTATCGGAAAGAGGATTCGTTATGAAAGATCGACAAAAAGGACTGCCGATGGAACATTGTCTTCTTGTGATCGAACAATTAGCCAAACTACACGCGGGTTCCGTGGCATTACACGAGAAGGTAAATATATATATATATATATATATATATATATATATATATATATTAATTTTGTAAATATTTTTATGTTTTCAAATCTTAAGATCAAATTATTTTTTATAATTAGATGCAATACTTTATTTCGCATATATATATATATATATATATATATATATATATATATATATTGCATCTAATTATAAAAAATAATTTGATCTTAAGATTTGAAAAACATGAAAAATATTTACAAAATTAAATTACTCACCCATAAAGACTCTTCTTATTTTTGAGCTTTCGTTTATAAAAACTTTTACTCCGTTATCTATAACAAAATTAAATAAGTATTTTTAAATATAGAACAATGCATATATCTTTCATAAATTATTTTATATATTATTTTGCGCAATCGGAAAGCTATTCTATAAAATCTATCGATTTTATTAGAGACAAATTATTATAATTGCAATATGTTTTATTTGATATATAAGAAAATTAAAATGATAAGATACCAATATTATAAGTATTTAGATAATTAAAGCTTAAACTTAAATAGTGAACTTTGAAGGAACCCAAGTTGATCGAATCATTTAAAAACGGCGGGATTCTGTCTGCAAATTGTCCAGCGAGTTTTATGCGAATGTCGGAAGTGTCTCTGTTGAACGTGAGTAAAGCGATTCGAGATTGGAGGGATCAGAAGTACGCGCACATCGCGAATAAATTAGATAGACTGGTGAAGACATTTAGAGATAGATGCACCAACATTTACAAATACGATACTAACGAATTCTGTGTTTTAAATCATGGTGATTGTTGGATTAACAACATAATGTTCAAAGAAAATGACAATGGAAAACTCAGCGACGTTCTAATGGTAATGTTTTTCTTCTCATTAAAAATAAGCTTTAATTATTTTATTGAAAACATAAATTCAAAACTAAATAATCGTTCGAATATACATATGAAGAATAAGTTTCGCTTTTTACTACAACTTATCAAATTTTTAATTTGCACGAAATATTTAGATAAGAATTTTCTAAACAAATTAATTTTCTAAACAAATATTTACAGGTGGATTATCAAATGTCTGTTTATTCATCTCCAGCTATTGATTTGCACTATTTTTTAAGCATTTGTCCGCAAATAGAACTAAAATTCGAGAATGATGATTTCTTATTGAATTCATACTTGAAAATCTTGACGAATACAATGATTTTGATAGGCTGTGCTACAAAAGCACCTACAATGGAAAAATTAAAAGCAGCCCTGCATAAGAGACGAATATGCGCTGTGTTTGCAGGTGTTATACTTAACTTGAGAATGATGGCCGATGCGAAAGATACTGAAGATTTCGCGGTTTTGTTAGAAAAGTTGCAGGGAGAGACAAAGATGGACGTATTTAAGAATCCAGATACAGTGATATTAGCTCAAAAGATGATTCCTATTATGGATCAAAGAGGCTATTTCGATTAGCTAATCGAAATAGCCTCTTCGAAAAGTAGCGTATTCAGTAATTATTAACGTGTAATTTTATCTTATTATTAATATGCAGTTTTTTATTTTTATTAAACAAAGAATAAATGTAGCATGCATCTAATAAAAAATATTTAAATTGTATTTATTACATATATATGTATATAATAAACAGATAACTAACTATTTATTATATACATATATGTAATAATATATTGTATACATTCTTTTCTAACAATTTTGTTAAGAAATATTCCGGCATGACGTTTATTCTCTCTGTTGTGATTAAAGAGATTAAAGAGTTAATTTCTGTATTAATAATAATATTTTAAACTAAATAAAAACTGTATAAATTATATTTTGTGTGTAAACCGTTCGAGACGGCGAAAAGTCAAGATGTTATGCAAGCACGACAAAGATAAAGTTTCAGTCAAAAGATTCTCGTTAAAGAAAAGAATGAAACATTCGCAAAATTTCAATAGTAATTGATTTATTGTAAGGCAGTAAAACATTTGTCCAAAAAAAAACCCCATGTTGCTTTCGGTCACCTACCTACATTATGAACAGAAAGATTGTTGTGGCAGATCTAGACGCTGACCTGGACAAAACTATTTGGATGCAACTCTTGTTTTTTTCACTAAAAAAAAAAATATCGATCTCTCTTATACTCAAGACGAAAGAATCGGTCTATCTCTTTTTCTGTTTTTTTTTTCTTTTCTTTCTTTTTTTTTCCAATCGTGCCCAAGTGTCTTTCCATTTGAGAATGAGAAATTTATTTGTACTCGTTAACTTAAACATTTCGTAAATCACCGCTCAAAAAGGGCAAAATCAAACAATTCAGTAGCCGATTTTTGGTGACTTTGGTGACTCCGCATGACACGCAAAGAAGGAGAAAAGGGGCTAAGGACCCTGCACTAGGAGAATAATGGTATATATCCGTTCGGCATATCCGTAAAATAGGTCCGGGTTATTTGGGCCATCAATGCAACCGATTTCAGTAGCAAAGCTGAAAAGTCTCACTTGAGTTAGTCCATTAGAGAGGCAGCCGAACTCTCTTCACAACACGCGTTTAAATGATATTCTCTTGTGCATGGATGAGAAGAATGACAAACAAACTAATAGACAAAAGTTTGGAAATTAAATAATTTATAAATTAAATAATAAGTTCTTTTAAATGAATTTTAACACAATTCCAGCTATTTTAATTGCAGAATAAAAGTTTTCACATTTCTGTCGCGAAGATTATGAAAAATTTCAAGAATTTTAAAAGTATGGCACAAAGATAGTACTGGCTCAGACTTGCGTGTTAAAATATAACTCCTATTTGGGGTCATGACAATTTTTATATTATAATGTATACGTAATATTCTTAGAGGAAGAAAAGATATGGATATATATATACATATATATTATATAATGTGTATGTGTAAAATCTAAACACCTGTAAAATGGTACTGTGGATAAAACTCGTTTCGAAAAAACCGACGAAGCCGCGTCGAAATCACAAGGGTTTACGATCTAATCCGTCGATTTTTCAGGTTCTACACATTAATACCACTCACCCAACGAATCTGTCAACGTCTACCATCCTGAATAATGCCTTTTCTCGCGGTGTTCTGGAAGAAATAGCGACAAGACTGCTGGCAGCTTCCGTGGCTTATAAGAAGCAATTGATAAATTTCGAATGTCGGAATTTTTTTTTACGAAAAGATGGGATTATGCGAGAAGATAAATGCAGTTTTTTCATCGACGCAAAGGGGTAAATGCTCTTTAAGCAAAAGGCGGTACTGTTGAGATGACAAAAGATTTTTCGGGATAATGTAAAAAATACTTTAAGCAGAAAGATTAATTCCAGTCTTATTATGCGCGACGAAAATTATTTCTTATATGTGTATACATTTACATTCTTCAATTTTTTTTAACATTCTTTCTGAGCTTTTTAAAGAAATATAAAGATAAATATCTCCGAAATTTTGCTTTTATTTGAAGCTTTACTTTTTTTCACGTTCATAAATTCTAGAGAATTTTCATAGATTTTTTTAATATATAAAAATGGAGCTCTTATTATTATTTATAATTATAAATGGATTTATGAATGGATAATATATCGATATACTTTTCAAGTGTAAAAATATAAAAGAAACGATTAAGCGATGGACAACACAGATGTTTCCCTCTTCCCATAATATCTCAAATACATCAGAATTAATCTCATCATCCCAAACGAGATTAGCTGTTGTTTGATATTGAATCAAAGCACTCTCATTTCGAGGGCAGTCGGTAGGCTCTGTAGAAAAGAAGGAACATACTTATCGCTATTATTCACGCCAGTTCCGAGTCTCATACGGGTGCATTTACGCCGTCGGCGCGCAATTTCGACGTGCGATGTGTAAATACGGACATGTCATTGGACAACAATATACCCGTGGGACTCGGATCATCATTGCGGTATCAACGACCACACCGTTCATTCCGCGAGGCCTTTTTCGACGCTATTCCATGGCCGTGCGACGAGTAAATTATTGCTAAATGGTTGGTAGACCGGCGGATGTCAAGATGCGGGCTCAATTCGGGTGGTCGTGGGATCTACTCACGAAAGTGATATGAGGAAAAAAAAATGTAGTATTATTTTACGTTTACGTGAAAACATAGTCCAGTAATTGTATATCACCAACATATATAATCAGTCTTTATTACATATACCAATGTAAACAAATATTGATTTATAAACATACGAACATACATATATATATATATATATATATATATATGTTTTCTAAAAGATACCAAAATTCAAGCATTTAAGAGCACTAAGAGACGAGAATCTTTCAGAATTCGTATTAGAATAAATAAAAAAAATATAATAATAATTGTATGGATATTTACGACTACCATTGCATTCAAAACATAATTGGGATCAAATTCATCATTTCAAAACAGAAAATCAAGAAAGAAAGAGAGAAACATAATTTGGAAAGATTATTACACATTTAATAAACATGAAAAGATTTTAAAAATAAAATTTAGTTAAACTAATGTTAAAATAAAGGATTATATATATTATTGATTAATTACAATTTTTTTAGCAATCAATATATAATTAAATTACAATTTTTAGCGATCAATTTATAATTATATATATTATTGATTAATTAGAAGTTTTAAAGCGATCAATAATTTTCTACACAAAGCAAATTTTCGGAAAAAATATATCATATTTATCAAGAAACAAATATATAAATTTCAATATATATCTCAAATAAAAATAAATAAATTTGCGTTCTATTTAGTATAATAAAATATATATAATATATATATATATATATATATATATATATATATATATATATATATATGTTAAACTTTGCGATATTTTTCGTTGACAGCTGTTCAATCTCGAATACAGGAGCGATTTTTAAATAATTGCAAATTACATGAGCTTGTTACACATCTTGTTAAATAAAAAACATTAAACAAAAAATCAGAATTGCAAAAAAGGTATTAGAAAACCATTCCAAAGATTATATAACACTTCTATGTTTGATGCATTTCTTTCTACACATTTCCTTAGAGAGTTCGCGTAGTATTCGACACTTTTCGAAACGCGTTGCACTCATTGTCAGATTTACGCTCGCGACTATGATTCTGTGTGACTGAGAGAAGCCAAACGTGATTACGATCGACTAGTGATACCGGCAGGGGTGTGAATACCGTTGTCGTAATAAAGCGAAAGCGCTGGATTCATGTCGAGTGACACGTGGCGAATCGTGCCCTGGTACAAAACTGATATCATTGTATCAGTACATGCCACGTGACTGCCACTTAATAAACGTACATTATATCTCTCAGTCAGTCGGCGCACAAGAGAGAGACGGTCCTCTCCCGAAACTATCGATCGATATCATCCCTAGAAGTGCTTTCCCCAAGGGTGATCATCGGATCACTGGTTATGCTCCTTGTGATGAAATTAGTGATTCTGAATGAAAGTCGGAAGTTAACGAATGTACAATTAAACCGATTCCTCGTACAGTATTAAACGATTTTATCAATGAATTTATATTAGGTATATTACAGGACAGGACATAGAATGCAGGAAAATAAATTTATTAATTTTTTATTACTGCAAGAAAAGATTGCAAAATAAAAAAATTAAAAATCGAGAAAGGCTTATTATATGATTCAGAAAAAATCAATCTTTATATTCGACAATATTTTACTAAACTGTAATTGTTCACTTTACGTAATTTTAATACATACACTCATATTTTACATAATCTAGAGGATTTTTTTTTTTTTGAATGTTTTGTTTAGCATACATCGCGAGAGAAATGCTTTTCAGGATACATCCCGCGACAGAAGTCCTTTTTAAACAAAGTTCTTCAAATAAAAAGTGGTTACGAGCAACACGCGGTCAAACAAACTAGTAAACTAAAGTGAATCAACATCCTCGAGTTGGGAAACAGGACACCGTGGTCCGCACGCTGTACGTGCGCGTGGGGGTGTCAATTTGTTCGACCGAGTCCAACTCGACCCTGTTTGTTTCCAGGAGAGCTTTATTTGCAGCACGCAAGAACCACGTCCGACGGCCGTCGAGGGGCCGGCGCGACGCGACGGTCAGGGGAAACGGAAAAGTGGACGCGCGTTATAACGACCTCCTGATGCCAGCTTCTTGTTTCAGCAATGGGAAAAAAGGACAGTAACGAGGTGAAGCAACCGGCTAGCGAAACAGCCGGTTTACAAAGCCGAGAAAACAAGGCAGCCCCCCGCGGTGCGCGGCTTTTGCGCCTCGCTGCGAAAATAAGCGCCTCGATTTGTTTTAGAATCTGGCTACACCCTCGCGAGAGAAACGTGAGAAATTAATGGCAAATATATATATATATATATATAATATATAGATGATAAAATATTATTTTTATCAAACTGACACATCGATCTCTTTTATATCTTTTAATTTGATCATGAAAATAATCAGTTTGACATCATTAGAAAATCTAATGTTGCAAGAAGGGTATGCTATTAAAAATATGTACTATTGAAAGCTGCAGAAAAGTATTAACAAATATAGGAGCTAATTTTTTTTTCTTTTTATTTTATAATATATGTATATAAAATAAGATATATAGATATATCTTTTTATTTTGTTGAAAATGAAGAATCAAATTTTTATATTTTTTTTTTACATTTGCAATAAAAAGAGAAAGAAATCAAATTTTCTTACGCTATTTTTTCTAAAAGTATTATTACTTCTAAACAAAAACGATTATCTTAAATATTATCTAATTAAACGAGAACTATCTTGAGCCCATCGGCAATAGGTTTCGAGAAACAATAACCGGGGATATATAATAAATGACGGTCGAGCATGGATGAAGTCGTAACTGTTTCGGAAGCCGCAAAGAGACAAATCATTTACTGCAGTAGAAGAAAGATCGGAACAGAAAGGGAATGGGACAGGACAGGGGTGGCAAAGCACGTGCGTCATGTTACGCATGTATCGAATGCAATCGGGATACGCAGCCCCCCAACAACAAGGGCGAGAACACGCCGCGCGTACAAAATGCGACATCCGGACCGGTCAATTCCCAAGCTCTACCATAATCGACACGTAACCCACTCGCCCTCCCGCAGCGCGCGTCCGTGTGTGTGTGTGTGTGTATCTCTCGTTTGTTCTAAAGCTGGCGCCGGACTATGCGCGTGTTCACGATTTGCGAATCGTGATTCGCAATTTGTAATGATGCAAAAAATTTGTAGTTTGCGTGTAAATTATTTACATTATTTGCGATTCGTAGTTAACTTTCTTACAATTCCTAATTCGTCATCCTAGTCTATAATTTATCGTGAAGTATTTGCATACTCTTAATTATTTTCTTTTTTTGTTTTTTTTTTTTGCTTGCGAAGAATTTCTTCGTGACTGTCACATTTTGTTAATTTTTTTATAATTTTATTTTCTGCCCACTTGCCGATAAGCTATCGTGTTTCCTAAAATGATGAGAAGTGGACGTGTGATGCATAATAATTTGATACTTTTAGATACAAAAATAAAAAAAATAGGAATAAAATCAAATCGACTGATAACAATATTTAAAATGTGATTATGTACAAACAAAAATGTTTTTAAGGTGTTAGAATTTTTTTAGATCTTTTACTGCTTCTAATTGTATTACTTTTGTTAAAATGATATCATATTATTAATTTTATTTAATGTATCTCATTAAATATATTTCATTAATTTGCATTTAATATTTATATATATATATGTGCATGTATGTATAGTATATATGTTTAGTAAATCTCTTTTATGGCAAATATAATCGATTTTAGAGTTTCGCGAAATTCCACCGTTCTTGCGGCCGATTTCCAACGGTATTGTTTTCCTCGAAAGAATGTGTAGATGCAGAAAGTTGTTCCCTTGGGGATGCGAGAAGCTTTCACCGCTAGTGCTGTAACAGCATTGCCGTGACGGGAGACGCGCGTATCGGTAATGTAACCAATCATGAGACGCAGCTCCGTTCGTTCAGAAGGTCTAGTTGCTGTTGGCTTGGTAGGTCTGGCTACGGTCTGCACGAGAGAGTTATCCCGAACGGTCGGAGTTAGTTTGGACTCGGGTCCGCGCGTAACGAGGAGTTTAATGACATCGTCGACGTCCACGTCAGACACGTGGACGCACCGAGGGGATCGCCATCTCACTTTTATTTTGATGTGTCTCCGGCTCTCGAGATTCTCCTCTCGAGACGCGTCTTCGTCGTCGAGAAACTGAATCGTCCTTTCGTCGGATTTGTTCAGCGAAAACAAGACATGAAATACGTGTATATAAGAATCTTGCAAAAGTATATATATATATATATATATATATATATACATACATACTCACGAATAAATATATTTTATTAATGCATATAAAATTGTTTTGAGCGAGAGTCATTATATTGTCATATTTAGGTATAAAGTTTGCAAAGAACTTAAGTAGAGAAAATCTGTAAAAAAATGCGTAATTGTAGATATCTCTTTCTACTTGCTACAAAAATATAAATAAGTACAAAGAAAACATTCTTTTATGCATTAAAATAACGATGTCATTTTAGTTAAAAAAAAATCAAAATTTTACACACCGTTTTTATCTTTCATATTTATTTTAGTTCATCTTTCCCGAAGCTCTGGATTGCTCGCACGATGACGCAGACACGGAGGACAAGTTCCGATTACACGTGCAAACTGTGCCGAGATCGGCGGCACGTGGCAGCTCGGTATCCCGCGGCTAAAACAGTAAAGAGACGGACGAAGGGCCACGCGGCTTTTACTACAGTTGCAAATACGTGCATGGGACACGCAGGGAGGATGCGAGCCAATGATGCGTGCTCCTTCGAATTGTTACCATCCACGAGTACCCTGTTATTTTTGCATTAAAATCACCCCCGCAGAACCCCTTGGACGTACCTTCTTTTTTCTAGAACGTGCGAGCGATAATCACGTTAATTGTCCTGCTAAAGCGGGTGAAGTTAGATCAAGATTGCGTGTATTCAGAAACAATATAATCGGATGAAATATTGTGTTTACAATATTTTAAAATATATGTATACAATTTTTGTTCCTTCATTTGTTTGTAATGTTCTTCGCGTTATACTATGTGTTTTTTTACGCCTCTCCGAAAAGGACGAGTATTAGTCGAGTGCCACTAAAATAGTAACGCTTGGGTTTACTTTATGAGCTCTAAATTTTAAAATCAGTTAATAGAGTTTTAAAAGGTCTGTTTCTAGTTACATTCGTAGTTTAAAGGACGCGTGAAATGAGTTTTTTATATGAAATAACGATTACTTTCTGCATGCATAGTTTATATGATATTCTTATTCATCTTATTCTTTTTTGAGCACGACTTTATTTTATTATAATATTAATTTAAAGCTTAATTAAAATTAGACATTTTTTAACATTAAAAATTAAAAGTTTTTGCGATGAATAAAAAATATCAATAAAATTTTTAGCTAAATTTAAACAGAACAAAAAGGTAGAATAATTCTTATGTAGTATTGTAGTATAAGTATAATAAGAATAAAAATAAAACTCTGATAAATTTATACATAGATGCGTGCAGGCGTTTTTCTACTTTGCCAAATCTTGAGAATAGCGTTCATTTCTTAGTTCTTGGGATCACAAGACGGATGGGTATTAAATTTAACGATCCCGAGTGGTCCAAGTGCCACAATGTGTTAATCTCTGGACATTTACGACTTATTTTCCACGAGACCCTGATTCGTTTACGAGTCCGGGCTTCGGACACTCCTCTAATTCCAATAAATCATCAACATAGCCGATCGCGGCGCTCTCGTTATTTCTCGCACGACAGGAAATCGATCGTAAAATTTGATCCGTCAGTCATATAAGCGCAAGCCTGTTGGAAAGTAGAGAACCGAATCGTCACGAAACCGGTGTGATTGCGCACCTGTAATCTTGCATTCAAAGGAATCATCTCCGAGCACGTCGCCTTCCGACGCACAAAGAGTAGTGCTATTTCGATTTGAATTAGAGCAATATATAAACAATATTTTCATCACACATTTAGCAATGTATATAATCGTCGAATTTAAAAAGTTTTCGCTTAATATAACAAACATTCATATCATATAAACAATCAAATACAATCGACAAATGATAAAATTACAATCGTCTCTAAAGATATGTATATCATATTGTTTTTCATTACATCAAATAGATCGAACATGTGTTCGTGGAGATTTAAATAAATAAATAATCAGCTATAATAAATATAATCCGTGCAAATCTGTTGTTAAATAATATAATTTGATTGCTTTACTGCTTTAATATTTAATTGTACAATGAACTATGATCTTGCTTAGCGTCAAGTACAAGAAATTCTATTATATAATTATTTATTATTTATTATTATTTATTATTTATTATTTATTATTATTGTTTAAAAATTAATTATTAATTATTAATTATTTAAAAATTAATTACTAATTATTAATTAGAAATTAAAACAAAAAAATCAGAAAATTTTATGTTATATACATATTATATATGTGTGTGTGTGTGTGTGTGTGTGGTGTGTGTGTGTGTGTGTGTGTGTGTGTGTGTGTGTGTGTGTGTGTGTGTGTGTATAAATCAGCTTGAAAACAATATGATATTCAGTGTGATATGAAAGATGCTTACTAATACATATCATTTTAAATATGGGTTTAATTATACAATTTTTTTGAAATCGATATTCTGTGTATATCACTTTACCTTAAACAGTTTCACATGTTCTCGCATATCAGGGCATCGTATTCATTGCGGAGTCACGAACGATCGTAGCCTCTGCCGAAAACGATATTCGGCTTTGGGAAAACGGCCGTACATCAAGAACTCGTTAGGCCTACGGATCTCTTTCTCTCTCTTTCTGCGTCGACTAGATTGTCATGCGGGGAGACAGAGGGTGGACAGGTGCGAAAAGCGCGTTTGTTAAAGATCACTCGGAAGGCGGCCAATTCTGTATCTCATAGCGAAGCGTGCGCGCGCGCGGCCATTCTTTCGATTCTCTGTGTATTTCTCTCTCTTCTTCACCTCCTTGGTCCATTTGTGCTTGAACGCGCGCCAGGACATATAGCTACAGGCTGCAGGTATATAAAAACGGTCACTATTGTTCTCTCCTGTATTTTAGGATTGGTTGCAGTCATAATCGGTATGGTTGAAAAGTGGAATATCATTTTTCTTAGATGAGCTATTTCTAAACAGATAAATTTGATGTATATTTGTCATAATTTTTAATATAATATTTAATATAATATTACTAAACTAATGCGCGAGAAGTTATTAGTTGAGTTTTTTTGTGAAACAGATGTTGTACACTTTTTTCATGCCATTATACTTAATGATTTTTCAATGTGCACATATAATGTTAATTACATTTTTATCCTTCTTTGTCATGCTTATAATCAGTAGAAACGGTAGAAAGGAGGCTCGGCCGATTACGATAACATTTGGAGTATCTCATTATGAAACGATAAAAAATGCGGACATCCCGTGCCGACAAAAGCTGTCGCGGCGTGGGGTGGGAAGCGTAAAAGTTGGACGCGTCACCCCTCTTCGGGTCAATTACCGCGCGAGGCAGACCTCCCGTCTCGGGGATCATTATCGCGAAATTGTGCGTATCGCGTGCGCCACCACCGTGCCACCAATGCAACCCCGTGCAAGCGCGGAATTGGATTTTGAGATGCGAAAATACGAGTCCGCGGGGGGGGGGGACCTGGTTATCCGAGAGGGTGGCGAACGATGGATTCACGTGGTGAGACATCTGTCGGACAACTTAACAACCGCCCGCCTCTCTCACCCCAACCCTCTACCCTATTCCTATATGTATATTGTAACACTGCACAGCGATACATCCCTGAGACGCCCCGCCGTTTCTTTTCGCAGTTACCTACCTCTCTTTCTCTCTCTCTCTCTCTCTCTTCTTCTCGCCTCTATTTTTTTTTTCTCTCGTTTGACAAACGGACAATACAATACAAGGGCTGCGAGAGCGGTCACGTGCGCCGAGAGTTGTCATATTCATCGCGTGTAATTGTTGAGTAGAGCGATTATCGCATTTTTCTTGCATGATTAATTCACGAATCATTTCCAATTTTGCGATGTGTCTCTTTTCAATCGCGTTAATTGCAAGTGTTTGCAACCTTTCGAAGAAATGCAATGTATAGACTGCATAGTAAGCAGGACCTTGCGCGTGCGCACGCTTTCGCATACAAGTATTCGATATATTATTTGTGTGGACGATGCAACGGACTGTCTCTGTGTGGACACACCGTACGTCTACACGATTTCATTCGGTGCTCTATTTAGCGTTTGTTAGCGGCGACAATACCACGCAGCTGATCCCCTTAACGAGGCCGAGGCTCGCATTGTGCGAGGGTGTAAAGCTCCGCGCGTGGCCTGTGTGTGCAGCATAAGCATGCAACGGAGGCGCGGACAAACGAGTCGACCGTTAACCCATTATCCACGTTCGTAAAAAAACTGCAAATAAATTCAGGTAAGAGAGTAAATGCGCTCGCGCTCACCTGAAAGCTTCACTCGATAATCCATTTTACGCGTGCGTATGTATATGTATGTGCGCAAATTTAAATCAGTCTAATGTATTTTACAACTTAAATCATACAAGATTTGTCTAATTTACATGCCTTGTCAATTCATTAATTTATGCTTTTATTATAATATTGAATTCGCACACACACAATACACGACAATTTAGATTTTTATAGATATTCGCAAAATTACAAGCTCTTATCTAAATAATTATTACTACTCTCTTACTAATTACTACTCTTATCTAAATAATTATTTAGATAAAAATCTAAATAATTTTGCAAATATATACTGCAATTATTTCAAAAACGAAAAAAAATTTTTTTTTTTTAATTATATAATTGTAACACAAAAATGTTTTTATATTTTGGAATGGCTTTTCTTCGCTATTGCTTGTTATAATGTTAGAAGAAAAAAAGTCGTATGCAAATGATATGCAAGCGTTAATAATATCAAGGTGTTTATAAATACTGCAATATATACATTTCCAGTGGCTTAAAATCAGACTGGATTGAATTCATATGGCAATTAGTCGGGAAAAATGTATGTCTGGCGAAAAAGAAAGATACTAAATCGCTTTAAATTCCGAATGTTAAAATTGGCTTGCATAAACTAATTAGCTACCGTTTCGTATATTTATATCGTAACATGTGTACTCTAAAAACCGGTCACATTTTTTTTATCTCTTTATCTGCTGTCTTTCTTTGCTCTTTCACATGTTATGAAAACAACTTTGGATGAGGATAACGTATGAACCCAACCTAGTTTTCTCCCATAAAATGTATATCAATAAATATAATTTATTATACAATCAGAGAAGATTTATATTATAAATTTATATTATAAGTTATAAATATTATAAATTTTCAATAGTTTTATCAATACATTTATTAATGATATTTTAATTTAAATTGTTTATTCGAAAAAATTGACTGATGAAAATTGAAGAAAACTGACACTTTTATCTTGACAAGAATGATTTTCCTTTATAATAAATTGGGGCTCGAAAAATCTGCCTAAAAATGCAATACATCTTTTACAAATGCCATGCCTAAAACAGACGTCTCATTTTCTACGCAAGGTGGGCCATGTCGTCTTCGTCACGACGACGCGCTCGTAGATCTGAAGGATTTGTCCCGTCGGCGACGAAATGTAAAACACATTCGGATACAGGCGGTGTGTTATATATTGGTTCCGGTCTACCAACATAGGGGGTTTCATCTTATGTGAACAGGTTTAGAAGCCGTTAAGAGGTAAATTCTACAAAGAGTCAGCGTTGTTGCTCTCGCTAACTTTGGCCATGTGATTCGTTTTCGATCGTTCATTTTTTATTTTAATTAAGTGTATCTATTATTAGAGACAATATTTAGGCATAAAATATATTTTATAAAATTATCCACAGGAAGGTTGTAGAATTACAAAAATTATAATTGTAATTTTTATACATATGCGTATAACACTGAGAAAACACAACAGACAGAGTTTGAGAATAATGGAATTTAAAAAAGAAAATGAAGTGATGTATATGAGTAAAAATACTTTAGATGACAGATTTAAGGAATAAAACATTAAAAGAATTGAGTATATTAAGACACGATTATGTGAAAGATGTTGACGATGTGATAGTTAAAAGACTTAATATTGACTTGAGAGCGAATTATTAAATCTATCCTAATAAGTAATATTCATAGAGCGCCAGACACAAAGTCGCAGAAAAAATTTTAGTAATTAACGAAATTTATCTAGATCCGCATTTAAGGAAAATTTTATTATTGTATTTGTATTTATATTTGTGTTTGTTAAATCAATTCATTATCAGTTTTGTTTGCGGTTATAAATTGAATCTTCATCAATTGCATCTCATATTCTCTTATAATACTTATTGCATGCTGTATTATCATTTATACAGATGCAATAGATACTGGGCTAATTTTGGGGATTGAAAAACAAGTTGAATCTCAGGCAGGCAAATCTCCAGAAATCTTTCTTCTAAGGATGATACATCATCACTTGACGTACGAGAGGGATCGCTCGAGAAGCGTAGAAAAATATATTGTAACGACAATTTGCATACGCAGCTCACTTTGAATACCTTTTGATTGCCGTTGAATTGACGAATCTCCATTGACTGGGAAAAAGTCTCCCACGAGTGTTCACATATGCTTCTTATTCGCACTCGACATCCCATACGCATGATCATTATGCTTCTTATAAAATTCAGATTTTCATCATTTCGGTATATTTTCAAAAAAATAATACATTTGTTAAATAGTAGATTAATTAGTGCATATTTATTAAACATGTAGCAAGTCATAGATATAGATGATCAAATAAGCCTCAAAGATGCGAAAATTGATTTCTCTATTAATTTTCTCTATTAATTGATTTCTCTATTAATTGAATTCTCTACATCGCTTTATTAAAAAATTCAATTATATGACAAGCAATAATAAATAGCAATAAATTAGAATAATGCCAATCTCTTTCAAAGATAAGCATGTTTCCTGCAAAAGAGTCGAATAATCAAAATATCCAAAAGAAAAAGAAGAATGCTCTTGTAAGAGCGTTCCTAAGCCTGCTGTGCTTGAATCAAGAGGAAGTCCAAACCAAAGTTCGTAAAGACATCAAGAAAGCGGTCATGCCTTCAATGTGTTAACGCGCAATTTCGAGGAATATGAATGTTTCTCAATAGGACACAAAAGGGGCACATCTTCGTATTCCTTACCGATCAGGACTCGCTACCTCTTTGCATCCTGCTGCGACTATAGAAAAGAAGTCAGGAAGCAGCGGCCTAATAGTAGTCAAGACGCAAGAGGCAAAATATTGTATAAGTATAATAACACAGTATTTTTTTTTTAAATAACTAACAAATAATTATAACGACGTATACAGTATAAATGTAATCATTGTTATATTTTACCATTTTTATATGTGAAGAAAGGGGAACAATTAATAGAATAATTAGTAATATAAAATTAATTTCCATGAGAAATAATTATTGACAATAAAAATAAAGTATAATAATAAGTATAATAATATAATAATACAGTATTTTTAAAATAACCAACGAATAATGGCATATACAGTTTTCCGCTTTGAGTAACTATATTTGCGTACTGCAAAGCTAAGTCTTTTAGTAATCTGTACTTCTTTAATCATTCGTTGACAATTGTTGACAATGACTTTCCCAAAAAATGTTCAAGAAACATTTGCTCAGATGATTCATATTTTCAAAAAAAAAATATATATATATATATATCTAACAATAAGAATAAAAGTTTTCACAGATTCAGGTAATATACTAATTATTAATTACTAAATGCAATCATTGTTACATTTTACCATTTTTGAGTGAGAAGAAAAGAGAACATAATTAGTATAATTTGTAGTGTAAACTTAATTTTCATGAGAAATAATTATTGACAATGAAGATAGAAAATAAAAAAATAATTAGTATATTACCTGAATCTGTGGAAACTTTTATTCTTATTGTTAGAGGTATATCTATCTTTTGAAAATGTAAATCATCTGAGCTGTTCCTTAAACATTTTTTGGGAGAGTCATTGTCAACAATTGTCAACGAATGATTAAAGGACTACAGATTGCTAAAAGACTTAGCTTTGCAATACGCAAATATAGTTACTCAAAGCAGAAAACTGTCAAAAAGCATACAAAATATCGTTCCTACTGTGACGAAGAACAGAAGAAAAAAACGAAGGTTTTTCACAATCTTTAGACCAAACTAGTCAAAATGCCTTAGACATAATGATGGCTAAGAAAAGGTCTATTATCTGGCCAAAACGAATAGCCGATAAATATCCGGAACGTTCACGTAAGAGTCATGTAATCCAAAGAACGATGGCCAAAAAAGACGGCCTTCTCTCAGCAAGAGCTTTACCGCGAATTTTTAAAAAATTCAGGACAAAAAATTAACCTTTGTTAATTAGATGCAAATATATTTTGTTTCTTTCCGAAGGAATAATGGTTTTCACTAAAAGGATGAGTAGGTATTATAACACATGTCAAAATAATCATGCATGGAAATTTATACATACATACAATACATATACATATATTTATATTTATATATTGTATTTTACCAATTTATCGCCTTCTCATTTATATCGAGCATCTTATATAATAATATGAGTAACATTATTTTATATATTATATTTATATATTATATATTACATATTTTATATATTTATATTTTATATATTATATTATATATTATATATTAAAATTATTTTAAAATACTCTAGATATGTATTTGCTAATTCCATGCCGTAAACTTCTAAATAGTTACAAAACGTCTATATTCTAAAGTAGTTTATAGTGTGTGTACATTTACGCTCTTCAATTTGCGTTCTAAACGTGCCGCGAAGTGATCACCGGCCATCGTGGATCACCTCGCCTACTGGAATTAATCAACGACAGAGCATCAAAGAGTGGTAGACTATCCACCTCCCAAGCAAGTTTGTTTATCGTCGGCCTGGCGGCAAGCTGATCGGGGTCTGATCATTCGCTCTTTTTCTGTCAGAAATCATCCGTCTCGGATACCGACAATTTCCAAGAATCTCTGACGTTTCTAATTCACACACCAACTGACATGCACCAGTTCTCCCCTTTTACGAGAAAAATCGGTCCTTACATCTCAGATTCTTTTTCTCCATAATTGATTATGATGAATTTGAAAAGATATCGTTGCGACATGATAATATTTTGCATTTTACACGCGCGCACAAATGGTATATAGAAATAATATACAAAAGTATATTAAACTGTGTATGTACACGCTTTATTGACATTCCAAGAACATTATCATTGTAAAAGACCTTGTCAGAGTGAAAATACATTTATAGATGTCAATATGAAATGAAATTTTAACGCAAAATTATATTTTGCAGAAAGTAACTTCAATTCAAATAATTAAGAAGTATTAAAATAATTTAATATATAAAAATAAAAAAAATTAAATATTAAAATAATGAAAATAATACGAACAGATGACTTGGATCATTAGTAGCATCACATATAAAAAGTTAACAACTAAAGGGAGAAATCTAAATTTAAAGAGATACAAAAAGTTTGTTTCATAAATAGACGCTTATAAATTATAAACTTGATTCACTCTTTTTACTTTCTAAGCTCTTTATATCCTTATTTGGATCGAATATTCTCTCGTTTGGAGAGATATATCTTGTACAATAAAAATATTGCGCGATGATGCGTAAAGAGCGGGCGATAAAAAAGTGCATGAATGTTATTGCACCGAGAGATAGTCTCACTTTTCTCGCGGCAGCTTTCTCGACACCCCGGCTCCTCGACGTTATGTAAACAACGAATGGACGTCTAGTTAGTTTATACTTTGTTTTAGAGATGTTAGCCAAACACGCGCGTCCCGCTTTGAATCGTCGCCGCCACCAGCCGCGGCTTACGAATGTAAACCTACAGTCGCGGTCGGGAATATTTTTCGGGCTTTCGTACATGCACGCACTCGACGTCACACGTACAAAACGGTAGCGTGCGTGAGTAAGACAACGTATCAAAGAGGCCTTCTCACGTAGGAACGTATGAAGAAGTGAGAATCGACGCGGCAGATCAAACGTACGCCTCGCGCTCGGCAGTTTCTCCACAAAAGTATCATTTGCATTATTGTTAGAAAAAAGCAAACACACGTACAATGTAGCTGTCATTACGAAATTTAGAAATTTTATTAATTGTTATGAATCTTATCGCAAGTGCGTATTCAGATGCATAATTATTTATAATCTGAAATATTCTTTCATATTATATTAAATAATCATATTTTTGTTACGTGTTATAATAATACATACTTGTAATATTGAAACTATCCACTTGCATCATCAAGGGAACATTAATATTTGTTTAAAAGAGGTATAAAAAAATGGAAAAAGAATGCAATATGATTTTTTTATAAATAATAAGTTTTTCTTAATGTTTTCATTAAGAATTTTCTTTGCTTTATCTTGAAGCAAAGTGCTAATCAAAAATTTGAAAATAATATAGAAATTCGCATTGAATCTAGAAAGATAATTAATTGAGATTTTATTAAAAATAAGAATAATTAGTAAAGAACTGATTAATTTTGAGTCTTCATTCCCCTGGATTCAAATCTACATATTTTACTATTTCTAAAAAAAAAAACTGAAATTCCTACAAGACAAAAATATATCTCATTAAATAATAACAAATAATTTTGTGAGTCACATTATCGTGACTCGTAAATGTGTAATAAACTTCAATAAGAGGCTCATTGAGATTTACATAGAATTCTCAGTATTGCGCGAGCGCGCGCAAATTCCGTTAACTAGACATGCTCGTGTAAACCGGCGTGTTTCGGTTTATTTATGTGTCGTTCTTTCAACTTATGGTCGGTAAAACACTCGTCGCCGATCGCTACTTGACTCGAGAAGTTTCACCGCAGCATAGACTCAACGAACGTAATTCTATTTAAACGGGATTAGCATGTCGCATAGGAAAAAAACAGTAGCGCATTTATCTGATTAAGATTATAAATTTGCTTTAGAAAATGCAAAAATATTTTATATATTATAAATATATCAATATATATTCTTACTTTCTCTCTATAATTGTTTCATATTAATATGTTACGTAAATAATTAAATAATTCTTTTAACTTTAAATAATTACTATATATCAAATAAGAAATTAGTTGTATATTTAAATTAGAAATATATTTATTATAACATATTAATCTCTGTTATCATTTGTATGATTGCCATCAAATGTCTACCTCTTTATTTATATCTAACAAATGATAACAGAGATTAATATGTTATAATAAATATATTTCTAATTTAAATATACAACTAATTTCTTATTTGATATATAGTAATTATTTAAATAAGTAATTATTTTAATAAAGAGATATTAATAAAATTAATCGGCCATATTAATAAATAAATTATGAAACGATATAAAATTTGCTTCTCCTTATCTCTTTAATTTATTCTGTTAACTTCTATTTCTCCGTGGCTCGAGAGTCAAGAGTATCTAATAAGAAAAGCATCACGCCTACACTATACAATGTGTACAGCAAATGATTTCCTGTTTGGTCCACCATCATCGTCTTTTCGTAGTCCTGACGACTTTATTCCCCTAGTTTCTTCTTGATGTCATTCGTTCGCCATTGAAGCAGAGGCCAGTTATGTTCCTGAAAGGCTCCTTTTTGGAGGGTCGGCAGGCGACATATAATGTATATATTCGCACGGCGATCATTGTGTCGGCCGACTTCATAGAAGGCAAAAATCATACAAAACCAACTCATCGGTGGCTTCTTCTTTATCCAATTATCCGCGTATTCACGCCCCAGAAGTTGTGCTTTCGCACCTTCTCCACCGGCTATTCCGGACAAATCCATCATTCCATATTCCTCCTAGGGTCATGTAATGGATGCCGCATGCGAAGCTCCACGAGCATCTTAGAATGAATTTCACCGATGTTCTAATTTCCAGCTGTTCACCGATTGGACAAAACGGCAGGTGCGAATTGTGTTTTTTCAAGCTTGAAGCTAACAGTTTGCGGAAACATCCAACAAGGAGATATTGAACCAAACATGAAGGTGTTAAAAAATCTTTCACACACACACACACATTCACTCTTTAAGCAAAATATTTAATTTTAAAAAATTGACAAATATTTCTAATCAAAATTAATTTACAGAGTCCTTTAAGAGGAAAGGGAGAAGGAGAGAGACAATTAAAAATCTGAAATCTTTTTCCAGTAGATTTGCCAATATTAATTAGATATTAAGTTCCACTTACTATGATGCTTGATCATGAATTATGAGATATTGACTTTTTTTGTGATATATGTATATAAAATTTAACTATAAAATAATATCTATATGTATATGTTATCATACATTATACGATGCACAAGCGAAGACAGTGCTTCATTGTGCCGAAGCATATGAAGGAAAGCAGATCTCTTGTGAAATATCATCTACTATGTGTACATGTATCGGATTACGAGATCGTCTAGTGAACCTCGCGTTCGTTACAAAAACACACTATCTCGATAGCCTATCGCAATTTTGCTTCCAAATCATTCACCAGCTTTCAAAACGTAGCAAAACCATTCTACCACAAAATACTATATTGATTTGTAATGATAAAATAAAAACAATGATATGCATTCTTATTATATACATTCTTAAATAAATCTTGTATTTGTATGTGTTATACTTTATATAGAATATTCTAAAAAGATCTTGTACATTCGATCTCATAGCAAACAAATCATCACAATTTCTCATTGAAAAATTGAACTTTTATAATTTTATATAAAAATATAAATTTTATATAATAAATTTTATTTATTTAATTCAACACTTCTTCGTTTTACCAAGTGCATACTAATCTGAAGAACATCTCCAATGTCAAAAAATGAAGTTGATCTATCCTGGAATTAATGATGCGCTATAAATATTGACACCAACCGTGAGTGCGATGTACACGGATATAAAGCACGCAAAAAAAAATTCCGTGTCACACTATCCCTTTATCGATGTAACCGAATGCCAATTATCGACGTCTCCAAGCAGCGAAAGGCGAAACCTTATAGCGAGTTTTCTATAGCTACTATAAGATTTATATTGCGCGTATATAAGCAGGGGAAACGAGCCGATGCGGCAACATTTTTATATCGCCCGCGCATCTGTAATCCGTTTTTTGATTTCAATATTTTCGCTATACGCAGTATATATTATACTTTCTCATCATCAGGTTCAAATTAATGAAAAATAAAGCTATATAAATCTTATGATACTTTTCGTTACATCGTGTTGCCTGACAATGATGAATATCTTGTTAAAAATTAACAGGGTATGGTTAACAAGACTCGTTAAAATATCAACACCTGCGCCATAACACGCTCTTCCGCGTACCGACAATGCGATTGAATGGAGGGGTGTCAAGAATTATATGTATAATGATGACAGATTATATCTTATAATCTTATATTTTAATTAAAAAGATTATAAAATAATATTTTTTATTCGATAGTAACGATTCAAAAGCAAAAATTAATTGTTTATATTAATATTCAATGAATAATAAACAATTTTAAAAAGAGAAAAATAAAAAGAGAGAGAGAGAGAGTAACTTATTTTGCATAAGATTATATAAATCTTGTTCTTTATTTTATACAAAAAAACACTCATGTTTAATTTTTTATTTTAAATATATGAGTTACTATAGAGAGATTATCATGGGAATGACATCACGATCGAATACGCAGAAGTTGCCGGACGTTGAGTGAATTGAATCAGTTAGTCGGACGACATTCTATGATACATCTTTTGTGCGTGCAAATATTACTTTTCTTTCGTCAAGGCGGCTGCATTAAAACCAATCGTTTCATAGCCTCAACGAGTTGTCTCCTTTCGAGTGCTTTGTCTGTTAATCATCTTTATCAAGACTAAGTGTCTAGTGTGGCCCACAGACCGGACTCGTTGCTAGTATGGCGGTATACTGTTTTAACCTGTATATAAATTCAAGTTCCGGTTAAAAATAGAAAGTAAATTCTTTTCTATAATTCCAGTTTATTTTACCCTATGGATTTTATTTTCCACGATTTAAGGAGAATTCCATATTTATACTACGGTTTGAAAAAAGGAATTTGCACTTTATTTATAAAATTCATTTTTTATATAAAAATTGTAATGAAAAAATAACATTTAAAAACAATTTCAAGAGTTTATTACACATATATATGCAAGCATGCCTATGTTCTGAAATAACCGGTTCTTAAGTTCGCGTTGAAAAAATATACGTAGGCGCTCTAAAAACTTGCTCTAATTACGACAAAAATTTACGCCATCCCGTGTTTGCCGACTCAAACAAACCGCATGCTATTTATCCCTACGCTTGTGCGCACTATTATGATTTTTATATAGTATTAATAATTATCATTTTGAAAGTAATCCAATTAGATGTAAAAACGGAAAAAAATTCTAATCCGAGAGAAGAAGAATTTGCAGACGTATTGTGTGGAAAATTTTCGAAAACCTCCGCGTTGACAGATATACTTAGCGTACTGCGTAAAGCAATTTTAATACTAGAAATTTTGATGGCCATTTTAAATAAACAATTATTTTTTAAAACATCTTTTAAATTATCTAACAAAAAATTTTTTTATTCCTACATTCCATATTCACACATTTTTCTATAATTTTATTATACAATAAAATTTTTTTTCCTCATCTTCTCTTTCTATATGTATATGTGTATGTATGATATACGCGCACACATAAATACATGTATATATAATCTAGAAAATTTTTGAAATTATGTCACTAAATATATCAAAAATTATATTAATATATATAGATAAATATATTCCAGTTTCAAAAATCACATTGTTTTATTTTGCAATTTTTAATAAAAAAAAAATGAAACATTTTATCAAGGATTATCAAAACTGTGTACATGCAACACAAGTATTGTAAAAGTACTGCAAAAATATTGAAACCTAGACAGATCTACGTAGATTGACATGTCGGTCCAGCTGAACCTTTATATATTTGGCAAATCGTATTAAGGATTACTGCGCGACAAGTCCCGATAGTCCGATGGTTTGGGGGTAACTGGAGGCAGGGAGGGATAAGGGAAAGGGCTCAAAGTTTTGAGTCGACCGTTTTGACTTTTTCGTCGGTGTAGAAAAACTTTTGCTTTCCTCCGTTTTTTTCTTACCGAGAGTTTAATGCGATCACCATGGAGATCATCTCCGTCGGCAATTTCCTTAGTCGAAGACCGCAGAAGATTAGTTATTTGATGTGGAACTTGAAGAAAGGGTGACTCCGTTGACGGGAAGAAAGAAAGGGTTAAGAAATATTCCAAAATATACGTACACAGTTGAATTGTAACAGTTTGATTCTACAGGCGACGTCTCGATAGTTCAAAAACGATTTTTCCGACAAAATCCGTTTAGTTGCGAAAACTGTCAGAATTATTTTGCGAGATAATTGAACCATGAAATTAGAAATTTCATGATTCATAAATTAATTTTGACAAAATTAAACTTTAGTTTAACTTGTTTTAGTTTAACTAAGTTTCATGTGCCATGAAAGAATTGTCATCATTTTTATAAGACAAATGTCAAATATAAATGTACAATAGCTATTACAATCAATGTTATAAATTAAGAACGTTTTTTCGATAATCACCTTGCAAAAGAGTGCAAAATCGCAAAAAAAAATATATAATAAATGCTTATTTTCAAAATTTTAAAATAATTGTTAATTTAAACAATTATTAGAAAATTGCTCTAAATTATTACCATATTTAATAATCTTAATATAAAAAATAATATATGTATATGAATTCTCTCCATAATCGAATACAAGATATAAGAATAACAGAAAATTCAAAATCGCATTTTATTATTTATACAAATTATATTTAAAAAAGTGTTTTTGGATTTTTTTAGAAGAATTATATATATATTTATATCATATAAAAATTAAAAAACACGTTTTTAATTATTATTATATTTATAAATTCCAAAAAAATTTGTTGAAATAAATCTCTTATTCAATTCTTTTTCAGGTGCTTTCAGATGTTCAATCGATAGACGCAAGTGAGGTGAATCAAAATCAGGATTCGATCAAAAATCAAGGTATGTCAACTTTTCATTTCTCTGTCATTAGTATTTTCTCGTCGATTCATCAATCAACGAGCTACTCTATAAAATAATTAACCGTTATGCAGCAGTAACAACTCATTTTACCCCAAACATCTCGTTTGCTTAAACAAGAACATCGATGTATCCATAAGTTGGTTCTGCCGCGCATAAAATTTCGATGCGGTGACGTTTACGCGATCAAATAGGTTCATTTAATAGTTCATTTTTGGTACCTGCGATTCACTTTTACAATCTCTTTTCGTAAAAAAAGCTGTGTGACAAGGGGATAATAGGAAAAATAATAGGTAGACTGCTTTGTTGCATCATAGCGGAAAAGTGATTTTTCTATGCGATATAGAAGACTAGGGTAATAGATGGCTTGATCTCCTGCAGTGTCAAAAGGAGTGTGTCGAATATCATGATTATGGCGTAATAAGCGCCTTGGAAATTTTCCAATTCGTCACGTTCATACCAAACTGTCTCATCGTTAACTTCATTGGTGGTCGTGTTACGAAAGCGCACCGACATTAAATACCGACCATAAAATAAATCATTTACATTCAAAAATATTCTAAAAAGTATTATTTATTTTAATTTTCTAAAGTCGATTTTTTTAGATAGTTTATAATTCACGGCAGAATTCAAAACAGATTTCTATTCATAATTCCATATTTTATATATATATATATATATGTATATTAATAGTGAAATCGATAATGATTGATAAAAAAATCAATATTTTTGTAAAAAAATTGTACAGATAAAAGAAAGAGAGATAATAAAGATATTGACAAAAATAAAATTTAAAATTATTGGTAGCAGGGGTGAAAAGAATTGGAGAACAAATACGACAAAAATCGGAATATGTGAAAAAAATGAATTAATAACTCATAATAAATCATGCCACTTCATATTATGTTGAATCTCATACGCTCATATAATAATAAAGCAATAGAGATTTAGACATTCTAAAAAATACATTTTTCAAATTGGTTGCTAAACAAGTATCATACTAATCTAAAATAAATTTTTTGTATTTTTAGCAATAACTGTTATTATGATGCAATTTATTATTATTACATCTTTAACATAATGTCTTAATAATATTTTTGAAATGATTCCTGCACATAACATTTAAATTAAGTCATTTAACCATTTAAATTAACTTAAGTTCGCGAGATATTCATAACTCTCACTAAATCATGGCTAACAGTGTGAAAATACCACGAAGGGCATGTACCTAAATCTACGCGTCGCCGGGGGGTGATGACATTTTCACGATGGGAGGCCGAACAACGCGTATAAAGATGTCATCCGCGGTTCAAAGAACGTCTTTTACTTTTTGCCGATATCCACTCTCGGCAAATCTACGGCAGCCTTCTTTTCCATTCCTTTCTTTTCTCAGGTTCACGTTTGTCACGTGCTCTTTTTGCTCTATTCATTTGCATGCATCTCTGTCTGTTTCACATTCGTTGAGACCATATCGATTAGTATAATTCCAAATACATAAAATTCATCAAACTCATACATGCATAAAAATGATTAAGAGAAATAATTCTTCATATATAATTTATTACCAAAATATTTCATAGGTATTTTTTTCGTCGTTTTATGCTATTTAAAAAAAAAAGTTTTCTTATATAATTTTGTTTTTGAAAAAACAAGTATCTCTTAAAATAATAGAATTTAGGATTTACTGCTCGAGAATTAAATATGTGGAGATGTTTGATAAGTATTTATATTACATTATATTTTGTTTGTAAAATAATTACGTTAAAAAAATGCCAAAATTCTAGCAATAATAATAATAATGGTAGCAACATTGAAAACAGCTGACACTTTTCTTCGAAAAGTTGTTATATTCAGTCAAATTCTAAAACTGCATTTGCAAATAAATACAAAGAAACTGTGAAATCATATAATCTTTTTTGCTTATTCTCGCGAGTTAATTCTATTAAAATATAATTAGATTAAAATAGTATTTATGGGCAATTTAATCAGTTTATTCGTAAGCTATCTTGTTGACGATTACTGAATCCATTCTATTTTGAAAAGCTATGCAACTCATTAAGTTTAAAAGAAACTACCTTTTTACGAGATATTGTACAATTTTGCTACAATCATAAGACTTTGTTTTGCAAATTTTAGATGATGCTTATTAAAAAATAATTGCCTTATAATAATATCAATTATTATATTATACATATCTTCTCTATATATGTAATCGCATGTATTTATTCTCATAATGTAATACATTTGCAATGCATTTTTATTTCTTATTCCTTTTGCAATAATTATAAAGCACACAAATATAAGAAAACAATTAACAAAGAGAGAGCTAGAGAAAGAGAAAAATACAGAATGAAAAATACTAATTTGTAATAATAATTTAATAATTTATGCTTTTTACAAATCTGTGAGAATAGTGTTGATTTTGTACAAATTCTACAGCAATTTTATTATCGCATTTTAGTCGACAAATGTGCATCGAGTCGATATGCACCAGGTGTGCGAGCGACGTTCTACAACAAGTAGATCCCCATATTCGGCCACGCTATGAAAATTGAAGGTTTCGCCCGGCGTAAAGAAAGATAAAAACACACAGGCGCGCGCGCGCGCGAGCGCGCACGCGCACGCGCTTTCATCTCTCCTCCCGTGCCGATCCTGTCACGATCGGCGACGTACACGACGTGCAAGAACGTGCCAATCCCGTAGGAGGGCGTAAAGACTTGAATGTAGCGCGTTGATATTGTTTGCACACGCAGGGATAGACGTTTAGTTGCGGCTGCGCTCCCCACTACGGTTGTATTGCGCGGTCGCTTGCCTAGGTCCGCTTGCGTCTCGCTGCCACCTTCCAAATCCCTGCCTTCACCGTGGCTCCGCACCGCTTGCATTGTTTGCTGTCAAACATTGGACGCAAACACCGTGGTGGGGTCCAGCGACACAGTGCGTTCGTTGCTGGTGCGCTAACACCACGATTGGTCAGCGAGCCCCTCGAGGCATGTCGTGCCGTTACTGGTAGGCGTATCCGAACCCCGGGTATAAATAGTAGTCGTGGCGGGGAGACGTTCAGAAAGGAGACGGTCGCGCTGCTACGAGTGCACGTTTCAGTTCATTCATCGTTATAGAACGGTAAAGTACGAGCGTGAAACGAATAGATTCCTAACGCATAAGAAAAACAAGTACAGTGTGCTGTGCAATTGAAATTGAGGTGACGAAATGTTCGATATCGTAATCGGATGTAGAACATGAGTGAATGTTTAAGTCATTCGTGCATGACTTAAAGACACTGTGATCCTATGCGAGGCTCGAACATTTACGGTAACCAGCAGCGAGGCTGGAAGTGCGCGTGGGATACGACACACGTCGTGTAATTACTGGTGAAAAACAACGTACAATTTAAAGTATGGTGAATATGGAGAGTTCAAACGAGCAGCATACCGTGACAGCTTCGCCGCCGCCACGAGCTGCTCTCAAGAGCAACTTCAGCATCCGTAGCATCTTACCTGAGGCTTGCGGCGGGACGCCCGCGCCGTCGGTCAGCCATTCGGACTCTTCCGATGCTGGTCACGTTGACGATAGCGACAGCGATCTCGATGTTACCGGTAATGGCATGGAAACGCCGCCTTTGGATTGCTCTACAAATGCAGCGTCCGTCAGTCCGACGAACCAAAAAGACTCGAAGGAGCAACCGGAGGATAAGAAGAAGGCGGAGAAACCACCGTACAGTTACAACGCATTGATCATGATGGCCATTCGGCAAAGTCCCGACAAGCGACTTACCTTGAACGGCATCTACGAGTACATAATGCGTCACTTTCCCTACTACGAGAACAACAAGCAGGGCTGGCAGAATTCCATTCGACATAATTTATCGCTCAACAAATGTTTCGTCAAGGTGCCTCGTCATTACGACGATCCGGGCAAGGGCAACTACTGGATGCTAGATCCAAGTTCCGAGGACGTGTTTATCGGAGGTACGACGGGGAAACTTCGACGCAGGACTACGGCCGCTTCAAGGTCTCGGCTGGCAGCCTTCAAGAGGAGTGTAGTGCTCGGTGGACTTTATCCGCCTTATCCGCCACCAGGATGGCCGGCGTCGCTCTACACCTTACCGTGTCTTCATCGCGCCGTTGCATATCCCCCAGTGACCGGTTCCTACACCACCCCAGCTGGATATCCAGCGAGTCTGTTGCCTGGAGCAGCGACCACGTCGGCTACAGGCTTGCCCTGCAAACCGCAGCCTCTTCCAGCGACGGCGGCACCTCCGGCGGCTCACGGTGCCTTCTCTGTGGAAAGGCTACTACAAGCACCTACGGGTTATCCCCCCGCCATAGCGGCGTCCGGAATTCCGCCACCAGGGCATTCTTATCAAGACTTTTATACCACCTTAAGATCTATCGCGGCGCATCAGCATCAGGCGGCGATGTTCAGTCAACAACCTAGGTATCATCTTAATCAAGCGCCAGTTCTAAGTCAGCCTGCTTCTAGCACGGCTTCGCCCGGAAGTAGTCCGGAGCCGATGGCTCCGCATTCGCCGCCGGTTACTATTTGTAACTCCGTCCAACCGAGACCGCTCCCTCACAATCCGCCGCAGCTTCTTCTAAAGCCCATCACGGTCCTCACCGGCCGACAAAGCTGAATCGCAATTCCAAGGTTTCTGCAGAAACGATCATCCCCCCGGGAAATGCAGCACGGTTTCGCTTTGCATGTAAAATTATCGTTATGTTCGTCAGGTTGAAATTTTTATAATAATTTAAATGTAGCCAAAGAAAAAATCAGGGACAAAATTTAGCTGGACTAAATTTCTCTTATCGAAACTTTTTTAATTTATTTTTATATTATTGACAATGCGATTTTTTTAGCAGCCAAGATGTAGCATGGAAAATCCATTCATCGAGAGAAATTGACCGATATTAACTAGCACACGTACACACGTAATAACGTTAAATTTTTATTGACAATTCCAGTATTTTCGATAGGAATATAATCAGTAACTGTATACTCAAATATGTAATTAATTGCGGTCAATTTGTACTTTACTCGTTCCTACATTTGTACACATACTCCATCTCACATACTCTGACCGTGTTCCGAAATTCACTGCTAGTATTGGAATTGTAAATTTTTAATACTAACAAATTTTGGAACACGGCCTCTATATACGATATCGCTCTCTCTTTCTCTCTTTTCTTGTAAATATAGTATAGAAAATACGCATCAGCGTATCACAATCTTCATTTGCAAACGATATTGTTGGTGAAACTTCATCACACAAAATATGACATTTGCAAATGTCACAATACTCCCTTTCTATATATATATAGGATAATAAATAATAATATAACAAAAAAATAATGTAAATAGTTATATCAGTTAGGTAGAATTTGAATTTATGATCTCTCATTGACGGACTGTATCTGTGTACAGTAACGGTTAATCGATAATTGTATATAGTCAAATTTATAAATAGTCATTTATAGCTTCTTATTACAAGGTGTGTATGTACATAGATAGAAAATTGTTGCTAAAGATATTATGAATATTATATATGTATATAGAGAGAATTGGTCGCGATAAAGATAAATGCGTGCGAGAGACATATATGTATGACGCCATCAAAATAAATGTTGGAGATCTTTTTAAAAATTTTTTGTTGTTGCAGTTAATATCTACCTCACGTGTATTTCCATGGAAAAATATATTGCCAATATACATATATTGTAATTTATATATAAAATTTTTAAAAATGTTTCTTTTTAAAAAACTTTTATCGAGTAAATATATCATAATATATTATACAATATATAATAATATTATTACACATGATTTTTTATTTTTTTCATTTTCATTGCATTTCAAAATTAAATTTATATTTAAATATATATCACATTAATCAATATTTCCCAAATATTTTATATATAATTTCTATGACTGTTTTTTATTAATATTCATTATCTGCACCTGATATTAATATTATTCTTTTCGTAAAATTAAATAAGATCAAATAAAATAAAAGAAAAAAACTTTTTCCTTTTGAAATTAAGGAGACCTTACATCTGTTACAACCTCTCATAAAATTAACAGGCAGAACCCGCCGACTGTCAAAACATAATATAGAATAAAGATCTGATTTGAAGACGAAGGAACAATAGCGTAACGTTTAGAATTAGAAATTAAATGGGCAAGATTTTCGCTGCATAAAATTGCTTTACTGCGGCGGTACAATATAACCATAAACCATATTTCGGTCTTCTTCGTGATATATTTCTTGGTTTTTGACTTTGCAACCATTTTATGTTCTTAACAAGGATAAAAGGACAAAATCCTCAAACATAAACTCTACATCTCTTAACATTTTTTTCTGAGATATCAATAAAAAAAGGAAACAAAAAATCGATTTTTTTTATACAAAGACAATATATATAGCGAATATATAAAGCGAATATATATAGAATTTATGTATATAGAAAGATTTTTAGAGAGAAAAGAACGTACAATTAAACAATACAAACATATCTCTCCCACCTAAAAATTTTATTTTATTTTATTTTAGTTTTAAATATATATTATATATAATATATATTTAAAAAACTATAACTTATTATATATCTATTTATAATAAAAAAATGATAAAAAAAATTAAGAAGAAATAGATTTGTCACATTTGACACAGTTTTGATAGATAATTTTGGATCTTAAATTTCAATATCAGTAGAACTAAAATATCATATTAATATTTACATCTCAGTTCGCTTTCTCAGTTTCGCTGAACTCGGCAAGTTTTATTAAAATTAAAACAAAAGGGATAAAGTTTTTATAAACATTTGTCGTAACATGTGCGGCGCATTCACGTGCACACGATTCAGGAGCGTGTTGTCGGTCGGTACCGAGGCAAGCGCGATATTAGTATGATACATTGAGACAATGAGGCGTAAATAAGATAATGGCGCGCGCTTGTCCAGCGGGAGTTTAGACGTCCGAAGGGCCGAGGAGAATAAGAGAGGTAAAGAGACCGGTTAGGATCGGCAGATGGGATTGTGACCGCGCGGCCTGCCCACCGCCAGACGTGCTCAGCATCTTTATACCTTTGAGTGGTTAACGCGGCGGTTTTGTCTGGTACGCGAATCTTGTTAACCCTCTCATTCCCATATTTTCTCGATCACAAACACACAAGCATTATCTCTGATGCGTACAATATTTAGATAATTTTTTTTTTTTTTATCAAAGAAAGTACAAATAAATTAACGACTAGTGAATTGCATTATCATTTAGTAAGCGTGACATAGATTACATTATATTAAATATTTACCATGAAATTATTTTTAAATATGATTTCTCCCGCGAGATTGTATTAATAAATACTTGTATGATTTATACATGTCACAGTTGTTGCGAAATCATCGATGAGAATCTGATTCTGGAATCATTGCATATCGATGATTTCATATAATGTCAATTTTGTTTACAATACACAAGGCGACACGAGGAATAGTTGCACATTGAGACTCAAATTGCAAGTAGTTACAATTGAAGAAATAAAAGAATAAATGAACAAACGCAACATGTCCCAAGTAAGGCGAAATCACATTGCATAGCGTCACGTAGCCCGAAGGGGACGGTAAATACTTGCGTGGTCAATTGCTACAAGTGGCAAGTTGTCTATGGCATGCGTGTTGTTGCTTCTCTACGTGTCGAGAAATAGGTGTTGTTTACCATCGTTGTAAGTGTTAGTCTCAACGCGATGCAAGAGAGCAATGATGTCGTTTGTATCGCGACACGTTCGTTTAAAGAGTTTTATACATTGTGTATATGATAGATTATAGATGAACGCGATCGATAGCATCATGTAGAGCTGTAGAGAACGCGCACGCGCACATGTTAATTTGTCAAGAGTGTATTTGATAAAATACCAATTTCTCGTTTATATGTTGATCTTTATTATGGAATATTTTTATATCAAATACTTTGATCGTATAAAAAGAAACATATATATATTTTTAACAATTTTTTTGCCGAACTAAAATAAAAAGAAAAGATTGACATATCATACATAAGGGAATAATTTTAAGTTTTTCACATTTTTTGCAATCTAAAAGGGATTAAAACTGCTTCAACTTGTAAATATTTTTAATACAAAATATGCAAAATATATATATTTCTCATAATATTAAATTTTACCTGCGCAAGTAAAAATATTTCTTTTCTTAAATATATTCAATAATGAATCAAGTGACACTGATTAATTTATTATAAATTTAACTACATTAGTATTTTTATTGCATTGATTGCACTTCTTTCTCTAATTATTTTTTTAATTTTATTTTTATTCTAATTTTATTTTCAAGATAAATAAATAGGTAAAAACTATAATTTTTTCTTATAAATCTTCTTATAAAAAACTGATTTTATTTTTATTTTTTATTTAAAAAGATCTTATTAAATAAAATCAAAACTAAAATTAATTAATCTTTAAACTTTTGTAATTTTACCAATCAAAGAGAGAGAGAGAGAGAGAGGTTTCTTTGCTAAAGAAAAGCATAATAAGGTATCTATAAATGCATTAGTCCGCGTCATTAATTATTAAATTTTTAAATCTCAGATGAGATTGACGTTCATTTTGCCATTCTATGTATAATGCGTTCTCCGTGAAATGATATTACATGTGCAAAGCGCGTAAAGTTTATAAGTATTTCTAGCGTTTTAGTAAGTAGTCAGTAACAGGCTGAATTACTTTGCGCTATTACATTATTGTCGATGTCGTCAGCGCGTTATTCGCAAATGCACCCGCACTAGTCGACGCGTGGTCTTTCAATGCCCTCGTGGCACTATTTGAATCCAACTATGTGTGTGTATTAAATATCTGTGTGGCTCGTGTATCGTTATAATGTTATACCTACAATGTTACTCTGTAATGTCAACTCATACACATTGCTCTTGTTATTCATAGATTATTACTCTTCGTCTTGTCCTATGCTTTTTATATCAATAATGCAAACGCGCATGATAAAGTAATTAATAATATTGAATTAATAAGTAGATGATGTGTTATTTAAAAAAACCATTATTTAAAAAAACTTTCTGTTGTTCTCTCTTTCTTTTTCTTTCTCAAGTACTGGAAAAAGCTCAAAATTATCAAAATTTTAAATAATATCAATTTTATTTAATGAAAACCTTTTAATAAAAAAAGGATAAGAAAGATTTCTCTCTTACAAAAGTCTCTTACAAATCTCGATTCTCGGAGCAAACGTTTTATGTGTCTTTAAAATAGTGTAATGAAAAATATACGAAAAAAGATTTTTTTTTTTTTTAAATAATTTCTCGTTACTCTTAAAATTCATCGTATGCCGAATCAAAAATCTGGACCACCTCATGGCTTACTTACGGTTATTTTGACATCGCCATCTTGCCTATTTACAGAGGGGTTCTCTAACATCTCGATCTCGACGACCAGTCGCGACTCTCGTTTCTCTCGCGCACATACGTGTAGCTGTGAATGGAAGCCGCATGTGCGTGTGCGTGCACGTGGGGTGACGTGTCAATAGATTTTGGTGGCGGTGCGTTATATTATTTTCATCGCTTTATAGCATGGTGGGGTAGATATGTCGCTCGGAGCAGACACCGATGTCGATGTTCAAGGAGAGGGAAGACTGGTTTCCTTGCGATATACAAGACTCACCCTCGTGCAGAAACGAATTCCGGGGGCGAGACCAGTTTCCAGCCTATGAGGATGCATTTCCAACGAAATGGTGGTCGATCTGTAGTCTTTACTAGACACGCTTCACAGTCGTTGCACGCCAGTTATATCGCAAAGATTTCCCAACGATTATCGTCCCGCGACGGGGAAGATTACACATGGATTCGAATTGCAATTTGCGTATATATTTACGAGAGTGCTTTCTTATACTTTTTTTTTTTATATCTGTAGCTATGCACGCGTATTAATTAATATCTAATTATGCAATTGGCGCTGTCGTAATTCCTCTGAAATTATTATTGGATGACGATGAGCAAAATCTTATCATTCATATTGATTCAACTGAAATCGCCTATTTTATTTCTGGTTTTATTAAAAAATAATATATTTTATGTCTAGAGGATATATCTTTTTTCTTCTATAATACTTTTAAATTTCAAAAATATAGTGAGCGTTTTTTCTTCGAGATATTGCTCCATTTATGAATCGTGATTAAACGCACGACATAGAATATCAGTAAAATGAAATCACACTGGATGTGGTTCAAGTTTTAATTCGTAAAATAAATATATTCACACGTATCAAAATAGAATTTAATCTTTGTTATATTTTACATAATAATTTACAAATAATTTAATTGCGATGAGAGAAATGAATTTATCTGCGGCTTTATCGAAAGATTTCCTTTTTATCTTGCTTGGTGAAACAATCGCGATCGATTAAACGTGATTTCGTAGCAGTGACGGAACTTCTCTCCGCTCAATCCGCGCTGACTCACCGAATTCATCATCGAGTTGATGATTCGCGACGGAAGTCGCGCCGATTTCCCTGACTGCGAACGAAGACAATGAGAAGAAGCATCATCGTCGTTGCACAGAAGGCGAAGAAGGGATGTTGACGTGGCACTTTGATTGCGGCTAATTTCGAGTAAGATTCAAGGATAGAGAGCCGAGTTGTGGCCCTCTTCTCTCGGGCACGCGCGAATGACGTAAGGCCTAAGCGTACCTATGTAAGTAACACCGCGTCCTATACTTGTCGCGCGCGCGCGCGCGATGACTCGTTTAATTTATTTGAGCGCGGAAGGAGAGTTAAGGAGATGCGGCGTGTATGCTATTTCACCGCCTCCGCACGCGTATTTCCAACGATTACGCGCTCGCTATTGGCTCTTCTCGACTTGAACTACTTTGCGCACTTTCGACCGTGCTCGCTCTTTATTCGCGGAAACACCTACGCGTCGCTTACCGAATCGTCGTAAGCGTTCACAATCCATTTCGTTCGATGAACAACACAATGAAATGTATAATTTAATGAATGGTTCAATGAATAAAAAGATTCGACGTGTAGATGTATAAAAAAGAAATGTGACACACAAGAATATTTAAATAATATTTACAAGAAGTTAAATAAAATGATAATGAATTTTTAATTGAAATTTTATTAGAGCAAAATATTATTAAAACTTGCAAAGCTGAGAAATAAGTTACATTTAAACTGATGTAACCAAGATATTTTAATAATGAATGAAACAAGAAATGCAACAGGGAGAGATGACAATTTAAATTTTTATCTCATTAAATAATACAGTTGTAGTATACATTAAATTTTTTCGTTCGAATAAAAGCAAAAGAAAACAATTTGTACTAACTGTATATACATGACATACACACACTCATGACGCTACATAATGCCATGTAAAATTTAAATATATGCTTATATATCGACCGACTACGATTACAACTTGCTGTCTTCATACTGTATTTTAAGATGGTACGTCACAATATGAATCAATGTCTAGGCATATATTACTATTTAAATATCCGACTATTGTAAGATAATTCCTGCGAAAGCAGCATATTGATTCAACCTTGTTGAAAATAGCTAAACCAGCAGGTAAATTGTTTCTGCGACGGTTCACTCTTCTAGACTTTACTGTCACACTTTCTTCGTCATCGTTGCATTATAACACATTTTTAGACCAATATTTTTTTATAAACTTGTTCATCTCAGAGATGTTGTGTGTAAAAGTGTAAATATATATCGATGCAGCACAATTATTCAAATGTTTCGTAATTTTCTCTAGTGTTAGACGAATCTTTTGGAGAAAGACTTGAAATGCTTTGTTAATCTAGTCTATATTCGAAGATTGTGTATATATTTTAATATCAAGAAGCAAATCACAAAGAGAAGTTAAGCCTTTCTATCCTTAGTCGGCGTTGGCAGGAAATCGAGATACGCATCCAGACTAATCATGTTATACAAAACAGTTAAGGAGGTTCCCAAGCGCGTAGCGCTGCGACAGAAGACCCGTATCTCCGCGTGGCACAAAAGTGTTAAACGAATGAATGAATGAATGAAGGCTCGTCGAATGGATGAATGAATGAGCAGTCGCGGTCGCTCAACACGAAGATGCAAGCAAGACGCGTCACATGGAGAAGCAACCGAGAGAAAAACGGTGACGGAGAGAGAGAGAGCGTAGGATTGAAACGTCGGTGGGAGAGAAAGAGATGAAAAATGTATTGAGAGAGGATTAACGATCAACGATGGCCGCTCGAATATTTATCGCGTGTGATAAATAAAAGGAGAAATATTTATAAATGTAAGTAAAGAATTGTAACAAAAGAAGATAGAAAATAACGAGTATTTATACAAATTTTTCAGATAAAATCGAGTCATATAATCGGTGAACATAGCGGCATTCTTCACAGAAGTATCTATATTAAATTTTAAATAAGAGCAAATATATATGCAAGTTAAGAATAAATTTGCGATTAAAAATTTATATATAGTTTCCGTAATCTATCTATAAAACATAATTTTATAAGCAATTTCCAAACAATTCCAAAAGTTGATTCTTATAAGAGAGAAAATTTTATGCATTTTATTTCAAATTTTAATAACAAAAATTGTTGATAAAATTGATTATAAAAATTATTTCAAATTTTAACTTGTGGCAATTAAACATGAAATTCTATTCAATTTTTCCAATTCTTGCCAAGAAAATTTGAAATATTATCAAATGAAATCTATCGAATAGTAAAACATTGACTAAGAATCAGAGGAAAAGATGATAATTACTAGAAATACAATATACCGTGCTGAATAAGGCGCGATTCGAGCACGTTAGAGGAAAGAAATATACGCTACGATCGTACACATGCTTCATTCAATTTTATTACAAGTCGTGCGCACGCGGTGGCTGCTCGTTTACGACGAAACGCCGTTTATGGCCGGCGCTCGTCCTCTAGTACGTCGCACCAGCCGACACCGACTCGCTCGCCATGATCTTGAATGGCTTCAATTAACTTCGTTTAGGCGAATAATTGTTTCTTGGGAATTCCCGCAGAAATGTTGCATGCCGCCACGTCCGCGTATCGCGATCGAAAGGAAATTGCTGCGCGATTTAAACGGTACTTGTGTTAAGGCCTTAGCTCCTCTAGTCTTTGACTAGAAGTAAATTTATTTATTTTCAAACTTAGCTCGAATTCATATAAATACCTCTTGCATTTTGTTTGTCATTAGTGTTAAATAATATTTTCATATTATCATCTCTTTTTTTATATTAATATTCTACAACTTTTTTTTTTAATGGCTTACAATTTTTAAACATCACATTGAATATGTTTGTGTGTTATATATACTTTTTTATAATTTTAAAATTACAAAATTATATTATAAAACAAAGAACATAACATTAGAATGGCCAAATCCATTATCGATCAACAATTGATCCTGATCCTAGGGTGATGATGGATGCTCTTGTTACTGTGCAGAGTTGACAAACAATTCGAATCAAAGTTTGGCGGATCTTAGAAACCTTACAAAGACAAACGGGTAAAGTTAATTGGTTGGCGCAATAGATCAGCCTAGAGTTCTTTGCCCAACGAATGGCTTCCGTTCTTCTCGGTGAGGGCATAAACATCGGCGATACCATTTCTATCCTAGATTTTCCATTTATAGATATACTACTTTTCCTCATTCGTGTAATTTTTATTGTTTTAATGTCAACAAATATAACTATTAAAAATTAATGCATTCAATTAATTTATTCAACAATTAAACACAAAATCAATGATTAAATATATCTAGCAGAAATTCTAGCATAAAACAAAAAGCATTGTCATACTAACAATGGAATGAATTCGCAGCATCTTGCCTCCTCGACATGGGAATGTGTGTACTCTTTTTAAAAGTATACGGACTATTTAAATGTAACCAACGACTCGATAAAAAATTTTCTCGCCAATGAAAGCCAAGACTGATTCTCTCAGACTGCACTTCCTGCTTAAACATCAGCCGACTCGTTTCGTCGACAGAATAGAGAGATGAGAAATGAGAGAGATAGAAAGCGAATTAAAGTACAATCAAGGCTCGTATCTTTGTACCATTTCTTCTCGTCCTTTCCTTCCCCTCGTATCCAACAATACAAATGACCATTTAAACTAGTGAATCTGCTACTCTCGCGTGATCTTCAAGTACATATCATCATTCTTTCTATATAAAGTTTCAATATCAATTTCTCACTCATCTCATAATCCAGAGATACATACATTTCAGCTTGCATGTGCATTTATATAAATGCTGAATATGTATATGCATACAATAAAATTCAGTTTAGATATTTCACGACTAGTTTTTATCAAGCAAAATTTTTTATAATATCCTATTAAAAAATTTAGTTTAAGTAGAATATTAATCTGAAAACATAAATTCTATATCTTATTAGTATCTTATTAAATATCTTTTCAATTTTAATGCAAATATCTTATCATAATCACAATTATTTATATATTTAAGGAGAGAGAGAGAGAGAGAGAGAGAGAGAGAGAGAAAGCAAGAGAATAAATTAATATTACTGATAAGCTTCGTGTCCTTTTTTTCTAATTTTGATATATTTCGATTTCCTCTCTCGTGCAACAAGAACGCGTGCGTAGTGCATGCACGCTTCATACTCGTGCAGTACTTTATCGAGAAAGAGATAGATAAAAAGAAAGATAGAGAGGGAAAAAGAGAAAGAGAGGAGTTAGCCACGAAACGAGAGAGCGGAGCCGGCTGAATGACTGAGTGACACTCGGCTGACGTCCCTTCCGGTGTGTCTCACATTACACCAAGCCCGTTAAGCATTTGTATTAAAGTTACGGCATCGGGCGCGTGCCACCCACCACATATAATTTTTTTTCTCGCTCCTGCCAATATGATATCTCCTCGTGTCTTCGTTCGCATTCACTTATCTGACTTTTATATGACAACCAGCGGATAAAAAAGATTTTAGCATAATTATTTGTTACGCGGTGAATAATCGATGAAAAATAAAAATTAATGATTGCTGTATTTAAATATTTTACAAATTTTCTGTCTTGAGATTCTCTCTAATTAATTCGATATGTTCCCTACAAATTTAAGGATATTGTAGAAATAAATAATAAGCTTTCTATTACTAGCTATAAGTATCCGTCCGGAAGCACGCATAATTTTAGTCAATTATTGATTACTCGTGCAAATATTTGGTTGATAACTAATCCAACTACTAATAATTCTGTGCTTTAATCAATGGGATATGTAAATGATAGTCAGCAATGTATTAACGTAGCACGCGATCAAAACCATTTTTTATTTAAAACTCTCTGATCCTTTTATAGATTCATTATAACGTAGCAATGAAGGCAGTACTTTGATACAAAAAAAAATGCTTAAAATCCTTTTGCATACGCATCGTAATTTTTAGAAATTAATCATCTTGTCCTTGCAATATTTATGCCACATAAATATCACGTAGAATCAGTGTTTGATTGTCGATGATTTTAGTGACGATAAAGTGAACAAATGTCCACTTACCGTGTAAATTTGCAGTAATATGTGGGGGAACAGTTCAGTTAAAGTGTCTCTCGTTCAAACGCAGCGTGTACCATGAAGAAGTAGTACTATAGTCGCGTGTGAGAGGTCATTCCGAGTCAATCGATGATGGACGAAAGTAACTGCAAAAGAAGATGTGTCGAAACAAATGTATGGAAAATTGAAGTTGCACAGTGAAATAATTAGCTTCGCTTAGTTCGCACACAATTTGCAAAAAGTCGATAATGAAAGAGACGAGTTACAGCCTTGGCACGTTTAAGCAATAACTTGCATCAGTATTCGTGAATGGTGCAATATGAGTAACACGATTTCTGTGTATTAACTGCGAGGCGAATAAGTGAGCAAACGGAAGCGCAATTCCGAGTATTATTAGTTTGATGCATTCGCGCTGTACATTGCGATCAAATTTCAAAAATCATAAATAAATATGTAATTTATCTGATTTATATATATATATATATATATATATATATATATATATATATAATATGCTTGTGCCCATTGTGAGACTTTTAATAATAATATTGCTATAATAATATTATATATGTATATGTAACAACAATAAATTTATAAAATAGATAATTCATATGTAATTATTATCAATATATGTATAAGTAATATAAATACAAATATAATGTATATCAAAAATATTATCTCTTATCACGACTAATTAAATTTTATATAATAATCAGAGAGGCTTCTTAAAAGAGAAAATTCCTCCATACTGTTTGTAAAAATAGATTTTATTATATTAATTAAAAATAGATAAAAATAGATTTTATTATAAAATAAATTTAAGGGATTTCTCTCGCGGCCATTCATTAATATAACGTTGGATTGTGTCATTCCGGAAATCGTAGAGTTTATAAAAGAAAGAATATATGAATGAGACTGCCGGGTGTGCACGTACTACACATCGTGCGTAAAACAACAGCAATAATTGTCAAGTTGTCTAGGGGGCAGCTGGTCGTGATCGCGAGTCAAGGAGTTTGACCCACGACCGCGGCCGCCAATAAAACTTCGGGTCCAAGCAAGACCCAGGATACGAGGTCGTCTATTTAACCTCGCGGCGTGCGCCGGATGCCACTGTTTTTCTCCCTAGAATTGACCGATTCAATTGCACGAAGACATTTCGCGAAAATGCACGAACGGAAGTTTTCTTATCACTGTCGATATAAAAAAAAAAATAAAATAAACGCGCGATTATAATTGATCAAATTTCTACGAGGAGAGAAAAAAATGCAAATTCGAAAATGTAATTTGAAAGCCCAAATTAAATTTTTTGTTTTAAAATAAAATTTAATAAAATTAAATTAATTGCAATATGCATTGCGAATAAATATAGTAAATAGATAATTCAATTTTAGAATATTATAGTTTAATAATATAATAATAATAATAAATATATATGTATATATAATAACGCGCGTGCAACTAAATCTTTTTATGCATCTAAGAAAAAAACAAGAATTTTTATATTGCATTAGACATGATCATAAACGCACTGCACTGTAAACGCCGCGATTCGTAAGCGAGTGGGAAACGCGTGCATGGACCAAGCACACGGCTCGAATTCGATTCGACCCATACGCGACCGGCTGCGTACTCATCGATTAGTCACGGTACCCGCGTAGCTCGAAGGGTGACTTTACATTTCGTCTCGACGGATTACTTTTGGCATAACTCTGCGTGTACGGGATGCGCGCAGAGTACGATGCGACAAGATGCGCCCCCGCGCGCGCGCTCCCCAGCCACTCGACACTCGATGACCCCGCGTGCTCGTCATCGCAAATCATGATGACTGAAAATTACCCGCATTACCGCGGAATTAATCGTAAAGTATTTGTTGTTTTTTTTTTTTTTTTCACGGCCTAACAAAAGGATCAGCGTGAACTTAGCATTTTACAAATCAAGAATGCGCCTTTCTAGCTTATTGTTTCTCTAATTTTTCTTTTTATATATACATATTTTTATTTATTTTTTTTATTCATTACGAAATAAGAATTTTTGCATTTTATACATACATAATTATAGTAATTGTGAATTTTAAGAATTTTAAAGAAAAATCTCTTGTTTTGATATCTATATTTATTGTTAATTTTTTCTTATTATCATTGAATAATTCGGCAACCGTTACTTTCTCCTTCTCAGCAGTTTAATCCGATTTAAATTCGATGCTTGTAATAACCGAATGACAACAAAGACTGTCATAAATTCACCGGATGGATTTTAAGCGGGGCAAACGCGCATTTCGCGCTTTTGTTTGTACGCAGAAACGATAGCGAGGGACGCCCACTCACAAGACGCAGGAAGCTCGTATAGGGAAAGAGACGCACGCGACGACCACCGTCATCAGCAACGTAGCTGTCGTCGGCAACCAGCGGCGACGCGCGTCCACGTGCGAGTATATACGCGCATACCGCTGGAGGAATGGGGCGGGCAAGTGGCTCGTTTAATGCATTAAAACGCAGACACATCGAAGACGCTCTTTGCACGCGCGAGGAGCTGCTTCGCTCAGCGGGGAATTTAACCGTACTAAATCTGGACGTTATCGCATAGAACACTATGTATATGTACTTAAAACAAGTGAACAAGCTTCAGCATCTTGCATATCGAAAATACACTAAAAAATATATTAAAAATGATGAATATTAATTCACGCAGTTCAATTTCTTTAACCATCTGTCATAAATTCTCGAGATATTATAAAATGCAAAAAAAATTACAATTACATTTTATCTAAGTAAAGATAATAATATATTAAAACTGAATATATAAGCATGTATGTATATATAAATAGATTGTTCAAACATTTAGGATCTCTATAACTAACTGTTGTACTATAAAAAGAAATGAAATTGTATTATTCAATAGCAGCTTTACTTTTAGTGAGAGAATGATGATAAGATAATAGGATAATGTAATGTGATGGTTTAGTAGGTCAATATATTATACTTTATTGCACTTTTTTATTATCGGAATGTGACCCTAAGCATATATTAGATATGAAACTCGTTTAAAAGACATTTTAATAATTGAAATAATTTATAAATATTGAAATATATATACTTCCACCTTTGATGATTATATCTTTTACAAAAAAGCAACACATTTCTTACACATTTTTCTTTCTCCGTATAATTCACTTGGCTTTCAATTTAATATTTTTTATGCTAGAGTGTCAGTAATTTTTCGATATTCGAGGGATTATTTTCTTTCTGTTCCCTATTCGCATAAACACCGAATCACTCAATCGTTTTCATTTTCAACAGAACGACAACTTTTGATACGGACAGCAATTTTCCCGCGAATCGATTCGTTCAGGCACACGCGTACATCGTTCATGTTCGCGGACACGTACGCGATCGCGTCGCTGGACGAGTGAACGAAGCGTGGGGTGTGAGGAAGGTGCTTAAAGGTATAAGGACCGAGCATTCACAGGAGGAATTAGTTAGCGGTTGCTTTGGAAGCGCGGACACCCCGTGGTGCCAACAAAAGAGTTACAGCCCTTTCGCACCTCGACACGGGGGATTACACGCCATAAAATAAATCCCCCCGCTGCCCATCTCGCCTCGTCCCCCTCCGCCCCTTTTCTTCTCGGCGTCCTGATCTCTTATGGCTTTAGAGAAGGAGAAGGAGAGAAGGAGGAGATTATAATGTTTTACCCGCGCGTGCTCCGATGTTCGCGGACGATATCTTTTTTTCTACCGACGTACCTCCCTCTCGCTTTGTGGTACGAGTTCTAGCCAAAGACAGAAGATGCGGCGATCTTCCCGGCCAGAGTGAGTCTGCGATGACTGAGGGAAGGATTCAAGAGCGTGGAGAATTCGTTGGTTAAAGGGATTCGGGCCGACAGCTCGGAAATGACAGAGTTTCTCTCTACATTCCTGCTCTCCTGTAATTAATCCTCCTAGCGTCAGTAAAAATATTTAAGACTTTGTGATACGATAATATAATACAATATATATATATATATATATATATATATATATATATATATATATATACTATTATATCTTTATAAATACAATTTCTGTGTTTTTTACTAATTTTCATTTTGTATAACATATGCAACATGTCATTTATGATAAATAGAATTTTTCCTTTTTTATGCGAAATTTAAACGGCAGGAACATCTGTATTATATATGGAATTTGTATTATATAATTTTTTTCTATTAAAGAGAAAAGTGAGCTTTATCTCAAACATAATGATTGCCCAATAAGCAATTACTAATAAGTCAATCAATGCAATTTATTTAGGTAATAAAATTTACAGATTTTCTTAAACAAAATAATCTTTTCGTTTAAAATAGACTTGTATATATATATATATATATATATATATATATATATATATATATAATAATCTATATAAAATCTTTAAATATAAAAATCAGATCAGTAGATCCGAAGTAGGGCTGAATTTCACACCGACAAAAACCTTATCGTTGCACCAGCTGTTGAAAATAATGGAAATACACATTTGTTCGGAATAAATCTAGTGCACCACCCACTTAAACGCAATTTAAGCCCCATCATCGTCGTAAAATCTTGGAAATGTGGACCACCGAGGACACGCCAACGTTGCTTCGTAATAATGTGCGCCACGGGATTCGGAGGGGACTCGTGACTTTCGTCGTTTTTAATTGATTAATCGCTCGTGTTATTACGTGATTATCGTCATGCCTTGAGAGGTGAAGCACAGAGGAGCTCCGAAGAAGGAGTACAGTTAGAGGAGGAAGACTGAAAAGGAGGACTAACGAGAAGAGAGGGACCTGATCTTTCAGGGAGGGCAAGAGACCGTCTTCCTGTCGCGTGGCCCCCACGTTATCTCATTTTCTCGTCTCCCTCGGGTGGAATTAACCTCTACATTGGGATTAAAAAGCGGATATATTAATTTGCCGCCGTAGCTCCTCTCTGCTTCTTGGCGCGCGTACGCTTGCTCGTAACGCGATAATGCGACCGCAAGAATGCGCGCAATTAGTCAGACGGGGTTTCTACAAGAAAACCTGAGACGATTATGTATTGGGTTTAAAAATTAATGTAATGTATTATCATGGATTTTATTTTTCAATGAATAAAATAAATATGCAAAAATATACGTTCAATTACCGGTAAATTTATTCGGCAAATTTACGATGTCCTAATATGCAAATTCAAAAATTGAAAAGAAATATTTTTTTCTATATTCTTTTATATCTTTTTAACTCCCGCAAAGAGGAGAAAATAATTTGAAGAAATCAAACTGAAATTATAAACTCTTCAAAGATATAAATATTTGTATATATAATATTTTTTATTATTTTATGATTAATTTAATTTGATTAATTATATGATTAATCTCAAAAATATTGTCTCGATAGTTTCTCGAGTTTTATTGGCGGATAAACGATTTAAAATAAATAAAAACGCTTAAAAATTTTGGAATACTCTTTAGTATAGATTTCTTTCTTATGTCAATTATACGATCGAAAACTTTATTAATCATGTATAAATATTAACATTAATTAAAAGAAAAGTTTTACTTAACAGATGAATTTACGTGGTCATATTCGAGAAACTTGCCGAGAATAACATGATCTGTTTGATTTGGTCTTTCCGTTTTCGCGGCCGCTTATCCAAAGCGTGTGCAAACGCGAAGAATAATTGCGACAGGGTGTTTCGGATTGAGCGATTCGTTCAGAATGAAAGGAACCCTTGGCCCTGGGTGCCACTTGTTGCGCGACTCTGGCATCCTGCTGACTTGGCTCCGCGGGAAATGTCTTGCACGACCGATTCCGAATGCGTTGGTAAATCGACTCCCTCATCCTTATACCCGGGCAGCTTCTATAATCGTTCCTTTATTCCTACCTACTCTTACCGAATCGATTCCGCGATCGCTCGAGACGACGGAGAACGCGAGCTTCTTCAAGGTAGAAATGAGAACGCACACGGTGCGATGTGAACGATCCACTGTTCCATTTCCCAATGATTCTTGAAATAAGTCTATAAATTCTAATTTCTGTAAGTTCAATTTTAGAAAAAATTATAACAATTTGCAGCTTCGTATTTCACAATTTCACATAAATGTTATTCTATGTGTTAAGATATTAAAAGCGACTAACATTTCAAGAAACTTTTCTCACAATTTTTATTTCAATTCTACTGTATTTCCTTTATACAGCATTCTTTTCAACCTCGTATAATGTACGATTATTTTGTTCTCACATAAAAGCAACAAATTTACAAGAAATATGCCATGTTTTTTTCTCGAATTAGTAAGTAAAGTAGAAGCTCCATTAACCAGTGTAAATTGGCGTGAGGATCAAAGCATCATCGGAGGATCAAAGAACCGATGTCCACTAACATTTATTAGCTCGATTTAATTCAATTAGGGTACCGATAATGACCGTGGTGTTTAACTGGATCGAAAGATGTCACACGGTATTTTTCTAGCGATCATAAAAGCAACACACATACTTTCTCAAATCTTGATGTGGCTTTCTATCTTATATTATAAGTGCCGATTGACCAAAGAGAATCTCATTTATCAGAACCGATGTGAAATATTTCAACTATCTAATTACAAGAGAAATAATGTAAAAAAGGAATTAAATTTTTTATCGATAATGATTTACTGATAATTATTTATTTTGGCAGTTTTTTACGGAAATTTAATTGTGCAACGAGATGTAAACCTCATTTATGGAGAATTGTTGGAAATTCGACCATCAAAAATAGCTCATGAAAAATGCATGAATGTGATTCATTAAACGTTTGCAATCCAGCGGATTTTGGAGGTTACACATGAAGGTAAGAGACTGTGAGAAAATTGGCGCAGACTGTTTTTCGACAATGAGTCGATCGTGAACGGATCATTGGGTATCAATGACCCCGCAGAGATGCAGGGAACCGCATATCGATATCTCCACTTTCGAAATCGCCCTAGGTACTCTTTGCGATTTAAAGTACACATTCGATAACCATTATTTAAATATTATAATATTCGTGAAGAAAACTTTATTATAATATATCTTATATCTTTTATTTTTTACGTTTTAAATCTATTTATAGAGATTTTTTTTAAGATTAAAAAAAGTAAAAATTATATACGGTTCAAAGTTAAATTAAAACTTAATTAATTATACTTAATAAATCTTAGATGCAAACAATAAATTTTAAAAAATATCAAATAATATCTCGACTCTTTTTTAAAAAATATCAAAATTTAAATAAATAAATTTTGTTTGCTGTAGCTTCAAATGCGATATTATTTTGTCAGATTGAGCTATAAACTATACAATTAACTAGAGCATTCTCTCTTATTCCCTCTCTCTCTTCCCTTTTTCTAATTAAACTATCGTATTGATTTTGCTCTTGTAATAATTATTACTTTGATATATCAAAGTCACAATATCTTTCTTTATTATTCTCAGCACTTCAATACGTCATGTATTAACGATTCAAGATTAGACATTTGCATATTAGTGCGCAACAGACCCAATTAAAGCAATCAGGGAGCATTACGGGGCGAGAACAGATGACGATTTAATTCACCTACCGGTGGTGCGTTCTTTGAGGGGTGAAAGAGACGGGGAAGAGGAGAGGGCAGAGGCACTCTTGATGAGATACACGCGTGGCTGTATGTTTCGTTATCAACCAACACAACGTCCATCAACACGAAACGCTAACGATGCCACCAAATAGATTATTACAGTGGATAAAACGATCCGGGCGTGAAACGTTCATTATATTAATTATTATCAACTATTATCAGTTACTATGTGTGTGTGTGTGTGTGTGTATCGGCAGCACCCTCTGATGCGAGAATTATCCTTCCATCGCTTTCGCCACCCTAATTTAACCGATTCACAGCAACATGATGTAGGTACAAATTGTCGTAGAGCCAGTCGACGATTAATGATCGACTAAAATTTTTATGACGCATCGATGTAAATTGCAGTTACAAGAGAAAAAATTCAAAGATTTTACAACTCTTGCATATCATTTCTTAAAAGGAGAATTTTAAATTTTCTATATTTATTTGAATTTATTAAATAAATTGTATATCAACATTAATTTATGTGACAGATTAAGAAAAAATGCGGAATTGCAAGAAAATGATTGCAAAACTTTGAATACATATATTATAAGAAAAATTGCATTTAGTCCTAAAATAATAATTTTGCACCGAACAACCCTTTATCATTCTACACTCGGGAGTTTCGTTGAAAACTCGACAATTTTGATATAAATAGATACTGCTGACAACAATCATACCAGCATACCAGTTTATCCAGACAGATCACGTTGGACGCGCATTTTGGATGTGTAACAGAATAAAATCATAACAACGGGCATGTATAAAGTTATCCGCTGGCGGCAACGAGATTGGCGCTTTGACGACACCATGTGCCGCGTAGTGATCCATCTTAACTGCCAACCCTTGCCAGGGACGTGGGATTGCAGTCGATGGCTGCGATGCCACCGTCTGCTAGAGCCTGTCCTCCTCGATCATTCTCCGATCGCAATGATTTTGCCTGGCGAGCGCGTTTCGAGTTGATCCGACAAAGTCGTTTTCATAAATCAACTGATGCGATGCCAACGTTTTGTCAGCGGAACTATTGCGTTCTTTAAATTGAGAATGGCTCATCCCGTATGCAATAAAATTTATTCGTCGCATCTTTATAAAAAAAAAAAAAAATGCAAACGCCTTAGTTATTTTATGCAGGTAATTATTTCTTTCCTTTTTATAAAATTGCAAAGTATTACAATGAGCTAGTATAATATCTTTACTTTTAGTATCTTAAATCATTAAAAATATAATTACATTTTATTCAAAAGTTTTGTTTATTTAGAAATGTGATCTATACACAAAATGCATTAGATGTATTTATTATTATCTATAGAATGATGATAGTATTGCGCACGTATAGTTATTTTCAATGCTTGAACGCTGTGCGCAATATTTCTGCACATCACAAAGGGTGATTAATTCGTACGCGCCCACGTGGACAGAGGCACACATGGCAGGTGTGCGAAAATTGTAAACGTGTGGAAACCATCATGCGCATCGTGCGTGTTCTCAGGAACATGTAATTATCACGGGGTTGGCGTTATAACTTTTATATGGTTACATGTGTCACGCATACTCATACTTTATCGACGATATCACATCACCAGATGCGTCCTGATAATTGCAACGTCCGCCAAAAAATTTAATTGCACTACATTTGCGAAATATGCTATATATCAGAAGAGAGAAAATGTCTGTAAAATATTAGATTTTAATGCATCAATTCGAATGCAAGAAATATAATTTGGAGAATTGCACTGATACGTGCGTTAATATCGCAACCATTTAATTTTATATGAATTTTACATAAAAAAAGGAAAAAAACAACATTTATACTTAAGAATATTTACATTAAACACATTTTTAATATAAAGATTTTGCAAAATAATATATCGTGAAAACAGAGTGACTACACCTTAAAAGTGATCAAAAATTAAAATATTTAATAATGTATTTAATAATAAATCCTATTTCTTTTGACAAATATCAAATTTTTTGTTCGACATATGCAATATTTTCTATGCTTTAGAATCAAGGAATATGGTTTATGCTATCCGCTCGCACAACCGCGGAAAAGTGGAAAAATATTCTGAAAAGAATCAACGAACAGAAGCCGCCGACACAATGCACAATGTTATTATTCCAAGCGGTCGAGTTGAGAATCGCCAGTTAGAAAATCAATCGCTTCTAGCCATCTCACAACTTCTGGCTCAACGAGAGAGAGAGATCTCGCACACAGTTCAAGAACGAAAATCCATTTGTGTAGTCTGCGGACACTTGAATGCGTTCGGCCGTGTGTGTCCAGGAAAAATGTCCTTTTCCCGGACTTAATTACGATAAATATTTAGCCAGCCGGCTGACAACCCTTTTTCCCTTAACCAGCCATGCGAACTAAGAGGCTGAAAGGCGGAAGAAACGCCGCGGGACGGACGGATCGGACGGTAGAGCAAGAAGAGATCGAAAGGCTCAAGGCAACAAAATCGGATAACGCGAACAGTATCTGCAGGACAATATCGTGCCGACATGCTAATCGCTCCTAATGGTCATAGGCACAGCTCATTGTATCGTCCAAATCCTATAAATATTTTTCCCCGTATTTTCGAAAACAGTTTTCGGCGCAGTTATTTTTTAAACTGTAGAAGGTAGTAAGAAAGGATTATACATCAAACAAATCGGCAAGCTTTGAGCATTACTTGGAATTTTTTTTTTTTTCCAGGAAAATCCTGATGCAGCCGGTTAGTGTTGTGTCTTGCGAGGCACATAATCCTATAAGAAGGTTATTTTGTTCCAAAAGAAATCCAATTATCCTCAGTTCAATCCTTAATTCTTGCCTTCAAAAAATAGGCAGAATACATTGCTTTTTTTACAGTATTACATTTATGTTCTGTGAAAATATTCATGGTACTAGAATATTGTAGAAAATTCTTTACGCACGTGCGCACGCATATGTACAGTATGTCAAAAAAATTAATTAAATCTTCAAAACTTTCTTTCTTTTTTCTCTCCCTCTTGAAATCTTTACGACACGTTTAATATTACGTTTAGAAAAATTTCAAAATTTACTCTTGTCGAAGATTAATGATCAAAAGAGAAGATATTGCAACTATCACAGTGAAAAATCCGGCAGATAAGATCGAATGTGGAACGATGTCACGCGGTAAGAAATTTTAATGGGCGATATCCCCATAACCAGATAAACCAAGAAGAATGTAATGGATATGTCTGCCAGTATTTCAGGTAAACAGTTCATTTGTCATTTTTGAGAAGTCGGAGAATTCTTAGTTTACCTTCCCGTTTTCCTCTTGGAGACGAGAAAGAACGATTCCGCATTCCTATATGATGATCCTAAGAGAAAAAGTCCTGTCAAAACGAAGGGTTCTCTCAACCCATGAAACTATCTCTATCATCATTGATATATTTTCAGTTCTTGATAGGTCCTTTGGACACTTACTTACATAAGAAAGATCGGTAGCTGATAAAGCGACTAATAGCTCTATAGTTTTCAAAACAAAACCAAGAAAAAAAGCTTGTAAATGATTGCATCATTAAAAAAATTAATTATACTCATAAAACTAAAATCGATTAATCGTGTTAGGATAAACACATGCATTTTTAACCACTTGGTTAACTATTCCTCTCTCTTCTTTCTTTTCTCTTTCTTCTCTTCTTTTCTTTTTACATATATATATTGTTTATTAAATAAATTTTATATTACACGTTATATCATTTATGACAGAGAATAAATTTTCTAATACATATACATAAACATAAATTGTTACGAACATCTTTCCTTCCCTCCTTTCTTTTTTTTAGGTGATCTCTACAATTTTTTCTTTTTTACGCATTTATAACTTATTTATTCTCAATAAATAATTTTATTCCTGTCACTCTAAATTTATAAATTAGAACTGGTTTTGACAAGAGGGAAAAATTCATGGTTTTATTTATTGTTTGAAATGACATAATATATATCGTATAAGAATAATAAAATTAATTTACTAAAAACATCCGCATCTTGAGGTCGGCACGCTTTTTTATTCGGGAATCATTTTTAGAATTCTACATACATTTCGCAGCTTAAGCCATATCACGCAACTTTCAATATGTCAAAGAGAAATAAATAAGATTTTAAAGATATTCTTCGCTATGATGGTATCCATCTGGTTTGGCCAAAAACAAGGCAAAAGAAAAAAGAGAGAGGGAAGAGAGGAAGAGAGAGTGCACGATGATAATCTGTCAGCGGCTCTCGTCAACCGACAGAGAAAATAAAGCCATACGTCGCAAAGATAGTGGGTCCCTCTCTCACGTGTTTCCCGCACGCCGTCTCCATCTTAATCCTCCGTGTGATTGCACGCCCGATACCAGTTGGAACGCTCACGTGGAAGGAAAGACGAGCGGCACATATCCGAGACCGACGGAGCGTAAACCCTTTACAGCTGCGGGGGTCCTCTCTCCTTTCTCGATGCTTCTTTACCCTCCCCCTCTTTCGCAACTGTCAAATTTTTCGTCTTGTTTCTCGATCGTGCAACCTCCATTCTCAATCGATTTCGCGACCATCGAAGCACTGCTGACTGATAACGCCGCTTAACGTGTCGATCTCAAGATCAAATGTGTTCTTCGATCAAGAACATCTTTTTAAAACGTTTATCAATCTAGCAATCTGTCTAATGGATCTGTCTTGCGAACACATATCGTATAATCGATTGTTAATCATAGATATGATTGCTGGGTTTTAATGAAGGTTTTTCTTTTGTCTTTTATGTATTTTAACGATCTCTCGATAGGCAGATTTAATCAGATAACAAGCAATTTTCATATAAATTCTTAAAAATGAGATTATTTACAGAGAATTATTTTTGCAGACAAAATTTTTTTAAATGGAAAGAAAGAATTTTATTCCCGACACAAATTTTCTTATGTAAATATATAATTAAATATAAATTTAAATATTGCATCACTCATTTTATGCAATTAAATTCAGACGGCATTTAAATTTATTTCGACTGACAGTGAAGCGAATTAATGACCGTCAAGTGACGATTGAAAACATTTTAGCTCGCGTTATCTTGAGCCAGTTTCTTCACGGGGGATATCGAATTGATCAGAAAAAAATTCGCTTTGTTGTTAAAAGCTACTCTAATGGAATTATCAGACAAAACGTATACTTTGTTCCTTGTATGCGTACGTGGGGGCCGTCATTGTGGGCATTGAAGGCATGTAGCTATCGACTCAAGTGCAAACGCGCCGGAACGATTTGAGTGAGTAGAATATATATCTCAAAGAGAACGTTGCGTCATGTGGATTTTGAAGAGCATTATTCGTGTCCGTAAGCCGCAACAATGCCGCCATTACACGCGTGACACACTCGCTCACGCTCTAATAAAACTAACCGAAAAACCTGTCCGGGGCCCACAATGCTTGGACTTAATGCATCGGTCAGTTGGTATGCGCGACATATTTCTTCGTGAGGTACATAAGTTGTCTCAACCAAGGTCCTTTCCCCATGGTGGGAGATACGTGTACAGGCTGTACAGAATAAGCGTCAAGACTTTCCTAGATATTCCTAAATTTAAAAAATATACACGTGCACAAAATTTTTATAGTCTTTCCTTTCTCCTTAATTTCCTTGTTCCTCTTATTTTTACTTCTTCCTTCGATACATATACACACATATTTCTTAACGATTTAAATTCTTCCAGTGATTATTATGAGAGCGACGAGAGTTTAAACCTTGCTGCGGTATTCGTAGTTAATGTCTCCTCTGGTAGCCGATAGCACCTGCCATAAGCGGACGTTAAAAGTCGCGTATGCCCACGATCTTTATCTCGGGCACGACGCTATCTGTAACAGTGAATGCGCTCCGTAACAACGATCGGCTCGCATCGAAATAATCGCGCGTCACCGATTCTCTACGCGCGCGAAAGAGAGAGAGAGAGAGAGAGAGAGAGAGCCGAGAAACTTCTCGAGAAGAGAGATCGTCGATAGGAGAAAGAGCGCGCATACGAGACATAGCGTGGTCCCTTGTATACGCCAGCGAGTGCTTCCAACGTGAATGCGATCAGACACTCGAATTGACACGAAGCCGGCAGTAGGCTGTGCCGTGCCGCGAGCACGCAATTATAGCAAGTCATTGGGTCCATTGTGCCGGCTCCGCTGGACCTTCTCAGGGAAAGAGAAAGAGAGAGAGAGAGAGAGAGAGAGAGAGGTCCCTGTCTTTCTTATTGTTCCTTTCCAGCGGATAGCGGCTGTTGTAACGTTGCCCCACTGTATTGATAAAACAGATAAACGCGGTACATAACGATTCTAAGTCTACTTGGATCGAGAGTACAAAACTCGAACGTGTAGACACTGTAGACATTACACGAAGAGAACTAGTTTGTTCCTTTATCGTGCTTGGAGGACTCTCGTAGATAATTCAAAAAAATTATTCTAATAAATGCACATTCCGTGTATATATCATCTCTTTCAGAGATAGATTTCGCGATTCATATTCTCATCAAGTTTTTAGCATGTAATTACATTTGTCAAGCGCCGATACTACTTGAATTAAATGTCAAGTATAGCGACACGGAAATCAATTCCTCGGTATATTAATGCGAGATAAATACTTGAGTTTAATATTTAAAAAAAACAAAAAAAAAAAACGACTCATTTACCTATTATGTTTTAATACATTGTAAAGTTCTATTTCCACATCACGATGTTTAAAACTTTCGCGATATTCCCTAGAGTTGAAAAGAACAAAATGTTTTTTTCAAGCTATCAATGCTGCGTGTCCTATTGAGCATTGTGTCCGCGGCATTTAAAAAACTCCCACGGGGAGAACGGCGCTGCGGTGAAGGAACCAAAATCCGAGCGAGTTGCGCGCCAAATGAAGTCACAACTCTGGCAGCGGGTGGCCGGACACGGCGCGGCGGATTCCTTCGACTTGGTCGAAGCACACATCACGAAAGTGTATTGTATGGGACCGCGAAGAAGAACGAGTGCGGCGCGCCGTGGGATCTTTCAAAGGCGGCCTCTTTCATCTCTGCCAAACCCCCTTTGGACGCGCCCGGCCGCCCCCGCAAGGTTTTCTCGCGCATTATATGCCGCTGCGACAACCACCCGTCGGCACTTTCCGACGACGCGTGTGTACGTGTGATCTCGCGCTACCGTGCTCGTCGGCTCGTGATGACGAAGAAAAGAGGGAACGCGGGCGGAAAAATGACACGACGAAAGAGCCGAGAGAAGCCGAAAGAGCTTCTATAAAGAGCGAAGGTGTCAAACGCGCCGACATCTAATCATGGAATCTCGCCGCGTCTTCTTTTCGAAGCTATAGCCTGACGATCTCTCGGATATCCTTACTTTTTCGTATCGCTTTTGCAACATGTAATGTTTTCAATTTTAATTTCTTATGCGCGTATACTGTTTATATCGTATATTTCTTTATAGGCGCGTATACTTTTTTAATACATTTTTTATTCGTTTAATAGATTACGATACGATTATATCAAATTGCTACATTTAATTGTTAATCTGATAAATTAAATTAAGACATTACAATGTATATGATGAAAATTGTTTAATAAAATACTCATTAATGTAAAAGAGCCCCTAATTTTATGTATGCATATAAAAAAAAGATATTAAAATATTATTAAAAGTAATTTGTACTTTAGTGATATTTTTTGAGAATTTTTTCATGACAAAATAATAAAATAACGTACAACAAAAATAGATTTCAAGTTCTACATTAAAGACCACAGACAGGTGTCCGCATTGCGTAAAGTAAAACATACAATTAGCGATAGCACAAGTGGTTACCGCCGTGCCGGGGGACTTTCTCCGTGATATGACGAGGGAGCTATGTAGATCTTGTAGATCGTGTTCGTAGATCGTGGAGAGCGAGCGGGAAGCGTCGCCGCGGTTTCTAGCTACGGTGTCAGCATGCTCCGATCGTCTATTTATCGGAAGCGAGATCACCACGCAATGACTGATGGTTTTCTATCCTTGAATTTGTTTTATTCGATCACAAAGGAGCGTATGGAGGCGCGTGTCGGTGATCTTTCTCGTGCACGCACATATACAACATGCCGTCAAAGTCGCTGCGCGATCCTAACGATTCGTTACTCCGATTCGTTTGACCGATCGGCTCGTCGCCGAGATATTTCGGTATCGCGCGCTTCGAATACCACGTGCAATGTTAGGCTAAAGGTTTCGTCTCTCGATCTGAGCTTGTAGAAAAAAAAATAAATAAATAATGCGTGCGTTTGCTTTCTGAATCATAGATTCATGATAGTTATTTGATTACTTAATTTTTGTTGGTAATACAAGAATGTCGAAAGATAAAAATGCTTTTACAATAGTCAGTTTATATTAAATCCTGACAAGGTAAACTTTCAGAAACTATATCGTAGCGAGGTAAAGTTTTAAAGAAAGAGATAACACGTATGTGTTAAAATTTTATTCAATAAATTAATTATGTCAAATAAATAATTATACATTATCGTGCACACACGCGTATTACTTACTTAATTTTTTCCAAAGATAATTTTTAAATAAAAAGAAAAAACGTAAAACATTGGAAAACAAATAGAAAAACAAAAAAATTTTTCGTCATTTAATAACAATAACATTGTAAATACATTGCTAAAGAGAGAGAGAGAGAGAGAGAGAAAGAAAGAAAAATAACATTATAAAACCAGATCATCAACAATAGAACACTACGTTGTCTATATTGTTTTGACCGCTAATATGAAAGCGTCACAAGGCCGTACATAAATTCTACCGTTTCTCATGATAATTTTTAAAATACTTCTTACATAATTTGCTTTTATCAAAACCGACTTTAAACACTAGCGAGTAAAATATGTTTATATATATATATATAGTGCACGTACGAAACAGTTATATAACATCGTCAAAAATAATATTTACGTCATGCAAAATAGTTACATAATATTGTCAAAAGTAATATTTTCGTCCGTTCATTGTATGATACATAATCGACAAAAGAATCGTATTCAGGAAAGATTTCACGGTTTCATCTTTGTAACGTACAAGATATAATATGTGAAAAGTATTCTTTAAAATAAGGAAATGTATTCAGTTTCTTCAAAAAAGAAACAAACAATATAAAAATGTGTGACGTTTGCATTTGTAGATATAGTTGAAAGAATAATCATTCTTTCACGAGACTTAATATAAACGAAGAACAGGAATTTTTAACGTGAATTTTTGAATATATATTCAAAGACATATTAAAGGATTCATGTTTTCACGTAAATTTCATGAAGAACGATTATTGAATAGTTCATTTTTATTTTATAAGTTATAAAAATTATTTTATAAGTTATAAGTTATTTAAAATAAATATTTAAAGTTCTAGAGAGAAAACGTATGTGCAACAATTTTATTCGATAAATTAATTATGTTAAATAAATAATTATATATCGTGCACACATATACGCGTATTATTTACTTAAATATGTATTTGTGTGTATGTGTATGTATATATCGTTATACAAGAGAAAAGGATATATATATATATATATATATATATAGAATCTGGTAATAATTGTATCACTTCTTGTGTGAAGAACGAGTGAAACCAAATAAGAAAGTTCTCTCTCCGATAATAAACGATTATTATCAGACATCCTGTATACATATATTTATTCTTTTCTCTTATGTTATTTTGAATTTATCCTGTAATTATATACACATTGCATTTATTACATAATACCTTGTATTAAAAACGCAAAATGTGCCGTTTATTACGTTTGGCATATATACATATATTTACGCATAAACCCGAAAAGAAATCATTTGCACAATGCATATCGTTTGTCCTGCACTCAGCACGTGCGTTTAATATTCATACGAAGGATGAGAAAAAAAAAAGAACTCTACGGAAGATCACGGTATAATGGCGACAACCTTCGTTCGTTGCCGAAAAACTTTGAGAAATAAATAACTGCGCAAAGACAGTGTCTTTCATAATATTCCTCTAGAAAGACTCCGCGTTGTTCCTTTATATTTTTCTTCTCTTCTTTTTTTAGAATATACTACGGCATCAACCTTTGTTTGTTTGTTGCGTCATCATCGTATTCGTTTCATAAGAGGAGCCAAGTGCCAAAACATTGATCCCAGCCAATTAATTTTGCGTGTCGACGTTGATTAATGGAAACCGAAGATATGGAAGATTGGAAAGGATCTCAATGTACCGGTCAAGATCCATTACCTGTGGCTGCACGAGACAATGCCTTTTCACTGCAAATGACGAAACTCAGAGAAAGATAAGAAAAAACGAAATGCTTAATTATTGTATTCTTTAGCCAGATTAATAATTCCTTGCCAAGATATGTGTATTAAATTTTTGTGACGATAAATCAATGTATATGTACATAAAACAAATTTCCAGATTCCGAACAAATCAAATTGAAAGATTGTTAGATTATGAAAATGATTATCAGAATTGTATGAAAGATTAATTCTTGGATATCACATATCCATGAGATTTAAAATTGGATAAAAAAAAAAAAGCACAGATTAATATATCTTGAAAATTAAAATCTCAATTTTTATGTACTATCGTATCAATTAAAAGTTGTACTGATACAATAAAAATTATTTCTCAATTCGAGTGTACAGTAGAATTATTTATAAATCGAGCGTCTTGATTCGATGTAATAATTTGGACAGCGATAAGAAACAGTGTTACAACCGTTGACACGAGGTCGGCCAAAGTCCTCGGGAAGGAAAGGATGCTGGAGTGAATAAGTGGTCTCTTGAGGAGATGGACGAGCCGATAACTGCTTCGCATATACATGATAATGCCCTTGGAGCGTAGCACTCGCACGCGTTTACTCGCGTCCATTATACAATTCAATTTGTTAATAGCGTTATCGATCCAACGTGATCGATAGATAGGTACCTGACTCGATAGAAACAATGGGGCAGTACGATCGAGAATCCTTTTAGCTAGCCGCACTCTAATACAACGCGATCTATCATCTATTGATGATCGATATCTCTCCCCCTATCGGACGTTCCTTCGTCCTTTTACTATCTGATATCTGAGATCAATATACATATATATGTGTATACTCGATTCTCAATTCCTTGCGCTACGTGTTATTGCAGTATTAATCTAGCCTATTGTTGTATTAATCCAACCTAACACAGGACCGGAGGTATCCGCCAACGACCGGATCCCGACGACGAGCAGCATCCACCGCCGAACAGGGACAATGGTCCCCGTCTAGAGGCGCGGGGAGGGGGCGCGACATTGTGCGCGTCAAAAAGGAGATTCGCACGACGGTAACCCGATCGACTTATCAATAACCACGTAATTATAGTACCAAAGAGTTGGTAGGGCTCAAAACAAGCCATAATAAGACGTAGGCGTCTTTCCCACAAGTAACCTTATATCCCTGTCGATGGAGACCCGTGCCGCGTCCGATGTCTTTCAGCTTTCAGCCTTCAGCCCCGGCCGAAAAGGTTCCTTTGGAGGCAGAGATGTGGAGGATTCTTTGCCTGGCATAACCCACACGTGAGCGCGTACCTATGCACGCCGAGTATCCTCCTCCATCTCCCTTCGTCTTTTCTCTTCTCCATCTATCTTTCGATCGTTTTCGTCTCGATCTTTCTCTTCGTGCCCTTCCGTCGCGGAGCGCGCAAACGATCGAGTTTTGTGTTAGAATCTCCATTGAACGGTCTTCCGTGTGATTACGCTGCTTGCGTTATTTTGGCCTTGCCGCCTTTGTCGACGAATTAATTTATTACGACCCAATTATCAGCGAGTTACCTGCGCGACCATTTGCGGTAAACGTTCACTTCCTACTCATGTGATCACAATTGGGCCCTTTAAAAAATACAATGCATATACGTTTCGAATTTTGAAGAAAGCTTTAAAAAATAATAGTTTTTTTTTTAAATAAAATAAGACCCAAATATTTAATTATTTTAAAATGCTGAATTGTTTAAACTATTTAGAGAAGAAAATATGTAAATAAAATTTTAACGTACAAAAGTTATTAGAAATTTCCACATTATTTACGAAATGATGTTTGATATACAGTAATATACTAAAGATCACATTCATGTAACATATCATATATAAAAGGTAAAAGGAAATATCTCTCGAGAATAAAAATACTTTTACTTCGTATCAAGAAATGAGGGCAACAGAGTAAAAAATTTGCTCGATGTTTTTTTCCAATCAACGCGATGCAGAGCATTCTTAGTGCAGTTAAACCACCACATTACATATAACGTTTAAAGAATTCTGCATATATAAATATATATATATATATATATATATATATATATATATATATGTATATATTAACTGTCGTGTACACATATGCGTGTCCAGTATTTTGAAAAAAATATATCAAGATATATAAATGTTATTCCATCAATATATAAAAAATATAGAATCGAAAAACGTGAACGTTTCTCTCTCTTCCTCTCCCTCTCATTTTTTTCTCGGAGATTAAATAATTTTAATTTTTTGAAATTACAAAACTTTTTTAATACTCTTAAAATATTTTTGATAACAACAATCACCGTTATCATAATTGTATTACGAAAGATGAAGTAAAATGGATGAGGATCTCCAAATAAAAAGCATGATGTTCGAACTGTACAGTTCGATGGCTCGTCCATATGTAACTTGAGTGACAAGCTATGAGTCTCGTGGAAGCATATAAGAAGACTCATCTCAAGATCTGCGGCACATCAAAGACGCTAATGCTCATTTCTCTTTCTCCCTTCTTCTTTTTTATGTCGCTTCGTCTCATACACTGTTACTGCTGCTTTCTCTCTCTTCTTCTCTTTCTCCCTCTCTTTCTACTTCTCTCCTTCCTTCTCTTCTTCCCCTCTTCTTATCTCTTTCTCTCTTTTAATCTCTCCGTTAAATGTCCTTCCACTGAGAATCTATATCTTATGTATCCTTCTCTCTCACGTTTGTTTTTACATAAATTTAAAAATTTGCAAGTAAGTGTATATATAAATGTACATACATAATTAACTGTAAATATACATATAATATTTCTCACACGCGCAATATCGTGTAAAAAAAATTCAAAATATTTTATTTAAAAAATTGAATTTAAAAAAAATAGAAATATATATATATATATATATATATATATATATATATATTAAAAAATAGAAAAATCACAGAATGAGAAAAGATTTAAAAACTCATAATATTCGCGAATGTTAATATAAATATAATATGTCAAACCAAAGATTTATAAAGACGGCGACAATAGGAAGAGGACGTTAATAAATGCAGGATCTACATTCGGAAAATAGCGCGTTAATAATGGCTCAGGTACCTACGGCTCGTCGAATTGGCTGTCCGACGACGGGTGCATAAGATTGCATTAAATTCCAAGAGAATCGCCGGGCCAATAAATCTGTTTGCAATTAGCATGGCTCTGCGCGTGAACGCAGCTCGCATCGACCGTACGCCAGCTCCGAGAATAAATGCCGTCATAAGGAACGAGACCCCCGATGACCGCCCGTAGCGAAGAGACGTCTCTGGCGAGAGGAACCAGAGATCGCAAAAAAGCAAAGATGTGTTATTCAGAATTCTACACTGTATTTACTCGCGAACACAAATATCTTCGCAATCGAAAATAATCTAGCTAAAATCAAGTTTCCAAAAATAGTAATAATAACATTCTCTCTTTTTGCTTATCTCTTTCTATCACACACACACACACACACATCTAAATATTACAAAACATTGTTAAAAAAATTATACAAGTATAAGCATTCTTAATAATTAATAAATTTCAGAAAAATTAGAAAAAATGTGAAACATAAATGAAATGTAAAATTTATATATTCTATTATATCTAGAGAGAGAGAGAGAGAGAGAGAGAGAGAGAGAGAAACATGAGCTCAATTTTCATGTCATTCTTCCTTTCTCAAAATCTCTTTTATGTCACATCTTATTGATCTCGATAAATATTTTGCGAGTGTACAAGGCGCAGCGGGACCTGATCTGCAACACTCAGAAGAATCGACGAGGAGGAAGAGAAGGAACGGAAGAAAGAAGGAAGAGGGTATGCGTGTAATGGAGATATCGCAGTCTCTGGCGGTAAGTTGCGCGGCGCGTTATGCAAATAGGATTACCCTTTACACGCTAAGTCGGATCGTAATTGGCTCTTGCAGGCAGGATCGGCTTTCGATTTCTCTGCTCGATTCTCTTTCTTCTGTTCCGACGGTGTTGCGGCAGTCCTTCTTCCCATCAATGTCGCATCGTGTTGCTCGTAATCGTGAAACTCTCGTCTCGCGCACGTGAGATTAATGAACGCTTACAAGGGAAGTTATCATCAGCTCGTTCAACACTAATCATCTTTATCGATCTAAGTTGCGTCAAGAGATTAGCGTCACAAAGGCGCGAGAAAGATTTACAGTTCTACAAACTTTCGAAGAAAAACTCCATTTTTTGTTATTTAATAGAATATAATATGATTTTTTTAGCGCGCACAGAAAATTATAATAGAGTATAACAATGATATAATCCGATAAATACACACAACCGTATGCAGCTCTAGTATTGAAAAATTATATAATCACGTAAAAAAGTTTGTTCTTTAGAGTTCTTATGCCTTATGTTTTCATAACTCTGTAATAAAAATAAATAAATAAAAGAAAAACTAGTTCTTTAATAAAAAAAAAAAAAAAAGACAAATTTGTAATTAATCAATCGTGCGGAAATAAAAACGTTGGCAACTTGTTGATAAGCTCCCGATATTAGCTTTTAATCGATGAGATTATTATCACTCCGCTTTACTTCACAGTAGGACAATTATACAACGCGCCTTTATTTCTGAAATATATCGTTATCGCGGTTAACGCAAATAGACTGTTATTTAAAAAAGCCTCGGCGCACGATTACAGCACGGATGAATAGTATCATATAATACAGTTCCAATCACGATATCGCGTGCACTCAATCCGCGAGATCTTAATTAGAACGCATGACTGGCGAATCGCTCTCGATCCACTCTCGCGGCTGCTGCGCTCCTCGGATTTTTCCACGGAATCCGATCCAGCATCCGGTCAATTCTCCCGCGCGCGTGCAACTTTCTACGCGATGCAATTAAGTCGCACGGGTGCACTTCCGCCGTGAATGCAATTATACGGCAGATCGCGCGAGATGCCTACGATTAATGATCGAGCGAGCTATGGACACTCTTCGCCACCGAAGTCGATAAATAACAGATATTAATTCGTATACCATGTTACATCACACTATATCACGACAACTTTTAACGACCCGATGTAAATATAGCACGCGTATTAAAGCCGGGAATTTTACATCGTGAATACATGATGTCGTACTAAATCGATCTATTTTCTAAAGCACAACACGACAGAGAGAGCGTTGTACTAATTTTTACAATTTATTGTACATCATAGATTTTTTATTTTGTGCATACTTGTTAATGTATATTTATTAATGTACGCTGATTATATACATATACATATTTAAATAAATAGTATATGTCGTGCCTTTTTCTTACTTGAATTAAATAATCGTTGTCGAGATACTCTTATGTACCGTTTATTACACAGCTTAATTAATTGCTGGCAAATTGTCGCTTATTCTGATAATTATAAGGAATAATCGTGTTTTTCGAAAGATAATATACGGAGCAGTTGGTCATTATTTGCTCGATCGAGTGAACGATCGCCGTGCGAATGATAACAAGGTCACGGCACGTAAACACTGTATATATCCTACACGTCCAACACTGTGTGACGTAGTTAACTTGCGCGTTGTGTTATTTTGACACGTAGTCATTATATTCGTCGTTATTACGAAATATTTGACGCACTACGAAATAAAATAAAAACATTTATTCGATTGAGGATGCGTGAGAAATTAATGCGAAAAGTAGCTGCAAGCATCGCCACATGCCTCTGCTTAACGTAATTCGAGACTTTTAATCGATTGGTCAATTTCGCGGTGTCAAAGAAGTCGATTTTATGACAACGTATATGCTTATTACGCGATACGCACGCCGCGGGCTATTCGCATCCACCGGCCGGCCAGGTGTCGATTCTCGCCGGTTGCTCACCGGGAGTTCGATGCTAACCGTCTAGATCATTACGGATCCGTGGCAAAACAAAGACTCATTTTACCCGCAGAACGCTTTCCTTCTCTCTTTCTATCCATATTTCTCTCTCTCTCTATTTTTATCTTATTTAATATACCATATATCTATATATACATATATAAATATATAATATCTCTCTCTTTCCGCTATGAGACTGGCACTCGACTATCGCTGGTCAAGCCGAGACCCTTTTTTCATTTCGTGATTTATCGAGATTTTGCCAGAGTATCGCCAATATCCATGAAGTCTCATAATTCATCGCAGATAAAAAAAAAATATGTTTTTATGTAGCGAGTAACGTATGTAAATTATACACATACACATATGTATATATATATATATATATATATATATATATATATATATATATATATATATATATATATATAATATGTATGTATGTATATATTTATTTATTTATTTGTTTGTTTATTTATATTTATATGTACATGATTAATATATTATTTATTAATTTTACAAAATTGTGAGCTCTATTTGAAAAACAAAAAAAAATTATAGAAAAGTCATCAATATGTATTCACATAGTAGAAAAACGTATATTGTTATTCAATAGATTACAAGACTTGAAACAGTCAAAGCAAATAAAAAATGCTGGATGTAGTCTTACATCTATTTCACAGTAACGGTAGAATCGATTCGAGAACTATTCAATAGATTTCTTCGTGTACTGACGAGTCAGCACCACATGATGTAGTTTTTCAAACAAACCGTCCATACTCGACGAGGCTAAACGGTATAGTATATACGGTACGTGCTCCGGCACGGTTTTTCGCTCGAGTATTTTGATAAGGCAACTAGTCCGACTCGTCGACTGCATTGTCGCAGAGAGGCATTCAACAGAATCTAAGGGATTTACATAATTAGAATGCCATTATTTTTCCAAATACTGTCGTCGAGTAACATTGATTTCTGCGACACGTGCGCGAAGAAAATAAAAGACCACTCCTGTCTCCTTTAAAAAAAAAAACACGTGCCATTTGATAAATATTATTTCAAGTACTATTAGACCCCTTTGTTTCTTTAATAAATTTGCAGCTTCTCAATTTTGTTTATTTCATTGTGGTTCTGTAATATACATATATAAACGTCCATATACACATGCATACGTGTATTTAAAATATAAATTAAAACAATTATTCTCGATCGTACATCTTATTATGATTAAAAAACTTGGATATTTCTTTGTTATTTAAAGGTCGATCTGAAAGCACAAAAGGACGCTGCATCTTGGCAAAATGGAGATTTTGGGATAAAGGGTTTGTATATGTACTCGTGCGCAAGAAGTAACAAATCTCCTTGAAGTTCTTCATTGGGTACCACGTGCCCAAGTGGTACCACGACAACGTATATCCACTTCAAGATTCTCCCGGCTCTTGCGCCAATCCGGAAACGGAAGGCGGCCCTTCTGGCTAAGCAAGAGAGAGGTAGGACGCGGAAAGCACTTAATCCTTTGTGAACCAGCGTGAAGGGCAAAGATAAAAGCAACCGAGCTGAAATTCGATCATTACCTTTTCATTGTTCCAAGCTATCGAAGGCAGCTTATTGCATCGTTTGAATTTTTGCTGATATATTTTCGAGTCTCCAAAATTATTTGTCAAGATTTATGAACAATTAAAGTGATCGAGATGAGGTCTATACAATTTAAATCTTTTTGTAGTGCTGAAGAATTTATTTGGCGATTATTACTATTTTTCAATAATAAACTTTTTTCTCTTATTTTTGTTTATTTTTAATTTTTTAATTTTTGTAGATCAAAGATATGTGTAATAAATGTAAATTATTATTTATAGACAAATGTTATAAATGTATTAATATTTTTTAAACATATATTTTAGTTTGAAACAAAAAATTTTGATAAACAAATTAAAATTATTAAGAAAACAAAGAATGATATATATGCTATTATAAAAATATAATTTGAAATATATATCTATAAGGATAAAAAATATATTCAAAAAACGGGAAAATTGCCGCCTGTTGAATAAATTCGTAATAAACAAGTCACACATCACACACACACACACACACACACACACACACACACACACACACACACACACACACACATTTATTAAAAAAAGTTAAAAATATTGTTGCCGACATTAAAATTGATAATATCTAAACAAGATTACGATTTATAATATTAGATTAGATTTAGATGAGATACTATTCAAAAATATTATGTTAGAGAAGATCCATTAAATACAATTGACGCAGTTTGCGTCGAGAAATTTTTCTTTCCAGGCATATGTAATGCGGCAGTATCCAGCAAGCACATTGACTGTCGTATATTCCACAAAATGTACTTATGTACAATCATTAATACGGATTACAGTCGGCGTTGCGTTACACTGTAACCTTCCTACGATCTATTTTCGAATAATCCCTCGCGTAAACCAACAAACAGCAGCAGCTGTTGACATACATATATACCACACAGACTATATGTGCATTCGCTTCGACATCGGGCAAGCAAATGAAATAACTAAAGAATTGTTAAAACATGAAAGATTTTAAAGGAGCAATCAATCCAAAATAAATCTTTCATAAATCATGCAAATAAGCAAGAAAATCTACTAATAATTCTACATAAAACGATAAAATATTTTGTCAATATAACTGCCAATTTTTTTCCTGTATAAGCTTTATTTTATAAAAACAATGAGAAAGAAGGAAAGAGAAAAAAAATCTATTTTAATACAAATTTGTATTAAAATATATAATAATATAACATTATCCTTAAATATTATTTTTTTTATTATCAACTTGGTAGATCTTGTGAAGTGCAGACCGTTAGAAATCTAGATTTGCGGTCTTTAAAAGGTGACATATCGCGGGCAAAAAGAGTTTTATAGCGAACACTGTATGACAATCCTTTTCAGCCACCGAAAAATATAGAACCGCATTTTCCGTGCTTTTGAGCTGCTCTCTCGCGTAAATCGTTTTACCCGTTGATCGCCAAGGATCAACCGAGGATCACTCGGGATTCCTTTTGAGGATGCCACCATCGAAAAACCACCTGGCCGTGGGTCGGCTTTCACGCGCAATAAGATCGCCCCTTTAGATTAACGTGACCATTATCCCACTAATCGGAAAAGAGTTTGATCGGAACGGTGTAAGTGTGTGGTAGATTATATTTTATATATCTGAATACGTATATATAAATATTATAACTATGTACGTACACATATACATACATCATACATATTTTACTTGACAAAAAAATATATATTTATTATACCATTTCTATTTCCATTTATTTAATTTTTATATTTATTATATATATATAATAAATACAAAATTTTTATAAGAAACTCTTATTCTCTACAAAAAATAATATTAAATATACGGCGACAACGTTATCGGCGTTTAACAAGTCAAATACGTCGCGGATTATATTTACATATGAAAAAAAAAAAAACTACTGAGTAAATAAAATATGTGATAACAAAAACAAGTACTATTGAATTTATTAACAGTTACATCCACACATAAGTTTACACATATGTGAGAGTATCGCGAGAATATACATAGGTGCGGTGGTGGAACAGATGCCGAAGAAGCCAGGGAAACGTTACGAAGGTAGAAAAAAAAATAGTAACAGGAAACGATGGGGGCTCGGCAGAGGGTGGCTAATCTTACTGGCAAATATTTGGATTGTCGCATTCATGGCATTGATATATCGAGTGGAGTGTATCCATTCCATCCCTCTCTCATAGATCGAACTGAGGAAAGCTGAAAAGTGTAGGGAAAGGCGAGCGAGTTGCCGCGAGACTACCGTGTATTTACATTGCGTTTCGCTCGGCCATTGAAAACGCGCCGTATTCGAGCATTAAGATGCTCGAGATAGGGCATCTTTTATCGATTGCAAGTTGGTACGGATCGGAGAAGCTCTTTTCCGGATATCGATAATCTGCTAATATGGGAATGAGAGAACCGCAGCCGGCAGATGTAATTGGAAGTCGAGTCGGGGACAGGAATTTTGCTCGACTGCCGCGATTTAAATCTTCGTATCCTTGTGGGAATATTTAAGTATAAAGTATTTAAGTATAGCATCACAAACAATAGATATATCGTTACTGTTATCGTTATTACAAAATATATTTTGCGAAAAATTTGTAACGATAATAGTGTGTGTGAGACGCATTGTAATTGTTCAAATATAATGCCTTATTATTAGAAACATTTAATAAAAATATAATTCAAAAGTGTAACTTTTCAACATGATTTAAGTAATCGTATAGGGTGTATTTTACATATATATATGTTGCATTTATAGATTTTGGAAATTTTATATATAATGTAAATAATATTATACATTATATAAAATAATATAGTATATGCATATATTGTATAAATTTGACTATTAAAAGTTTCAGAATATATTTCGGATTCACATTCTTAAAAGACACATTGGCAAAATAAAACTATAATCTGTCATTAATGCGCATTTAAAAGAAAATGATCCGTGACGGATCGCTTCTCACAAGTCTTTTCTTAAATCCCACAATTCCTCCACTTTTATAATGCGATCAATTTCTGATCTTGTAGGTGAAGGGATTCTCCACAGAATCGAGTCTGGCAACTGCAGCTATGCGGACAACTGTCGAGCAAACTCGTTGATAATCAAGCCCCGGATGTACTGAATGGGATCATCGCGGTAGGATGAGCACTGATCTGCCTTCCTATGCCGAGTTAAAGGAACCACTCGGCAAAATGAGCTAAGAAAAGAGAGAGAGAAAGAGAGAAAGAAACGATAGAGAGAGAGAGAGAAAGAGAAAGTATCTCCTACGCGCGCGAGAGAAGGAGAATCCGGTCCAGGTTGAGCTGTCATGTGAGAATCCCGCCGACGTCCTGCGTCACGACGCATGTACACGCATTCCGTGGTCGGGCAGTCGGCAAGGTAAAACGAGGGAAAAAGAGAGGCCGTGAGAGATTAGCTTCTTAACCAAATAGGTCTCGGCTTAGCATCGCTCGTCCCCCACACTGTTGTCGTCGTTGATTTTCGGCTGTCCGAAGAGAAATCGCTGTGCAGGACGATACGCCGACCAGTTAATCTGTTTAGTTTAAGGCTCGTCGATCACGAAATTCCAAACGTTGCGCTGCATTTCAAATTTCAATTGATGTAGAGAAACGGAGTCAGTCGTTTGTCATACATATTTTCTATAATATCGATCGCATTTTCGAAAATATTGCGACGAGTGGAGGGAAAATTAATTTCAAAAGAAAAAAAAGAATTTGACAAGCTTTAAAACAGAAACATTTTGTGATTCTGATTTTCATGCGATTGCTGCGGTAATATTCCAGCGTATTTGTGGTTATATAATAATGAGTACAGAAAAATACCCTAGTGTTATTATGTAATTTGAACAAGACCGCAATCATATATTAATGTCATAAATTCTAGTATTACGAGCACTTGTTACATGTTTTGACATGTAACTGAAATTCTAATCGATTTGTATATTATCAACAAAATACAGATACTATAGACAACAACGATTCTAGAAAGAAAATTTCTTTCTTAATGTTTTATAATACATATATATAAACGAGTTAGAGATATCAGCGATTATTCGAACTCAAAAGTCATCGCGAGAGCCGAGGTTGTCGTGACAAGAGTTCCTTTACCTTTCACGGCGATCTCTGAGAAAAACTCACTGACAGTTCTTCCGGTCTAGCGAGTTATAGTTTCGTGACGATCGCCACGCCGAGTGTTCTTAGCTGGATGAATCATTGATGAATTGGCGATGGGATCGTGGGACTTGGCAGCTGCGATTCGAGTCTCTTCTTTTGCACGATAGTCAAGCCTCCTCTTTCGCCCTCCTCTCCCCTCCTTCAATCACTCTTCATAAAACCTAATGTGCATTTGCCCCTCTGATCGCTTATGCAAAACACGAGGAATTACGGCCTATTACGGTGCGGTTTACCGATATCCGTTGTTGTATTTACATTATGTATACCAAGACTTGAATAAGTCGCCCTCCCTCCCCGCGGAATTTTTATCGATATATGTATATATTTCCTCAATGTACATACATATAAATCTTAAGTAAATACAGATACGGTCTTTGACCCCACTACACACATACAGCTCAAAGTAATATTTTTTTTTTTTAAGAAAATCTACTTTTAAATAAAAAAAAATAAATAAATATTTGTATCATTACTGCATGTATTTAATTGAAAAAAATTTGAAACAAATATATGTACATTAAAATGCAAAAAATAATAGAGTGACGATAGATATTTATTTGATATTTAATATATATTTAATAAATATTTCGCGATATCTTTCTTGTCTTTAAAAAAAAAAAAAAAAAAAAACTAAACGAACAATTATAACGTTGTAATTGATATATTCAAAATGCTAGCTGGAAATTTCTAAGCGATATTATCTGAGTGGAAGAGCTCGATGACATAACTGATAAACCATTCGACCAGTTGATTCAATAAATCCGTGCTGCGAAGCAGGGTTGCGCCTTACGACGACACTGACGATTAATTCGACTGAATTAATATGAACCGTTGACACCGTGCCGCAAGGTTAAGTCATCTGGTTCAAGCTGCGTACAGAAGCGGACGATAAGCGGATTTGCTTACACTAATAATCGTTAATTTCTTACCATGTGGCACGTTTGCGAAACAATCATTTGCGCACGCATTATATGCACGCGCACCAATAGGGAAATAATTCTAATTTTGCAATATATGTATATATATATGCCTCTGTTATGGTTTTTAAAAATAATCCATATTGTGTTTTCTTGATTTATAAATAAATATATAAATAAAATAATATTTTTATCTCTCTCTTTGCGCGTACAATTGCAATTACATTCAATAAACCTAATAATAGTAATAGTCACGTTTATATACGTGCTACACATAAATTTTCTCTCTCTTCTCTCTAAAGTAATAACATTTCATCAACCCATAGAAATGTCAATTATAATAGTTTTCAATTAATGTTATAATTCCTAAGATTGGATGCAAAAACAAATTTTCCACTTTGTCATTATCCTGAAGATTTTTCCCGCTGTCTTAATTACTATTCGACAGTGATTTTTCTAACAAAGAGACGTCATACAAGTATGTGACGATTAGCGTGGGCCGCGGGGGACTACTTGATCGCTTATTGACCACTGTTGACTTGTGTTGACACCGCAGACCTTAGTTAGATGGATAAATATACCGTCGAGGCGCAGGTCAAGTGGATATCTGCACTGCGTTCGCCCACGCCAGGTTCACTCGATTCACAATCGCGATTATTATTTCGTGAATCACCTAAAAAATGTTCCATGCAAGTTGTGCCGAATAAAACATTTTTCATTCTCGGAGAAAAGTGTCACGTTTTCAGGCTAAATCAGCTAATAATATTTAGTAATATTCTTTGAATTGACATTTGTGAAAGCAGAATATTAGATGATGTTGATAGATAAAATCAAAAGACATACCGGTTTATATTTTAATTAAATTTTCCTAATTGTATTGTAAGAGAATCGATAAAGATAAAAATTAAAGTTTTAAAAACCTACGAGCATGTAGAGTAACATAATATTATGAAAAAAATAGTCATTGCAATTTATATAATTATTATATAATTTGGTAAAGGAAAAATCACAAAGACAGAAGAAAAGAATTGTCAAACTTGAGAAATATGATACAAATCGATTTAATATATAAACGATCAAGTGCACAAAATATCTGATAAATAAACAAACCAGGAAAACCAATAAGTTTCTTTGACATTCATATAAAAATCTAATTTTTGTCAAAATAATTATCTTATTTTTAATTAATATAAATTTTACGCATCGCTTTTATCCATTCTGCTTTGTACTCAATATCTTGTATTTAATATCTTATATACAGGGTGAGTTATTAAAATATTAGCGAGCTAATATTTCTGACATTGAACAAGATATGAAATTTTTACTTTCCAGCGACTATTTGATATCGAAACGAGCATTCGACGCAAAAATAGAACTTCGCATTGCAGTTAACCAAATTAATTATTTTAAAATAAAGATTTCATTCAACCTGTATATAATGCTATTTATAATAATATATATATTGCATTTAAAAAGATTTTAAATATTTTACATCTACATATGTATATAACTAAATTGAATTTTCAATCCCTTTTTTTATCAGTCACTCTACTATGTCATTCTACTATATAACAAATGTTACAATAATTAGTACCTTGAGCTTCGGCGTATCGCGGTATCGTGAGCCAGCAAGAGAGCATCAATCTATTTGGATGCTTAGCGAAGAAGAGGCAGCAATTATGATATTTGTCCCTATTAGACGAATTAGGGTGGTGACTTGCGTGACCCCAACTGATCGCGGCGGTCCGCTAACTCGCGCAATAAGCCCGGGGTCAAATAAGAGCGCTCCTCTCTCTCTCTTTCTCTCTCTCTCTCTCCCCTCTCTCCCTCTTGTTTACCCTCCCATCTCCCATCGATTCTCTTCCCTCACCCAGTGGCACACGGCTCCTCCCTTTTGCGTCGATTGTCACAAAAACTGTTTGAATGTCATCCTCGTGCAACTTACGTACACCTCTACGTCAGATTCTCATCACGTCTTTGGCAGATTCCACGGACACTTGATCGAAACACATTGTTAATTCGTCTCAATTAAACAAATGGAAGAAAAGAAGACGTTCCGAGCTTTTCGATATTTATTATTAGTTTAACGAATCATCTTTTAGATATGCAGATCGATACGTGCGTCTCTTATCAAGATACAATTAATCGTTTTCAAACTTTATCAAATTGCAGATATATCTCCATTTATTTAGCTTTCCTAGGGATTTGCCCTTAAAATTTTTGCATTGTAGATAAAATTATTATAAAATATTTTTATGACTTTTCGTTATAATCAAATAATCATCGATCTGAATGCATATTTCAAGTTTCGAATAGAACCAATTTGACTAATATCGTAAATCTCTTTTAATATCTTTATCATGACTTTTAAACAGAGAGATGAGACTACACAGCTTATTAACTACTATAAAAAGTGAAAAATTAATTTTTAATTTTTTTTACAAAAACACAGACGTAAGAGATTGTGTATCTACATACGAACAATGAATACAAGAAATTAGAGAAATGCCAATTTGAGTACTGATTGTAAAGCGGCTGCAAGCGGTAACGCAGACTGCACAATCAACCATATATGTTTTTGTAAATGCATGACAAGGATCACAATGCTCGCACTTTGACGCGCGTCGATCTAACAGGACACGCAATGTGTGCATTTCGGACACGTGTGCTCGAGGTGTAAGCATGCGTGAATGTAAATTCATTGTAAAAAGACATTGTAATGAGGCAACCGCTCTTTGATCTTTTATAAAAACATGCTCGAATTTTTGTTCATATATCTCACCATATACATATATGTATATGTATACATAATTCATGGTATTATATAATATTACAGAGTTACATAAAATGGATTACATGTATCTCGTCACGATCAGGTAAGGATTTCTCTAAAATAAAGAATCTCTGATCTTCCATGAATAAAACAAACGGACAATGAACATTATGTAACGTGATAAACTCTCGATCTATGAATCATATGTCCATTTTATAAAAGCGCAAAATCTCATTATCTAATATAAGATATTATCCATATACACATCGGATAGGCTATAAATATCTCGGTGACAATATGACTGATAGTTATTTATAATGTAAAAAAAATTATGAAAATATTAAAATAAACATTAAATCATATTTGCTATTGCTTTTTATCATTTCTGACAAATAATTTCTAAAAATTGTATAGTTTTCACATCATTGTATATATTTCATTTTATACTTTTATAGCTGCATTGGTAAAAAATAAAGTTTCAAAAAAAGTATTAACAATAAAAATTACTAAGCAGTAATTTTTCTATAATCGAAGAAAATCAATGTTGCTCTACTGATACATTAGAAGAATTGAACAACTTCTCAATGCGTTACACTTGATATTGCGTTCTCGTCCTAGAGCTGTCCGCATGACAGATCGGAAGGTAGCCTTGAAAGGTGTACTGATTTATTTGGTCGTGATGATAGTAGAGCGAGAGGAACCGGTGTCGCTGTCACTCAAAGAATACAGCGTGGAAGAAGCGGAATGGAGCGAAGAGAAGAGAAGAGAAGAGAGGAGAGATCCCGCCCGATTCGTGCACCTCGACAGGGGGATTTTGTATGTGATTCGTCGGTCTCAATTGGCGGAGGCGGTGCGGACAGGTATCCATATCCGGTATGGGCTGGGCTCAGGCTTTACCCTCGGTCTATCAGTCTCGTCTTTCTGGCGCGAATACGACCGCAGCCTCCACACAGATAACAACACTCGTGCGCAAACACCACAGCTTCCTCATTCACTACATTTTCTGCCGAGTTTTGATATCTCATCTCGTGTATTCCCTCTTTCTTACTACTCACATTAGCTTTATATAAAAATCATTTGCGATAATCTTTTCTAGCTTAATTAAATATATCAATGAGGGAGGGGGAGAGGAAAGGACGATATCAAAATCACTTTAGAAATCTTGTAGCCTCCCTGCACTGAACAATAAAATTTCAAGTGACCTTAAAAACCTTGCTTCGTAGATGTAGATAGAAAGAAAGACACTTGAATTTGTTTTGAATCTTTGATAAAATAAAATTGTTAAAATATATTTTTATTTTTAATCGCGCATGACTTTCAACCTTTATTTCTACTCTGATATTTTTTAAGAAATAAGAATAAAGAAATGTGTAAATAAATTAACTGAAACTATTTTAATTATATTAACTAATTTAATTAATATTAACTATTATTTAATTTATAGTATACGGTTAGCTGTACCATCTCGGCAGAGCGTCAATTTTACAGATATATCATAAGATAAATCGCGCACATGTGCTAACTTTTTTCTTTTAATAATAAATATTCAAACGTTAAATGTAGATTTTTAATTAAGAAAAAACCGCATTAATCAATTGCGAAATATGTACTTAAGTGCAATACGTACATCTTAAGTATTGCATTTAAAATTCATACATTCTTCTTCAATTTCTAAGGTTTTCAAAAGAAAGTTGAAACGTCAATAAATCTTTCTGCGGTACATATGTCACATCAGTTTACAGTTTGATGAAAATCTTGCGGTTGCGGCATCTCTTTGTGTAGATAATCCTTTCAGCAATATTTGGTAAGCATGTCCTGTTTAGTCCTTCAACGTCAAAGTATCGTTATGTTTTTGACTTCTCCGGCATAACATCATGCCGTGAATAATATCTATTTTCTAAGTTTCGATCAGTTGTGGTTAAACACAAAACCTCCGTGTTAGCCGGCATCCTTTTGTTGCGGTTAACATTGTCTCTCTAACAGAAGATTCTTAATTCGCTCCATCATCGCTTCCTGTTGTCAATTCCCTTGAGCTTTGGGAAAAATCAGCAGTGTAGGTTTAACCAGTAAATCTTGTACCTGTTTATATTCTACGCGGTAGGTAGATCTACACTAACAATAACCTACTGAACAATGAATTGAAGACGTTAATTTACATAATGCTATCGCATTTGTTATGGTATGCAGACAATTTCAGGAACAGCATCTTTAGCAACAAGAATCAACATTCTTTATTTGTTAACTAATATATGCATATTCATGAATGATAGTCATATATTTATGAGCATGCATGCACGCCTACGATGAAATTTTATGCAGCCAGACTCTGTAGATAATCAAACTTATCTTTGGAAAACTTTATAAAAAAAACCACAAAATTTGTATTTAATAATTGTTTTATTTATTTATGCATATATTTTCCTAAATTTAATATATTAGTATATATATAGTATAATTTCAAGACTTCATCTCGAGAAAAGCTCATAAAAAGAAAGTTTTCTTTTTTTTTTACAAATTTAATATAAAAACGTAAAATAAGAAAAAGATAATAATTATATATCTGAAGCAAATAATATGCTATAGAAAAACGCACAACTCTCTCAATTCATCGTGCATAGATTTTATAAATAAATAAAAGAACGCATGAATGTACAAAAATATTAAAATTACTTTGCATAATGTGACAATATGTATGACAGTATATCCTCCTATAAATAGAGAAAGAAGAACGTTATTCTTTCTCTCTCTCTCTCTCTCTCCCCTCTTTTTCCCATCTGGATCAATCAGTATTTCGAAACCAACACAGGAATATCATTGATTGGTATAAATAGAAAAGAGAAGAATATTTATAGGTATCTGTGTGAATGCATGGAAAATGTAGGATCCATTAACATTTGGCTTGCACGATATCGTGGACCGACCCCTCTCGAAAAGGAAAATGTCATATTCACGATTGTCAAGACGTCATCCTTGCGAAACACAAAAGTGACGAAGAGGCTGGGGTGAATCCGGATAAAAAAATTCGAGTGACATATTCTCATCGTTTTGCTCACCCTTCTATTTCCACCCAGCTATCTGCTCTTGCCCCCATTTATTCCATATTATTAAACTCACTTATCATTAATTGATATCATGGGGAATAACACGAGGCTATGAATAAGAAATGCGATTCAAATTTTGGGAACTGAAACACGCATTGTAAGTAGTAGTTAAATAGTTTTAATACGTAATATTCAAAGTTTTATAGGAGAAAATTATTTGTTCTAAGTAAGGTATTAGATGGATTTATCGAAATTTATTTCTTAATAAAAATTTACTTAACAAAAATTTATTATTATAATATATATATATATATATATATATATATATATATATATATATATAAATTTAATTTCCAATTTTTTAATATCTACATCGGTAATTATAATCTACATTAAATTGTAGTTAAAATTCCTTAGAAATTGGAAAAATTCAAATTTATTATATCTCCAAGTATATTATTATGTAATATCAAACAATTTTTAATTTGTTAAAACTTGTTTAAATATTTCACTCTCTTACTTAATATAGGATATACATACGTTCAGTATTTCTTTCTGTACATATTCGTTTCTGTATATGTCTTTAATTTATATAAATAATTTGAAAAAAATGAATTTACTTTAATTATTATTATATTGAAAATATTTACATAAAATTCAAAGTGCGGTTTTCTAATCCAAGCCAGCAGAGTTCAATGCAAAAATAAAGAACGGAATAATTTATAAAGTTGACAGTATAATTGGCAATTGCTTATCATTACTTGGCATAATCCTTTTAAGGCGATCTTGAGCAGCTAAGAGGATGTACGCCTTTAGGGTGAACAAATTGTGCGAAGAGCAGTTGGTATTCGAAAAATGTTTCCGACCCCGTTAAGTCTCACGATCGTAACACTCGAAAAACCAAGTTCTGTAAAGAATCGCTGCTCTAATAAGTGCACGTTTAAAGCTATGCAAGTGAAAACATAATCGCGTGAAAATGCGATTTAACTGCGTGAGATGCTAATACTAGAGTAATTGATCGAGTGCTCGCGTTTCATTTAACCCGGACTCTCAAGTGACTCTCATATAAAAAATTATGTGATTCGCATCTCTCTCAGATTTTGAAACATGCAAAAGTTCAGCCGAAATATGAACATTCTTGAAAAGGTCGCATAGTTGAGAAAACTCTGTGGGAACTATTCCTCAAAAATTTACAGCTGTATTTGGCTAATTAATGTACTCAAACACATTACGCAAGGAAATTACAAGTAATTTTCAAACATATTCTTACTTTAAACTTTTTATCATTTTAAAAATAAGCCGTTGCAGGTTATCAACTTTAACAAGACAATAACTCTTTCAATCATAGAAATCTTAAGGGAAACAATCTATGAACTACACATTGCATGTATAATTTAACTCTGCTTCGTTCTCTTTTTTTTTTATATATATATATAAACTCATTGAAAGCCACAAAATATTCTGAATACTAGGGAAGATGTATCGAATCTCAAGATCTCGGAGATTATCGAATTGCTGAGGTGAGACTTTATTGGCCGAAATCTTTTTAGCCGCGCAGCGTGATTCATTCATATAGAATCTTGATACACAAAACCTACGAAAAAAGTTACCTATTATAAGATGAAAATAGGAACACGCACGAGCAACAAGACACAAACCTATTTCGGAACACGCAACTTTTTGTGTAAGAAATATAATCCATTTATATTTGAAAACCTGTAAAAAACCTAAATAGTCATCTAATACACACACACACACACACACATAGGCAAATATTTGTAATTTCAAAGAACATTACTTTACTCTGTACAGTATATATAAATTAATAATATATAGAATTTATTAAAGGAAATAAATTTATTTATTATAATTTATTATTTTTTCTAGATCTTCCGGATAGTAATTAAAATGTATAAATGGAGATTTGTGTTTGATTACTATGAAAATGTCACATGTAAACTATACTTTTAACACACTATACTTTTAATTCTAAATATAACTATTTGATTCTCATATTATTTAACGTTGAATACCCGTTGAATACATATATTTTGATAACATGCACAGAAATAAAAAATAAAACTTGGAATTAAATAATTACACATTTAGTGTTAAAAATATGAGAATTTTTATCTTTTATAAATAACTTTCATAAATAAGAAAAATTTCGACGTAAAATAATTTTCGAAATGTAACGAGCAAGACAGGAACATCCGACTCGAAATTGGATTAAGGTTTAATCGAGCGTGAGAGCTCGGCAGAACTACAAGCGAGGAATACGGATCGTCCAACATGTCAATCGAGAAGCACGAAGGCCAGCATTCAACCGAGATAAATAGAGTTATATGTCGCCGAGTTTGCCACACATATAACCGCTTCCCACATAAGTGGACGTATTGTGGGTCGCCGATGGCAAATATTTTCTCTCGCCCGGAGCACAATCCGTGTCGATTCTCGGGGGTGACAAAGGACCGACAGCGGCAAATCCTGTCGATCGTACAGAAGCGGCTCTGCGAGAAGAATTGGCTTCACCTCGTGCCGCTGCTACAAAACTAGTACAAAACATCATCGCTGGCGCGGACGCGCTCGAGATTAGTCGATAGAAACTTGGAACGGAACTTCGTAGAAAAGTACAGTGGAGAAGATTGTTAAAGTGACTTCAATTTCATTTCCCTTTTGTGTCACTGTCGGAAAATCGATTCCAGAGAAATATCTTTGTAACAAAAGTTCAATCAATAAGAACGCAAGCGTATATCTAGGCGAACGGCCTACGGAATACGGAATATAGACTTAAAGTATGTTGCTTTATGCTTATTTTACCTTAAATAAGTAGTAAATAAAGAAAAGTACAGAAATTTGCAGAAAAAATTTCTTTTTAATATAAACAAACTTATAAGCAGTCTTTAATTTTATTGTTCTATCAATATTTTTATCATTATCTTAATATTTAACATTTATTATTCCCAAACTGTCAAAACAAATCACTTTATCATTTAAATAGAAATAAAAATATGGAAGAATACTAAAAAAGAGACAAATAGTTTGAGATTCAGAGAAGGAGGTAGATAAAGATTAGAAAGAGAGAGAGAGAGAGAGAGAGAGAGAGAGAGAGACAAATTAAAAATTTACAAATATATAGTAAATTTTATAAAAAGCTAATTTTTTAAAAATGGCTTGATTGAATGAAGAATATGATAAGATGATCAATCAAAACGAGAAAAGGAACAAAAAATAATCGGATAATATTTTTAATGCACGAATCTGCATCACCAATTGATCTTTCGAAACAGAGAGAAATAATTTATTTGTTTGATGTTTTGACACTGTCCGAGTATTATTACTGTGTTATCACAAATGTTGCGCTTCGGAAAAAAAAGAATCAAGCAGAAAATCGAAAGAAGTGCGAAAGAAATAAAGAAAGGGAGAAAAAGAGAGAGAGAGAGAGAGAGAGAGAGAAGGAGAGAGAAAAGAAGAGACAACAGCTGTCTCCTTTCGTGTGTGGTTTACCTTCTGTGCCTCTGATGGTGTGAACCAGTCGGCACTGCGGTCCCGTGATATCATAACACTGAACGCCTATTTGTTACACGATAAATATGTAACTGAAACACAATGTTCCCTCCCCTTTTTCGCTAGCCTGCCAGCTCGTTCTGTCCTGTCCTCACTCACTGTCTCTAGGGGGAGGAGGGAGATCGACCGACACTGTATTTTGAGCGCAACCGTATCGATGATGGGAGAGCGCGCTACGAAACATTAAATCACACACATACGTGACGTACACATACATACGCGCGCGTAGTTTTTAATGTTCACACGAGGCGTGTAGGGTGCGAGATACCCCAAACGATAGTGATGGATCGTTACATAAATACATCCAAAGATCTAAAAAAAAGTCCACATTTATAGAGATATTTCCAAAATTTAAATCCTTGTTTTTTTCTTAGAAAAATTTTTTTACTCTTTAAAGTGTTCAGAATAATAATATTTAAAACATTCTATACATATGTCGAAAGAGAGAGAGAGAGAGAGAGAGAGAGAGAGAACATTTTTCTGGCTTCTTTCCTATTTAATAAATAAATTATAATAAATAAATTTTCCTATTTAATTAATAAATAAAGAATGAATTTTTATGGGGCTTCCAAGTATCTTTATCCGTTACTGACAAACACACTTGTGTAAACTTTTACACACGCACATAAATTCAGGATAATGTATGTACAAAAAAGGGACAGATCGCCGCGCGGAGGCAGATGGCATTTCTGAAGTCAAAAGTTCTCCAATAAGGGCTTAGTTATAATAACATTGCGCGTATTCAGAAAATTAGCCTGTGAATAGCTGCCCTTGTCGACACTGTCAAAATGAGCCGCGATCCCTGCGAATGAATGGCGTTTCGTTAGAGATTCTGTCACGATCAAGACAACGAATTCACCATCGCTTGAAGAAATTGTCATCATCTTTGTTGCTACTGAATGTTCAGTAAGATAAGTGTAAAAAATGTATAAAGTGTAAAAATGTATAACTGCCGTAAACCCAAGATGGATGCAAAGATGAAAAGATTCTCTTCTATTGTTAAGCAGATCCTGAACAAAATCAAAGGTGAGTTAAAAGTGAATCAAGATTTACGATCCTTTCAAATTGTGAAAATGTCAGTCTTTATAGGATGACAGCGAATAAAAGGATTTAAAATGTCTTGAACGTTGTACATGTTTCACAGTTTTTTTTAAATATACACATACACACATATACAAAAGATTATTGTTTATTATATGTATTATGTATGTACAATATATATATATATATATATATATATATATATATATATATATGTTTATAATAGCATTTAGCTTTAAATGTTACAATCTGAATATTGTTTGAAATTAAATTTAATGTGTTATAATTTGGATATTGTTAATGAGTTTTGTTTCGTAAATAGTACATATTTGATAATATTCGACATATATATATGTATACATATGCCGTATAAAAACTGTGGTTATATTTTTGTTTTTTACTTTTCAAACGGCCAACTTATGCGAGCACCTTATGCGAATGTTTCTTGAAAGAAAGCATCGAGAAATGCAAAGCATGCAACGGACGGACTGTCGTCATCTTTAACATTTTATGTATGCAACTAACGGGTCGTGACTTTCGTGATCGATATCGCAGCATTTTGCCTCAAGTCGTGCTGCCAACAAAACTTCCGCATTATACATCTATCGAAACAAACTACACATAAACGTCATATTTCTCGTTCATCTTACAAAAGATATATATTTTATCGTCATAAAATTACATAACGTATGTTGTATTCGCGTCTCTAAATATCCATTTTATTTTTTCAGATGTAGTCTTGCAAATCATTACACGTAGTGTTCAATGTCCAAAACAAGTATTAACATAGTAGTCAACATTAATATTTATTTAACAAAATATAAATATATACATATAAATTTTTGCACCATATAATAAATGACGCCACGTGAATGAAATTTAACAATTATTCCCAAGTATACTAAGTATGCAAGTTTCAGAACTAGTATTATTAAAAAATAAAAACTACAGTATGTGCGATTATAATAGTTTAGTTTGACAAGCGGTAAGCAGGGATGCGTAATTACGCGATAATCTTTCCAACACTTACCCTGAACAACAGTTTCCTTGTGTTACACAACAAAAGTATAGACCTCATTATACTATTCTCGTGTCGCCCGTGAACTTTTCATGCGAGACGTATCGATCGGATGATACCGTAAAAGGGATATTCGCGCTACAACATGCAAGAGGTAACTGCTTACGACAACCAGTCGCAAGCCGAATGTAAGCTTACGAATAATTCTGCACCGCTGATATTCTTAGATTGCGAAATCGATACACAGCAAAGAAATGTGTCACGTTCTTACGTTGTCAATAGCAGATTTAATCAATATGCTACGACACTTCTTTAGCAACTTTTCAAATTTTCCTATTATAGTTTTTATACACTAGTGGTGACAAGTTTTTAATGTCTTTAACTATGTTCCTTTTTTTTTTTCTTTCTTCCTCTCTCTCTCTCTCTACAAACGTATTTATAAACTTACTAACAACATTAATTTATTATAATAATATAAAGACAATGTTTATGTTTCTTCGTTTATAATATTAAAAATTAAATGCTAAAAGTGATTCTTAACTTAATTACATTTGTTACGCTGTAATTTACATTACTATTCACAAAATTATATGCTTTAATAATGCGACATATTATCACATTTTAGTTTCATAGAAAAAAAAAAACTTTATTTAATAAAATTGTTTTGACATAAAAGAAAATGCCTGGTTATTTTTATTAAAAAAAAAAACTTCCTTTTTTTTATTTCTCCTTTCATAAAATAAGCTCGAAGAGAATTATATACCATTATTGTTATTAACGCGTCTATTAGCTCGCAACAACGTTCTCCATGATATATATTCTCCTTCGTGTTTGTCAACCTCTAACTAATACGAAAACAAATTTCTCGTCGATACAAGTCGTGAAAGCGGATCGATTTTAACGAAGAAACAAAGTGTCGTCTATATACAGCTTGTAAGTCTGATATGTTGCTAACGAAACACTCCGCATAGTTATAACGTGTGCGTACATACATGACGATGAACGAGAAGGTGAACGCTAGTGCAGGTGCAACGACGAGGCATAGACGTCGACGACTCTGATGTTGCCGGACTATCATTACGCTTCTGCCGGTCGTAAGGCGTATCTATGTGGCATTCGTGCCATATAGAGGCGGTGATCCAAGCTGTCCTGGCTGTGGGAGCGGATTCACCTGTGCTGACCTCGTATATGCGCGCAGGCGAGTAATGACGGCTCATCTCTACTAGCAGCGTTTGCTGAAACGAGGTGGTTTCGCTGACGTTCGTCGATAGTCGATGCAGCAGTGTGTATAAGTATCGCGGGGCTCAGCCTTTCTGCGCGAGAAGGAAAAAAATTAAATTTTTACGTGATAACACATGTATAGCGATCTCACGCATGACGCGCATCTGGGCAGTCCATCGTTCTTACCTTGTGATGAAGGGACGATCGTATTACAAAGATCTCGATCGTATTGCCGCTTCGTATTGACGATTCTGTCAAGTACATGTATGCGTCGCGCAAATTATAACCCTCGGATCATTGTAAGCAAATGCTAAAATGATGTGTCACGTTAATTATATTAATTTACAAGGTTTTGTGCCACAGCTTTTCAACATTGTTTTTAGAGTATTGTGTAGAATTTTAAATGTTGAGCACGAATCTGATATCAAGAAATTTCTATCAGGTCAGGTTTTCGAGAAAAACGTGCATGAAATCCCTAAAAAATGTCTTTTTACAATCTTTGAAAATTTGTAGCAGACGAACCCGATGTACTAGAGTCTTCAGACAGGGCTTAAATGAACGCTTGAACATTGTACTTTAATATAAAAATATCGAAATTTCTGTTTGAAGTCTTTTGCACATCAACTTCATCTGCTATAAATTTTCAAAAATGATTTTGAAAAATGAGGAAAGGCGTTTTTTGGAAGTTTTAACTCCGTTTTTCTCAAAAATCTGACTTGATAGGCTATTTTGTCTTGTGGATTTGGATTTAGCATTCCAAAATACGTTAAAAAAATTCCTAAAAAAGTACCTAAAAAAATTGTTTCTGGCATTAAAAAAAGTGTGAAATTTGTAAACTAGTGTCAGATAATTTATGTATTTTCTGTTAAAAAGAGCATGCTCGTCAACTTTTGCGCCAGCTATACGCTAACAAAAAATAGAAGATACATGAATCCTGATGAACTAACTAATTGTCTTGAATATAAATTGAGCGGTAACAATAAAAAAGAAAAATAAAACTTTTTCTTATCTCGCTTCAGTCGCGATGACTTCGTTCTGCCGACGAATGTAGGTATCAATTGTGAATTAACGGATAAGAGTAGAAGTAGTGCGAGAAGAGTATATTCTCTCGGGATGTACATATATACTTGTGGTTTGTCCATAAATCTAAAATCAGGATTCGGCACGCCATCCGAAGCGAGCCAATTCAGCCGCTTTCTCTCGCTTTAATAACATCTCAATCCGAGATATTCACGGATATAGGCGGGACACGACGCTGCTGAGATCGGTTCTGTGCGGCGCCTTTGTGTCATTTAATATTTAAAAACAAGCCATAAATATGTCGCATCCGCGTGCAGCCCTCTTAAAGCGCGGCCGTCGGATTATGCGCGCGCGGAGAACGTGCGAGCCGCCGCGTCGCCGCCGACACGAAAAGTAAGACGAATGCTATGTTGAAACCTGCAAGGTGTTAATGATATTGCCTCATACCCGTTGACACACGGTCAGATTTCCCTCCCACGATGTATTACATAGGGTATCAAAATAAATAAAATACAGAAATGAAATTATAAAGTGAAATACAAAAGAACATAAAAAAAGAGAAGAGAATTTCAGAAAGTAATGGGTCAAATATTTTGGAAATTTTATATTAATTTATGTGATAAAAACAAATTAAATTGAATACTTTAAAATATGCGAAAAGATTATATGTATAATAATCTAAAACTTTAAATTGCACTATCAAGAAAAAGAAAGATAGAATAAATTGCATCTCATAACTCAAATATGTAAATATCATCTCATAACTGCGATCAAACAATAATGAACTGCGAGTAGCTGAATAGTTTCGCATGAATTGACGTTTACTGGACTAGTTTTATGCAAATCTGACCGATTCAACGAAAAGTTATTTCAAGTAAAATGAAAGTACATAACACATGAATTATTTCAATCTTATTTAACTCCGCCTTCTTTCAACAAATAATAACAATAAAAAAAAAATTTCCATTTATATACATATGCAATAGAAATTCAAAATGTCACGTAAAAATACACTCACATAAAAAAGAAAAATTTAAGTGTATTTAACAGATATTAAATTTTTTTTTAGATCACCACACACACACACACACACATACATACAAAATATAATTAAAAAAATTAATAATAGTCTACAATAACGGAGTTACAATACGCATTTTATCTTCCTACATATGCGTAAAAATAATCTAGCAGCATGAGATAAAAAAAAGAGTATTGACACACACAATTATAGTAGGATATTATTAATTTTTTTAAATTAATTTTCAATATATATTATCTTTTTTCTTTCAAAAAAATTAAATAATTTTTTCTTTCTTTTTAAAATTAAAGCTACCAATGCAAGGTAACGCATGCGGCGAAAGTGTCATATAGAGACATCAATTTGTTGCTTTGCATAGAGAAAGGGTGCTCGAAAACGGGGACGAGTTTCCTTTGGGCACCCTGTTGCGAATGGTGGAATTATTTAGTCTAGAAAATCTATGCACACACATAGACTCTGTACCCACCGTGAAACCGCCCCGCCTAAACAGTGCGTTAACCGATGATTTACGAGCACTATACGCTGCACGCCGGCTCCGCTTTTGCCAACCCCTAATCATAACGCACAACCAACCCTTTCGTCTTGCTCCAGATCTAGTTATGCCTTTATTGTCATCGGCGGACCCATGGTACACGTATGACCGATACTTATTAAAAGCCGACCTCTCTTTCGCTTGAGACTTCAACAAAAACACCATGCAAATCGTTGTATGTGTGTCGAAAATTTTTAAAGTTATACAAACAGCGAATTGCTAGCTTTACGCTAATTATCATAACAATACAGATATATATCTTGATGTTATGTATGCTTAAATTTTATTAATTATAAAAGAATTCATATAAAAATATACAAAGAATTTATGTATATATAAATATTTTAAAGCACTTTGTGATATATAGATTTTTTATATATAGATATATATTTGTTATATATAGATTTATTCCTTTTAATATAAAAAATAGAAATATAAAAGCAACACAACAAATTACATCATTAGAAAAAGAATTTATATTATGATGAATTATGAAATTTGTTACTTTTCATCCTCGCATCATTATTAGAAATTTGCAAACATATATCGATGCATATCTATATATGTACATATATATATATATATATATATATATATATATATGTATGTATGTATATTCCAATGATATAAAAGGTCCTTATAAAGAGAGGTACACGAACAAGTTGTACATCATTTTGACTTATGAGAGGTATTATCGTCCGTATGAGAGTTTTGCAAAGCGCGAAAGAAGGGAAGGACGAGAAAAGGTATCACGAGAAAGTACGCAGGGACATGTATATACCGTAATTATATGTATATCCATATAAGCTTTATTAGCGTTAGATCTCGGGACAATATCAAGACGTTACAAATGTCAATATATGTATAATATTATTACTCAAAGTGTTTTTTTTCTTTTTTATTAACCTGGATTGATGGACTCGAACGACTCGTTTTTAGTTTTAATTTTTTAATGTTATTTTATTTTTCTCTTTTATTTTCTACTTATATGCATACATATAAATATATTTTAATAGCAATAAGTTTCTTAAATCATAATTTAATTATTCTACATGAATATGATTTTTATTGCAGATGTAAGAAAAATATAACCGCGTGTTTTTATAAGAGCGTAACACAACTGGTCTGGCACATTATTATTATTATTTGTATGAATTATATAAGTAGCGATATACCGCGCAAGATAACGATCTAGATGTCGCAAAGAATAGAAAGACGGAAAGGGAAAAGAATAAGAGCACGGCATAAAAGGAGCAGCATTGAATAGTAAAAAATGGGATCCAATGCTAGTGTTACTATTATGTTGCCATGATGTTGTTCCGCATTATACCTGCAATTTTCACCCCTTATCTGAAGATCCGATCGCCGCAACTCGGAATCCAAGTTCTATGGGACACAAAGTATCCCTAAACTATAATCAAGATAGCGATTTATATAGCTAATAATGAAGATTAATGGCGCTATAATATTTTCGTTATATTTTACGAAAAATATTCATTTTTAATATATTTTCGATAATTTTTTGAAGTTATCACTGTGAAAAATTTATGTATTTATACATGAGATTAATATATTATTAAGTAAAATAATTAATGTTGGTGCCAGTATTTAATATTCAAGGGACAAAAATTTAAACAATTTTTCTTTTTGTATATAGCACAATGTTATATTATTTTTTTTTCTCAAGTCCCTTCTTTTAATTTATATTATAATGCTGTATTATACATATGCAAAAATAATTTTTGTTTGTGATAATAAAGAAAGATAACTATTGACATAACGTATAATTTTTAAACGTATTTTCAGCATCAAAAAATTTAGATTTTCACAACCAATTTTCCAGCTTTTAAATTTTCATTATTTTAATATATTACTTGTGCAATATTCAATCGCAAAATATGCTTCTTTGATCAGCTCCAATTCGATACATCTTGAAGCTGTGCCCAAGAGAAAATGCGAGCATAACGGGAGCGAATCCGATATTCGGTTTACAAACACACAGTGCTGAGAAAGAGAGGAAGAAACAAAGAAAGAGATAGTGGCATGCTCTATCTTCCGCCCTCGTCTCTCTCTTTCTCTCTTTCTATCTATCTATTTATCTATCTACATATCTATTTGCCCCTCTTCGCCGTTACAATCTTATAATGTGATATGAAGAGATACCTATGATCGTTCCCCCGCGCTAACTCTCCTCATTGTCGACCAAGATTATGCTCTCGAACCGCAACGGTGCGGGGAGATAACGCGCCGATAGAGCACACACGTCGTTTTGGGTTTCACTTCTATACTCGTGCGTGCACGTGCGGCCGCATCCCGTAATCGAGTGCTTGTGCATGGCGCACATGGCTTTTCACCATCGCGACATCGCGACTCCAATCCTCTCTCTTTTGTATTTTATCTTCGAGAAATGTCGCCTCTCGCAATATTGTTAGTCCAAAAATAATTCGATAGATACAGACTCCGCATGGCTTTCTAGATCAAAAATATACATTTGAGAAATAATGTCCGCATTGCGGGAATTTAAACTTTAAACATAAATTGATTTTTTTGAATAAATTGATTTACATGTGACACATGATTCCAGCACAACTAAAATATTTCATGCATCTTTATTCTTTAGATCCGCCTCGTTTGTCAACGATGTTGTATATCATGTCAGAGGTTGACTTTAAGATCATTCCAACATATCCCTATTGATCCAACAAACGAAGATATAATTCGGCTCTACACCGTGCTGCTAGGAAAAGTGAAAACAAATCATAAAGGTCTTCGTCGTCACGTCATAAAATTTCTCGAGTTAAATGCGTAGTTTTGTCATTCGCTTTCAACAGGGCAAGAATTTATTCGTAGGAGATGGGATTTCGCCGCAGAAGAAAACCGGAGGGTACAAAACAAATTATAACTCAGTGCTAATTCAAAAAAGAGAAACACTTTACGAGCATCATCGGCGACGTAAAAACGACGTCGCATTATCCAGCGCGTTGCTCGCATTGTCGTCGTCTTGCTTTATGATGCGTACACGAAGAACATACGGAGCCTGAGTCGCGTTATTTCCGGTTCCCTGGCCACATTTAACGTTTGTTTCTGCCTGTGAATATATATATATATAAATACACACACGTATATACTTACATATATATATAAAGGATAACTACCCTTCGGTGAAGAGCTGTCAGTGTACGTAATAACTTAAATCGAAGAATTGTAAAAAGATCCGTTCAACATTTAGAGATCAAAATTCTGAGATTATTCTCTCTTACTTTTTTTCTTTCTTATAATATCTTTTATTTCATTCACATAATAATATAGATTTTTATTGATAGAATTAATTTTTTGATTGTCATATATTTCATCTAATAAAGAGAAATTTATATTATTAAGATTTTTAAAAACATAAATAAACCCAGTCTCTTTTTTTTCTGCGTAAAAACCTGTCAAATTATAAATTCAAATAAGCTTTAAAACGTGTTTAATATGATCAAATAATTAATGTATAAAATACAAAGTAGAAAAAAATTATTATTTCTTTAAGAGCCTCTAAAGATCTCGAAATTCGAAACAAGTATCCTAGAAATCTGGTATGATTCGATATTAATTCTAACATTTTAAATGTAATTTTAAATGTGATCATAATATTACATCGTTGTGAGAATAGCTAATATTTTAACAGTCATGTGTGTGAAGGCTCTCTTGTAATATAAACGGTAGAAATCTTCATTTAAGATTACGATAAATTAATTTCGCTGGAAAGCTAAAAGTGTACAAAGCCATTGTACTGTCAATCTGTTTCTTTTAGCGCTGAAACAACTCAATTTCATTAATCATACAAGTACAGTCGGATATATCCGTACATTCGCATTCACAAGAATACTTTGTAGGAATAATTTACTGATTCTTTTCATCTTTTGCAAACATAAAATAACAATTAATTATTTTAGTAAAAAAATGTAATCCTAATTGTAAGCATATTTATGTATGCGTGTATATACGTGGATGCACATTCAATATTTTTATATACATGTACATATATAAATCCCTCTCTTTCTCTCTCTTCTCTCTCTTTATTCCCTCTTTTCCCTCCCCTTTTCTCTTGCCACTAAAGAAAGGCTACCATTTTGGCAGTCGACAAACGACATACGTTTCCTTTATTTGTTTTAGCGCGGATACGAGGCGGAAAAAACATAAAAAGATGTAACCCTTTTTCGTTCTTGACAGACAGACCGACAACCACGAATTAACTCGTTCCTCTTCTTCCCTCGATAATTGCACCTCAACCCGACGCGGCCATTTTGCATTAAGAAATTGAATAGAAGTGTACAGGAAACGCGGCCATGTTGGTTGGCTCACTGAACACGTCTGGACTTACGTGTCAGTAATCCTGAAAGTAGTTTCGCGTATTATCCTGATACGCGTTTCCGCATTCTACATTTCAAATTTTATTTTTTCTCTTATTCCTTTGGCGTTTTACTCGAAATATTTGGCATTTTGTATATTTAAATTTTATTTATTCGCAAAATTCTAAATTTATAAATCGGATTTCAATTTATAAACAAGAGGGAGTAAAAGTGTATTATAAGAAACAAATAGCAAAAGTATACATGTATATAAGAATTGAGCGACAACGTGGTGATACAAGGTAGACGCAGCAAAGAACCTCAATCGTGGTAGGAAAAATGATGTAAAGTGTCATCTGCGGTTCTACAAGAGCTTGTCATTAATTTCTACATTCTCCACGCTCGCGGGTGGTCATCCTCTGTTCTTCCATTTTGTCAGATGCCGTGTCCGATATTAATGTTTCCTTGACACGGGAAAACGACGTCGACCTCTATATCGTTTGACCTCGAGACTCGACTCAACTTGCCGACCATGCACGAATATGTATCCGCGGGGTGTTAATGACAATCGATTATAGCGTCGTATACCACAGCCATCTTCCGCCACTCAATTCTTCATGTTCCTCTTGTTCTCTTTCAAGCTTCTATCTTTGCGCCCAGCTGATGCGAGAGGCTATTTGTTGCGCGAGTACATCTATTTAGGAGCTTGAAAGACCTCATATATATTTCACCGAGTTTACTATAAAACTGTGTACGACAAAACATATTTCAGGACACGATAACGTGAAAGACCACAACGCGATATGAGCTTCGTTTCTCAATCAAGTATCTATTGGAATTATTGGATCGTATTCATTAATTCTGTAGCAGTTTTTGTCTTATGTGCTTATCGTATTTAATTGATATTTACGTACCACATTTATGTATATTATATGTATATACATATATACAGAGTATTTTATATGTAAGTATAGAACACAGACCATTATTTTATCGCGTATATTTCTTGTTAAAAAATAAACTTTAATTAATCGTTATATCAATTGTCTTTTTTTGTATATCAAATAATTTTATTAATACAAGTCATACACACACAAAATAAAATCACGTTTTATTAAAAAATTTGTATCTTTATATATACATTTCTTCTGCCTATGAATAAATTAATAAATATAAATACATTCTTAAGAGTGTGCACGCAAGTGCACACAACAAGCTTTAAAGATGCGCTATTGAATGCTACGTCACAATGGCGGACTGAAGACACCCCGTCACGGCTTCTGAAACAGTTAGTCAGAAGCGTAACCCGCATTGTAAGGGAATTTTTATCGCGCTTCGATGGATAATTAATAAGCGGGACTCATCATCACGAACTATCATCACATCGTGGCCGGACTACCGAAGACAGTAATTGTTTTGATTTGTAAAGGCGCCGATCATTGTGCAACTTGCCGACACAATCCACCTGTCTAAGGTCCGATGAGATACCTGCTATACTACCTCTAACTATAACTTAATCATAGCCTGAGTCAGCCTCTCAGAATTCATGGTCGCTTCCCTTTTTTTCTCTTTTATTTCTTTTCTCTTTTCTTTCACTGCCACACCGTCGAGTCGATCTTATGCCCGGTTACTTTTATTCACAAACACGAGTACATAATACGTCATTCCCGTCACGATGAAGAAGCAAAAAGAGAAAAAGAAAAGAGCGAAGATGAGAAGATTTTGGTTTCCGTTGCCAACAAAAATTAAATACCAGGCATGCTTGATATGCATACCAATCAATCTTATTTTACACTTTTTTATTTTATTTCTTCATAATACTCTCTAGAAAGATTGTAATCGTGAAATTTTTAAGTAATAATTTATAGCATACGAAAGAAGAGAGAGATGATGGATTTTTTTTACTTTAAAGCTTATACTGACTTGTAAAGACACTAGAATAATTTTTCAGTTATAAGTGATTAAATATAAAACTTTTATGAACTGTAAACGTCACTAAGAGAAAAGTAAATAAATGACAAAATTTTAACTTTATATTTTAAATGATTTTATTCTAATAAAAATTTAATTTGTGTCAATTTATTACAAAGATAATACGTAATAAAAATTTGAAAAAATTGTAATTATCTCATTCCATTTTTTACTAGCATTTTTATCGCATTTGGAAATAGATGTTGAATGCCCCGCGAAAGAAAGTTTGGGGATAACATAAGAAGAACGGATTTTGTGAATGTGTACGCGCGCGTTTTATCTTGAAAAAAAAAAAAGAATCTATGCTCTCTCAAGCATATTTCATAGGTTCATCAATATGACTCGAAAAAGAGAGAAGAAGAAAGGAAGATCATGATCGCTAATCCATCAATCAGGGAATTCCTTCACGTGACAAATAAAGAAATATGCACTGATTGTTTAGATATGCTCAGCTAGTATAATAGGCTATCCTATGGGATATTGCTTCAAGACAAGACCAGTTATATCTCTGACTTGCGGGTGTCCATTTACTTCCGGAATCTGCTTTAATTGGTTGATGCCAAAACAACATTCATGCCACTGTCATATAGACAATGTCGTGGTGATCGATGGCTCCCGCATCGTCTGGATCTTTGTCTATAAACGATTGATCCTCTCTCTCTTAGATGAGAGGATAAGTAAAGAATACACTAAAAATAGAAATTTTATTTTATTTCTGCTTTAAAAAAAAAACAAACACAAACTTTAACCTGCACTAAAAATATACATATCTCTTTATATTTACATTACTTATAGAAGAGATATGGCCATTACAACTTTGTTTATCAAAAATCTTCTAATGTGATTAAAATTTATTCAAACTTATATGTTAAGTATTACAAGAAAATGTATGATATTTCTAAACTTATAAATAATATTGTTAAGAATAAAATTATCTTGAGTATTTATTTTAAAATATTAATAATCAAAAATCATAAGACAACGGTTCTTATATACATAAAGCAAGAATAAATGGTTTTGTCTATCGAATTTATTTTTCATATTCTTTTCCGTTTTATTACGCTCTATAATTATATATCGCGCATAAAATTTAATGAGAAGCGCTCAAAAGAGAAATATCATGTAGAAATTAATTATGGTGGAATAATGATTAAGTAAAAAAATATATTGGAGAGCACTTGCATTTCTCATGCTTTCCATGTACTGATTCTCAACGCTAATTAAATTCCACATTCATGGCGATATAATATAATCTTTTAATTGGTTGACTTCAGTTTTTAATCGAATAAACTTTTACTGACTTTTTAAAATATCGTGCAGCTGAAAAATTCTAACATTTAAGGATAAATCAAAATATAAAGATTAATCAAAATATAAAGATTATCATAAAATAAATTTGTTGGCATATTAAGAGACATATTATCACATGCTAATGTAACAATAATTATACAAAAAGTTATAATATATTTTTAAAAAATACAAGGTTTCCTTAAAAATATTTTGTTGTAAATAATATTATGACATCTTTCTTATTGTAAAATACTAACAAATAACGTGACATATTAATTTTTCTGGATTTTACATGCAAAATTTTAAGATCAATCAGCTACGTACATACTAGCTCAAGAATCGACGTTTATGACAAAAGTTCAATCATAAGTACAAAATTTAGTGATAGTTTACTGAACCATTCGTGGTTCATCATTATTGTGGAATCGTCTCTCTGAAAATAGCAGAAAAAGGTTTTACGGAATTGGCCGGAGATGGACAGTGATCGAGAGTGATGTATTGACAGTCTTTTGACATGCAAGACATACTATGTGAAGAAAATTGCAGCCTTTAAGTCTTCAGCATCCATCAATTCATCTGAAAGAATTCATCGAAAGAATTCATCTACATCACCGTAAAAATTCAAAATCTGTCCAAGATCTGGTATCGACAGTGAATTTTCAATTGCTCCCACGGGCCACATCGATCGTATTGATATATACGACTCGAAACGAGTTTTTAGAGTTTAAAATTTCAATTGTATACCTCTGTTAGAGCAATCTGATAAAAGAGTAATTCCTGGTCTTGGTTCGCAAAAAGACGCGAGAATGAAAAAATAAATTGGAATAATCATTTTTAAGTAACAAACCTTTTACTTTCGATAAATAGTAAAGGGTGTTGTAAAATTGCTAAAATATAGAAAAGAAAATAAACAAAAAAAACAAATACTGAAATAATATAAATTCTATGCGAACTGCATCGAATTATACAAGTGCATATTGAGCGATAATATTTTTTGTATCTTTGAATGTTTGCAAATTCAAATGCTCATAAGTCAAACAATTATAATTAAGAAAATTCGATATAATTCGAATATATATTTTTACAAATGTTAATTTAATGATTAGAAAGAAATTAGTTGCTTTGATTATTGACCTATTGATTACTGTGTCGAAAGAATTCGTGTTGCAAGAAACACTATAATCGTAATTATATATTTTTTATATTTCTAAAAATGTAAATATCAGATCCCGTATGTATTTATATCAGCAAGACACGGAACTACCCCTGATACGAAGCACACTGAAATAACGCCCTTTCTTCCCTTAGCCCTCGAGAAATTTATTACCAGGAAAATACGGAGCTTATAGACGAGTAAGAGTAGTTCGAATTAACGGTCGCTTACCTTAACGTGCGAATTTGTTACTGTATCCTAAAGCTCTGCGTAACGGATACAATCGCAAAAAAAAAAAATAGAAAAATAAAGATAGGAAAGAAGCAAGAAGATGTTAAACTAATGTAGAAACTTATAAGTCAAAATAAAGTGTGAAATGATCGCCGAATTATTGAATTCGTGATGTCACACTTTTATTCTTTCCCTCTTTTTTCCCTTATCATTTATTGGCTATTATTTATGAATTATTATTCTATATCTATATAATCTTAATTTCTTATTATATTTTATACTTAACAATATACTATTTTTTTAATTTTTATATATTTAACCGACTGTTTACTCTCTTTTTTTTAAATTTAAAATTCAGAAAAGAATAAAAAATTAATTGAATTCCGATTTTAGTTAAGCAATATTAACAAGAAATCAGTTCTTATATACCGTTTAATTTGAACACTTTTACTGTCAATATAAATATGATATGCGTCTACCTTCAAAATTTCCTATCCATATATCATACGTCTAACCGTTTTCAAAAAATGCACAATTCTTCCGAGGGATAATAAGGAAAAGGGATACGTTTCTATGTGAGAACCCGCTATAGGTAGATCCGCGGGAGGCCTTTCCCGAGGTTGTTATCAAAAAATAGTCTGATCTTTGGCATCAATGGGTTATGAAATCGAGGTTAAATATGGCTGGGAGAGATATTCGGGATAAAAAAAACCTCGTAATTCTCTCTGCGAAAATCTCAACGTCGCAGCTGCCGCTCAAAAAGGTCAGATTGTTCATGCACCTGAATCACCCCTTGCTGAGGGGTCATAGGGTAAAGTTCCGAAAAGAGTTCAATGCTCTAGTCGGTTACTCGCTTGATTACGCGTAATGATGGCCGATTGATATCGAAAAAGCTGCGAATCACATTACTCGCGCAGGTAGGCAAAGGAATAAAAAAATTCCCCCAAAATTTCTTCACTTTTTACTTTTTAAATTATTGCACAAATATCTAAAAATAATAATTTATTCTTTTTTACTTGTGTATAGGAGCTAAAACGGAGATAACATCACTCGTCTAATAATTATGTACAAAAAATAGCACACATGCACAAATATTGCATACACACGTTACAAATATAATACAATAGAAACGGGTTTTCCCTAATCTTTTGATAGATTATCTGATATTTATGCTGAAACAGTCTAACATTATCGAAATGGAATAATTTTATTGTCGCGTACGTGATCTAATTGATAAAATTACATTAATAATCTAACGCGAATATATTCGCCGACGGGAGGAAGGCGAAGAGAGGAAGGTAAAGAAAGAAGTCGGCATTTCTGAGATTTACTAGTGCACCATAGCACCCTTAGTTCTCTAAGGAACAATGACTACTCTGATGATGACAAACGCCTGGTAATACGATACTCGGCCATATGCCGCCGCGAACGACCCTCTGGCATCCATACTGATACAATGAAGCGTGTACGCGTACATGCCATGCAACCTTGCGACCAATAACGTAGCGAAACAACATCATCGGCCAACAAAAGAGGCCATGACCTGAAACCCCGCGGCTCGATACAAATGTGCAGATATGCCAGGTTATAGAGTTACATGTAGAGAGCAAGGGCCCCGAGGGGGTGAAAAAAGCGCGGCTTCTCGCGACTCGAAACGTTTTCTTTGCCCCTCGCTTCCTATTAGCGTAAAGTTTTCTCTTGTTACATTATTAAAGATACAGTCATTATTTTTTAATTAATCGATTAGTGATGATTTGCAAATAGTATGTACAATGATAAGTATTAATCGTATATAAGTAGTAAATAATCAGTTTATATATATATAATTAAAACATCAAAAAAAAAAATGTCAAAGACAATAGAATGCATAAAATGTTAGATTCTCTCTCTTTCTCTCTCTCTTTTTCCCTCTCTCTCTGTTTTTAAATTTAACGAGATAATTTAAATACTTTAATAGTTGCATACTTTGATTATAAAAGATATTGCGATTAAATATCAGTGACATTTACATGTAATTAATTATATATATTGAAGAGAAATAACTTTTTTCAATATTGAAGTTTTCAACCATTCAAAATTTTTTTTTTTTTTATTAAATAAAAATTTAATACAATAAAATGTTTTAGACGACAGATGGAAACGTTCTTTTCCATGTTTGTGATGAAAAGTTTTTTTCTATTACTTTATAAACTACTTTCAAAGTTATGCAGCATAGTTATAGAACAAGAAAAAGATCGTTGGCCAGATGAAGGGTTTTCAGAACAGACCTGTCAGACATAGCCGATGTGCAGCTGTGGCCGATGGTATTAAATATGTAATTATTGAATCGTTAAGTATCTTCGTTCCCTTCTGACAAGCGATGAACAGACATATTAACTGACAAATTACCCTTTGTCAAACTTACTCTTTCTGTCATAATGCGATAGTGAAAGAGTAAATCCGCTTATCATTGCAAGTATCTGATATTGACCATTGCTTTCCAAATATTATTAACTTTTTAAAATATATATGTGTACATTTTATGCTTTAGATTAATCTCTCTTTCTCTCTCTCTCTCTCCAAAATATAAATTATGACACAGAGAAACATGCAAAAACCACGCAAATCCAAGAAGAATAAATTTTTTCTAATGTTTGTAAATTAGCGACTATATTGAAAAGCCATATTATTATTAATTTAAATAATAAATTATTAAATTTTTTATATATATATAAAATTCCAACCATCTAAAAAATTAAAATTTTATATTCAATTTATAGGAACATTATTTATGAATTTGTAGTGAATCTCTTAAAAAGATATGTAGTAAAGAGAAACTGCAATAAATATTTGACATTCCTCTATGGAAATATGTAAACAAACAAAGTATCTGTGGCATAACAATCGTCCGCGAAGTCACATAAGCAAATATACGAAAACGAAATGTTTCCTATTGCGTTTGCCAAATTAACAATATACCGCACCGTTGAGCAGCGTGGCAAACACGTTTGCAACGGCTCGATATGTTTCGCGCATACGAAGAACACGATAGAGGAACGTTACCAATCTTTTTAGATTCACGAACGAGCACAGAAGATTCTCTTCAAGATCTTTCGGACCCTTAAAAAGGCAGTAACAGCTGCATTTGTCATGATTAGCACTTTTAGTCATGGTGACCCGCCATTATCCTCATCGCAGGACGTGGCACGATCCTGCAAGAGAACCCGCTGATCGCCGTTAATAACGCGCTCACTAGAAATATTTTCGATCTTGACGCGATGTCTACTCGCACCGTTGTATCAAATTGTGAAGATTTACCATGAGAAAATTAATCTCTTTATAGCCAAAAAATATTAACTTTTTATATTAGAAAGTATATATACACGCTCATATTTTCGGAGAACATACATACGTAAATGTATATATACATATCTAACAAATTAACATTCTATGTTTTACCATATAAAAAAAATAGAATTCGTTGATAACGAAAAGTTGATAGCATATGTTATCTGGCTATGCATGATAGCATATGTTATCTGCTACTTGCATGTATTCAAAAGTTTATAAAAATTTATAAAAATTTATTATATAATTAAGACTAATTTTTACAATACACATATATAATTAAAATGTATGGTAAAGTGATCATGGGTAGCGATTTAAATAATCTGTAATTTCGGTTGAAATACTTAATTATTGTCTCTCGCTAATAAAATAAACAACCTATTATCCGCGAGTTCGAGCTTAATATGTATTGTACTTTGCGGATATAAAACCCTCCGCGGATAATCCAAAACAACAACAACAGGGAACAACTGCTTTGTCCGCGTATACACCTCGGGCTGTGCACCAAACTATGCAAATAGCAGCTATACGCAGCGTCGTTGTTCTCTCGTGCGTCTACATAAATTACATATACAATGCTCAGTATATATCCGGTGAGAGAATTTCTATATATAAAATATATTAACATTTGTTGCGAAATTATAATTACGTGTGCGCAAATTTAATTTTGCAAAAAAAAAACATTCACGTTTCTAATATCCTTTTAACGTGATAAAAAATGATTTGTTTTTACTAGTCTTTTAAGGCGTGTTCTCGCGTGTTGTATAATTCTTCGTATTGATAAGAATCCAATTTTGCAATTACAAATAAACATTAATCTTATAGGAATTAACATATGATTACATATATTATAAAATTGAATTTTCGGAATCTTCTACATATTTTATATTAATATCAAAGTTGCATAAGCTTTTTCAACTTTATTTCAATTTTCCACATATTCTTTATTATTATTCAGTGATATTTTCATTCTTAAAATTTTAATTATCTGCAACATGAATTGTTGTAACATGAAAAGACATTGATCTTTAACATAATGATTCAAACTCACTGATCATAAAATATGTATGTAGCTGTAGAAAATAAATCCAAATGAATCAATGTATAGTCAAAGATACACTTGAAGCAACGAGCCGAAAACTCTGTTGTTACTCTCAAACGGAAAACGAAAGTTCAATCATTCGAGAAATTAGGGACGACTCTTAGCGGAGAGTCGACAAGCTGTAGGTGTTATTTTAGGCTTCGCACACAAAGCATTGCGACTAAGTGAATCGAGCTCGAACGAGCTCGAATGAAAAGGATAGCAATGGATAAAAAACAAACCTTTATCTAGCTTTAAAACCGATACTCCTCTTTGATATGCTTTTTTCGCGGTCAACTACATATACTTTCCGTCGCTATTTCTCGCGTGCACAAGATCTAGTAATTTAGAACTTTCTTCAAAGTCGCATCGATCTTCATCTAACGGGCAAGAACGTTAAAAAAAAAGACAATGCAGCGATGACAATTGGTCGGAAAATAATTTTCATATTTCTTTCTATGAGCTATTTTAGGCACTCTTGCCACGAATGATGATTACGTAAATTTCTAACAAATGTCTTTATACTTTATATCGCTAAAAAGTATGCAAATTTAAAAGTTTCCCCGTACTAATCAAAATTATTGCATGTTGTGTTTTGTGTATAAAATTTTGCTGGATAAAACTTGGAGTGAAGAAAAATCTGTTCTTTTTATGATAATTTTGCAATTTCTCACTCTGGGAACAACAGATCCGTGCATGAAGACTGTTTTATATATTTCTTGTTTATAGAAACAACTGTGCGAAACACGACACCCTTGTGACAGCCACCCCACATCTACGATTCGCTTCTTTGTGAAGTCTGCTCGCTCGCAAAATCCCAGAAGCACCTATTGTTGACGCAACGTTGCATTCTCGGATCGATCGTCAAGGAAGAAAAAAAGGAAGAAGAAACGTCCGTCCTTCATTATGGAATTACGTAACTGTAAATTGAGCAAATACAACGGGCGCACCCTTGGTCCGCGGGCCCGAGCTTGTATTTTGCCTGTGCTACCGGATCCCTACAGTGTGGCCTGAATATCGAATTACGAGCAACCAAAGTAACTCCTATCTGAACGAGACATCTAACGAGAAGAAGTTCCCGGGACGTACATAAGTATCACCTGAAAGAACAGGAACAGTATCGTGTTTGTGTTGCATGCGCGTGCATAAGAAAAGATAGGAAACATTGCACGTTACAAGATATTTTACAAACTGCTTCCTGAGAAAGGCTCACGCCACGCGCACTAATTCAACCATTGAAATTACATAATCTCTTTTATATATTATAATAATCATCTTTTTTTAAATATTGCTCCATAAAAAGATAATTAATAAATCATTCTCATTATTAAAGTTAATGGAGAATTCTCATAATTGAAGTTAAAGTAAGTTAAGTTATAAATGTCGTTGCTACATCTTCTCAATCCTAAATAAAAATGACATTTGGATGGCACCCAATTTAACGGTCCTATAACTCTTTTTCCTCTTTCTATTCCCTCCCTTCCCCGCCTCTTTCCTTTGCAATATTCGTTTTATCATTTAACTGAACATTTAACGTAAGAGACACTCAAGATGTCGTCCTAGCGGATAAGCAGCCAGAATAAGATTCAAATCCGAATTAATACGAGACATGCATCGATCGGCACAAAAGAAACGCACGACATTGTCAGCTAAGTGGAGCATTTACACTCGAAATTCGCGCCATGTCATGCTATTGAGATCAGATTATCCTTAGCCAGGATTACATAGGTCGGATTCTCAACAACGGGAGTGGTGTCGGGATACGAGCTAATTCTTAGGATGCTACAGAAATTACCGATGCGCATAAGACCGTCACAATGACGCTATTGAAAGTGCTAATAGATACATTCAGAATGGCAATGAAATCTATCGAGGTGGTCGTGTCGGTTTGCGTTACCTTTTTCGTCTTATTTCCAAGAACACAAAATAATAATAATTATATCACTAATTAGCGATCCTTTCTAAAATAATTAATGGCTTGCAAATAAACTAATTACATTGTTAATTAGTTACATGAGATTGCATCATGAATATTGATATTTATATTTCCAAGTTAATGTGGCAAATATCGAATAAATAACAAATAAATTCTATATTTTTATCAATATATCTAGACAGAAAATAATTTAAATATGATTTCAATCAACAATAATTTAATATTGATCAAAAGAATAACAGCAATAAAATGTCCCGGCGGAATCAATCGGGAAGTTTCCGAGAAGTTTCCTGTGATAGGATTTTGATGCTATTGTATTCGTAACTGCGAATGTGACATGTGTGAGCCCTGTCCCGCAGGATATGCCGTCATGGGAATCTGAAGAACTAATTTACAGGATGGCGGTGTAGGATAGCGATGTTGATGAATACAATTGTTGGCGGTTATTGTGACGCGACAAGCGAGACGCGTTTTCATTATCTATTTGTTTGTGGCTGGAATAAACTATGCATTATGCGTTTATCTTTTTTTACTGGTTCAATTCAAATCTCTCGCTCTCTTTCTTTCATGAAGAAGTTTACTTGTAAAAAATATTTTTTTTAAATCTTTATAAAAATATATTGCCAAAAAGAAGAACAAAATTGAATCTACAATTAAACTATTTAAAAATATTAGTCGACAATATACTTGATTATAAATATCTTGCTTTTAATTGCTTGACCATGTAATTAAGATGTAGAAATAATTTCTTTCATACGGAAAAAATGTTTTTATTAGATTCTAATTTACATTTCTCGAGTTCAATGCTTTGTAATAATTATGCATAATGTGCGAAAACCGGATCTGGGAAAAGGAATTATGATTAAGACTAACATTTTTCCTCGGATATTATACTTGTAAAATTATAATTATTCATAGCTATAGAGTACTAACGATGTGCATATATCAACGTGGCGCAAAATATTTCATTGCATACATTTGCATGCGTTTATAAGTCTCTATGGCGTTTAATAAATTATAAATGAGCTTCCGTGACTTAATTGCAATGCTCTAAATTCTAAACGAATCCCACGATAATCGTTTTCGATAAATAAAGTTGTACTAATTACCATCGCAATGTCATCGCGAAATGAATACGCCTACGCGAAACAGAATACAAAATGGTCGGAGTCTTGATAGCAAAGAAAACATGTTTCAATTAGCCTATTTTATGTTTCGTGCTTGTATGTTTCTTAATCGTACACATACACACTCGCACGCTCGCACATACGTAACGTAACTTAAAAAAATTTAAAAAGATTATCATATTATAATATTTCGCAATTCATTAATAAAAATACAGGCAGTTTCAATCTTACATTTTATAAGTAATTTACTTCGATTTAAATATGTGCTTCATTCCCCCCTCCCCCTCCCACTCACCCCTCACACACATAACGTAATATGCCCAATAATATACGTATATATTCCCATTTATATAATAAATTAATATAAAACAACTATTTCTATTTGCATTTGTATTTTCGTACATGTCTGTTAGCAACAGATTTAATAGATTACACTATGCGTTTTGATACATAGTGATTGATACATACACATTTGATACAAATCGGATTCCTATATACAGAGAAAAATGCATATATATTTTACATATGTTAAATAAATTTAATATAATAAGAAAAACACACACATAAGTTATATATATATGTATGGCTAGAAAAAGAAAACCAGCCGTGCTTGACAATAGAATCGCATAAACTGCATGTCACCCTGTTGTGTGTAAACTCGTGGGGCGCAGCGCGCGACAATTGGTGACAACACGTCGACAAAGCGTCGGAACGAGCCAAAACGAGTCGAAAGAGCAATGTGGTAAATGGTGACAGATTTGAGTTGCACTTGGACTCAAGTCAACTTTATTCATCATGCTTTTTGACCCTGTCTAGCTCAAACAAATATTTGTAACGATGTATTGATAAAGTCAATAGTAAACAATGGTAGTTATTGTGAAATGTTATATAAATAAAAAAAAAAACACAAAATTATTAAGCAAATAATTAAGATATAATTTTATTTTTATGACACTAGGAAATATTCCTCTTATCATAAATAAAAAAGAACGCAAGCATTTGTAAAATTTAGAAATAATAATATGAACGTCTCAATAATCTTCTCCTTCACTAGAAAAATATTGAAAAAATGATGCAACTTTATATCATACATGTCTTCTTGTACAAATTCGAGAGACATTCTATTATGATACTAGTGGTACGGTGTTCGTGAACAAGTCATTAATCACGACTACGGGTCCCCGTTTCTCCATCACGTCAGGGGTAGAAGTGGGGAAAGATAAAAAGAGATCGTAGCACGTTCGCGGCAAGCAAAAGCCTCGAGGTGAGTTTCTCTATAGCGGGCAATAATAGAGCCGTAACTGTAAGCGGGCGCAGCTAATAGTAGTAATGTCAGACCGAATTCTGTAAGCCATGCAACACGTTGTGGGGGCAGTATGTGTGACAGATGCGTATGTGTATCTGTGCGTCTGTATGTATATATGCACGCGTGCGACACGCAACGGAAACACGGTCCGAAAACACGACTATCGGCGGATCACAGAGAACATTCAACCAACCGACTTCTTTCTTTCTTTCTTCTTTCTTGCTTTCGTACATTTGTCAAATCCGAACAGCGGCATATCCTACAAACGCACCATCCCACAAACGCACCATCGTGCCGCCCCCATGCCATCGGAATCATATTCAGCCAGCTCAATTACTGTTTTATATTTTGCTATTTATTTACCTCCAAATACACATCGGGCATTGATTCTCTAGGAGCATGCTGTTAGATAAGATGATTAGATTTGACGATTGTGAACGAAATAGAGCGAAAATAACGAGTGTAGTATGTGTGACAAAAAGTGCACCGAGTATATCGCGGACATTATTTATCGTGATAACTTTTTTTGAAAAATAAATAATTATTTTCAATTAAATTTTAAAAAATAATTCAGTGAATTTAGCTCAATTTTCAACACAAGCAAATTTCTATAAAATTTGCGGGATGTAAAACTATTCGAATAATTTTCTCCGCGCAAATCAAGAGCGAGTATTCGCATGCATGTAGTATTATAGCTTTCGTCTCTTTCGATTAATACGGTGCAGCAAATACAGGAACCGCCAAATCATTTTTGCACATAGAACGCAGCACAATATGGGCAATCGAGCGTGAGGGATGAGAGGTGGTGGATCGGTATCTCTCCCCTCGCGCAGAAAAGAGATTCGCGTCCGTCGGTTTCTGTGCGGTAAACACGTTGTGTTAACGAAAGTAATGACGGTCCATCGCATCATTGATTTGTAGCTCCATTAGTTCTGGGCTCGTCGGGTTCACACCTGGCCACTTTCCGCCTGTCCTCCCTCCTCTCCGTTCCGCGCGCGCGCGCGCGCTTGTGTGTGTGATGTGCTATTCGATAAATCCAAATTACTTCTTCTCGAAGAGTCCGCTCTACAATTGCAACGCGTACTTTCACACAAGCGAAAAAGTAAATCTTACCAAATGTATCGTAAAAAAAAATACACCGTGACTTTCGCTCTTGTAATAAATGTTTTTTCTACAAAACTCGTCAATATTTATTATATTATTCACGCTTATTTCGAACATAATATTATGTATTTTGTGCTATGGGTTTTTCTTTGTTTTTTCAAAAGCAATCTGTTTTCTCACAAGCATTTTTAGTGTGACATATAACTTTTTTTACCATGTAATATATAAAATATGCATGCAAATCAGGAATAAAAAATAAGAGAATATTTACGCGAGACTTGTAAATTTTATAACATCTTAGAGAGAGAAAGAAAGTAAAAGCAATATCTCCTTCTCTACGTTTCATGGCATATTAGAGTATTAGAGAGATGTGGGAAAAGGAAAAGCACAGGACACAATCAACGTGAAAGATGCCGAAAAAGATAAAAGCACCGCTCTTGCGAGACCACCCTCCGTGAATCCGATCGGCTATTAGATGAGGACTTGCGCCTGGTCGAAATATAGCATCCATATAAACAACTTTAGATAACTTTCAAGTTAACATGTTAATAATGAAAGCGGCTTCTGCTGTTTTATGTCAACGAATAGAAAGTCAAAAATTAGGTGAAATCATTTTTGAATGTCATAACTACCGACGTACGTTTTCGCAACATCTAGTAAGAACGAAAAAGTTTTATTTAATGTAACAAGAAAGTTATATTTCCGAGATATTTTATCAAAAGTAATACATGTATAACGAATTCTAGATTATTTCAAATCTGTATGTATTGCTCGCAACATTGCTGAAATTATATTTTTATAAAATTATAGCATCGCACATATACATACACATATACATACATACACACACGCATATACATATATTTCTTCCTTCTTTGAATGTTTTTCTACTTTCTAAATATTTTTTTTACGCGAATACGATGTTAATTTACTTTTCCGTTGTCTATAATATTTTTGGAAAAGTTCAGATTAGTCACTTCCTTGAACTCTCAATGATACAAGGGAGCTGGGAAATCGGGGAGAACCCCTAGTTCAAGTAAGGTCTAGTCGGCATTCTCTGTAGTTCGATAGTGGGCGGAGCGTCGTGTTGCACGGCGTCGTGTGTGAAGCAAAAATTGTCAATGGACGATATTGTTGGTGCGCCTTTGCGGAGATGAATAATAAATGGCTGTTGCCATGTTCCGTAAACGCTTACGCACGGATATTAGCCGACACTCCTTCTTTCTTTCTTTCTTTTGGCATTTGCTACCAATGAATTAGTGCGCGAGATTTTTTCTTGTCACTCTTCGACATATTCCGCGATCAAAATAAAACCATTGATTAATATTTGACACGGTGAAACAAAAAAAAAACAAAAAACTTGCGGAATGTGCGTGTGAAAGGCCTCATAAACGTATCTTTTATTAAATCTTTTGATTGCATAAATTTTACCTTCTCATTTTTACGCAATTATTTTACACTTTTGCAATAAAATTTTATTACATAAATATCCTATAATTATAGTTCGAACAAAAGACACGTAGAATCTCTTTTTTGTAAATATTAAAGTAAGGATGTAATAATATAATTCTTTATATACAGCATTAAAAATAATTATTCTTCATTTTTATAATAAAATTTTTCAACAGTTATGACAACTGCTATCCACAGAAGTAATCATTTGCATTATTAAAATCGACAATTTTTTCTAATTCTAAATCAGTATTAATTTTTCGATATTTCTTAAGCATTTTTTATTCATTAAATTAAATTTAATTTTGATAATTTGATCATTTTTAATTTAATAAATAAAAAATGCTTAGCAAACATAAAAAATACAATAAAAATACTAGCTACCTTCTGTAAATCCTTTTCCCCTCTCTACGACAATATGGCAATTGTCGTTTCTTTATGATCGAGTATTAGTATTTTACGATAACGTATTATCGATGTCGTCACGCTCGTCATTCAGAATCGTGCCGTCGTCATGTGACATCGCGAAGAAGGGAAGAAAAGAATGCGACTTGTTTCACGGGACATCATTCGACCAACCATTGTTCCTATACTCAAAAGATCAAAGATCAAGAGCGGAAAGCCGCTGCACGCAATGGCTTCCGCTCTGGAAAACCGAATTCTTAATGCCCATAATCTGATCGTCATACAAAAAAGATCACTAATTTACAGCGGTAAGACCCCCATAGGAGATCCTCTTATCGGTTTCTCCGTTTTTTTGAAAAGTCAGTAGGTTTTTATAGGAACAAATTTAATCCTCTATCACACGCGCATTTTAATATATCGTGTACATACGTTTTATATACAAAGTATACGTTGAAAAAAAGTATATATACATAAAATAAATAAAAATGAGACAAATTCTCAGATAGAAAAGAACCAATTTAATGTATAAAAAATAGTACGCCATTGATTTTTCAAAGTCAAAAGTCATTATTTTAGCTATATCTAGCTTTAATTAATTCTCTCTCTCTCTCTCTCTCTCTCTCTCTTTCTCCTTTTCTCTCTATCAACTCATTTATATCAAATGTTATAGCGAGTAATTAACGGATATGTAATATCGCTCAAAATGTCTAGCATTCCCGAAAGTTCTGAAAGATTAGTTTCTTTTATAAATCCATAATTCCATCGAGAGTTTGGCTTCGCCATTTACACCTGGACGGGCAAATTGAAAAAGCCAAAAAAGCTTACCTACCGCAATGCCTGATTCCGATAAACAAGAATAAGTAACGAAGAGTATCTTTTTTTCACCACGTTTTCTACGGTACGTTTTCCCGACATATGCGTACCTGAGCGGATCCCAGAAAACAACATCACCGGCATCTGGGTCCATCGGCAAAGATCAGCCGCGACAAACAAAGGCTCTTACAAAACTTGGCAGCCCCGCCCCCGTCAAAATCGAGTCAGGAGATTCAACAATGCCTGGCATGTTTTTCAATATTTAGCCATCATGACTTTTCGTCAGGCCTTTCGCCCGAAATCTCCGAGTCGAATTGGAAACTAGATAATTCAATTAGACGACAGCTGCCGCCGTAGCTATACGCACACAGGTAGACCCCGCCATGAGATTATAGAACGACCGAACGACCGTGAAGACGTACAAGATAGAAGGGGAAGGGAGGAAACCCACCCTCCGTCACGGTAACGGAAGCCTTGATGTGTTTATTTGCACCGCCTATATTCCCGCAGAATAATCTGCGCACGCGCGATCAATTTTTCCTTTTTTTTTTTTTAATTTTTACCCTCGAACTGTCCGATAAGAATTGGGCTTGAAACATTGAAAGTGATTGAAGATATCTGTTTAAAATAAATATTAAAATATATATATTACAGAAATAATACTTTTAACACACACACACACGTGTAATGAGTTTTATATGAATAATGCCAAATGCTCTAAGTCTTACGGCTAGTCGTTCGCAGCGATCAAAAATGTTCTGTCAAGTAGTGATTTTGGACGCGACAATTTAATTATTAGCGACAATAGATCGGATCATTTAGAAATACCGCCAAAACGAATCCTCTCTACGGGCGATTGACAAAAAATATCTAGGTAAAATTTAAATTGATCTTTCAAGAAAGGAAAACTTAAACTTGAATTTGCTGGTTCATTATGCTTTTAGGTAATTTTTCTCGCAACTTAGACATTTTTTAAAGACTAAGTTGCGAGAAAAATTACCTAAAAGCATAATAAAAAAAGTTTTAATGACTAAAGTAACGTTTTATATTAACTGTAAAACTATTTGATTACAAATAATTATTATATATATTCTTTAAAATTTTCTTGATTTTATACAACAACACGTCTAAAGCAATCCTAAAACATGATAAAATTAAAAAAAAGTGGCAAAGTATAAAGTCTGCAACATATATTATGTTATTAGCCATTGAACACGTCTGCTAAAATTAAAAAACAAAAAAACAGAATACTCGCTATTTATAAGAGATAACTTTTAAAAATACAAATAAATAAAATTCTTGCATTATCAAATATACATATTTAATGATTGATTGATTGATTAATTGTAATCTTAAGGAGAATCAATAAATGTTTATATACATATTTAATGAAAAATATAAGAGCTCCTACAAAAGAGCTTGTTGGCTTTATTTTAATGCCAAAAGAGAAAAAAATAGAGAGAAAAATAAAGAAAAGTATAGTAATATGAGTATAAAGAAAATACAAAATAAAATAATAATATTTGAAAACAATAAAATTTGTTTTTTAAAGAACAGCAACAACGTCTTTCGAGAAAGAAAATTCTTGTTGTTAAATGAATAAACAACATATTTTTCTAATACCCACGTATGTAGTTCGGAAAAGAGCTGTTCTCAGGAGATAGAGAATGGAGTCTACTATTATACATGCAATAAGTAGATTATCGACCACAAAAACTTTCGTAGTGGGTGACGAATGCGTTTGAATACGTTGAAAATTTGTCACGAGCTTTGCCGGTGCGATCAAAGCAACGAAAATGACAAGGAAAAGAACGACAGTGGGCGGCTTTTCTCGGCGATCGTTATGCTAAATCACCCAAAATTAGTGGCATCTGGTACTTGCTTTTTCGTCTTTTTTTTTTTTTGTTTTGTTATATGTAATGTATATACACACGATTATTATTCCTAGCAATTTTGGAGCGCCAAAATGCGGATGGAACGGTAATAATCCTAAAGGAACTTTTACTAAAATAACAAAACCAGGAAAATTAAAAAGCAAACAAAAAATTGTTTTAAATCTCGATTGTCGAACCGATCAACTTTTTTATAGAAAGATATGTATAATGTGACAGTTATATCATGTTCTGCTCGAATATTTTTCTTTTCCTTTACAACCAAATTTGAATAAAACATTAAAATATTTTTTGACGATGAATACATTATTACATAGTTACAACATCCTAAAAGACTAATAACGAGTTGTTTAATTGACAGATATTAAATTACAAGAAACTAAAAATCATCAATGTTTATATGTCTCACATCTTATATTATTTTGATTATCTTTCTCGATAGCTATTTAATTTTACTCAATTTATTTTCAGAATTTATATATCTTGCAAGAATTTTTTTGGCCAAATAAATTTAAAACATCTTTTTTCCGTTCAATAATGGACGCTGCGAAGAAAAGAGTTCTTTGATTCACGTGAAGCATACTCGCGCAACTCGACCGTGTCGGGCGGACAATGCCACTATATTGTGAAAATATTGATTGCAATCCATCGTACACTCAAGACAATGCCATTGATTTCGTGGCAGTATTCTAAAGAAAAAAAAAAGAAGATGATACTTGAGTATCTTCTCCGCCATGATGCACACCCCTACACAACGGCCGTCATGCTAAATATACATAATATAGAATATAATATGCATTTAGCCAAAATGTCCGAAAAATAATAACTTTGATTTATTACTCATCAAGTTGTTAAGAATTTCTCGCAAAAACGCACATAAAAAACTATTCAGCATGATTTTTATTTAATATTCATCAACATTATTCATGTGTATATAAAAATATAATCACTGTAAATAAAAATTATACCTATTACACCCGTTGTGTGGCATATAATAAATCAAATTTCCTAAACGTTTCTGTAATTTATTATTATGAAAGTGTAAAAGTTATAAAGTTTCACGGCAAGTAATAAAGTGCATTCTTCACTTCAACTTTTATTCAATTAGATTTAGGTTAATTGTTTTTTAAAGATCAATTATTATTGTTAAAATTAGGAAAACAATTCATAGAAATCTAGTTTATTATGCAAATTTAAATATTTCCATTTCTTGATTCAAGTAATGCTCTTTTTTCTTACGCCGTGACGCGTTATTGAATTCAAAGCGCGACGTGTCGCGACTGCAGCATTTAAATATTTTTCTCTCTCGAGAGATCAAGAAGATAGGTAGGCAGTCAGCTTCGTGCTCGGCAATAAGCCACGACGGCACTCGAAAGTTCTGGGTATACATCATGTAACTCAAACTTGCTGACGCGTTTCTAGGCATTGTCCGAACTTTAAACAGCATGACAAGCGGCGGAAAGCCGAAGAGAAAAAAAAATGGTTGCTCTCTTTTTCCTTCTCCCCTTTCTCTCTTTTCATAATATAAAATAATATATGTATATTAACAAATATACAGCATCCAGATTTAAATTTAGAATTATACAATATAAATACTCAGTAAATATTCTCAAAAATATTAAATATTCAAATTATGTTGCAACATCCAGATTGTTGCGTATTTGCTAAAATGCCGTTATTATTCTTAATTGCATAAAGAGAAAAGAGAGAGAGAGAGAGAGAGAGAGAGAGAGAGAGAAAACGCGTGCTACATTTATTTCGTAATCGAGAGACGCAGATACACAATACAGATGCATCGTAGGTCGCGGACTTACTTGCTTTTTTTTTACCTTTTACTTACAATTGGTTTTATGCGAGAAAGAATAAGGGATTGCGCGGGAACAGGAGGCGAACGATTACGTAAAGTGTGGCGGCATTTAGCTCGGCTAATTGCGCGAGAACTATGGCGAAAGGGAGGGCAACGCACGCATCACATGTGACGTCCCTTTGACACGCGACGCCAACCTATTAGTAACGCATACGACCAGCATATGTCGTCTCTTTTGGATGTGGCATCAACTTTCTCGATTTATTCCAATACTCTAATATTCTAATGTGCATTACGAGATAATTTTTGTACACTTGTATATATGTGATGTGTGCGCTTGCATGTATACATGTGACATTATTATGCGCATTTCAATAACATTATCTCATCCGTGATATCACGACGTCCATGATACCAAAACGTCCATCGAAAATGCAATTGCTATAATGTAATAATATCAAATAATAAATACAATTACAAAAATATGTAACAATTCACTCACCAGACACTTCGAAGACACGGGTCGTACGTATTACACAATATCACGATTGCTTCAACAACGTCAAATTGAAGACTTAACGCTCGTAATGCTGGCTGGAGAACATTATTTCTGCAATAACAAAAATATTGTAAGAATTAAATAAACACAATTAATTACGTGACGCGATAGTATACATACTTCTCGAGCCTCCTTTCTCAATTAAGGAATATAGGAGAAATGCGAAGTCAGTAATAAATCAGTCGACAAATATAAAATTTTGCCGCATGTGCCTAGAGCATTGACCAAACAAATCATATAGACTGCGTTCTCAGCATACTTGGTGATCGCAACATTCGTAAACATCATAATCTGTCTTTGTTTAACTTTTTTAAAAAATAAACAACATACATTATCTATATGTATTTTAGATTTCGTGTTTGCCGATAAAATATAATTAAATATAATTAATGATTATCGATCTAGCTATAGTGCAGCGCACTATTCTTATATATATATATATATATATATATATATATATATATATATTATTATTATTACATAATAATTTCATGTATATGCGCACATATATGCGTGCGCATTTTTAATTACGACGCGACATTAAACAAATACAAATATATATAGTGATTATGATCATGCGTAGCATTTGATGACTATTTAATCGACATCAAATATAGATGAGTAACGGCTGTCTATTTAAGATCAAATATAAGAAGAAAAACGATTGTGGCGTACCTTCTTGTATCAAGCGTGCGACCACATGCATTGACGAACCGAAAACAATCATCGGGCAAGATGCGATTTATTCCGCTGGCAATTCTCTCGGCATCGACCATCGTGAAAAAGACCGGCCTTCTCTCCGCCCCGATGGCGCAAACAAAACGCCTCTCCACAGATTCGCGAAATGCCCTTCAATGGAATCTATACACGCACATACGCGCACCGCAAAGCACGTCGAGTAAAGAGCGCGCGCACTCGGCCGAACAACCTGAAATTGCTCGCGCGCGATCGCGTTTTTTGTTTGTGGTCACTCTTCAGGCTGGCTAGGACAAAAGGGTGCCCCTCAGCACCGATATTTTTGCTTTCATCGAGCATTTTTCTCTATCCCCCTCCCCGCCCTCTTTCTCGTAACACCCCCCTTTACGACAACCGTCCGCTTTTTCGCGTTTTAAAAACTGCATTGTCTCGCTAGTGTTCCTCGAGTTTGAATTAATTGCTTATTTTTCCTTATTCTATCACATGATCAGAAAAAAAATCATCTCACAGACAGTACAGTCCGTGTCCAAGTATATCACCAAAAATCGATTTTATTATTTTGATATATGTGACACTGATAAAAAGAACAATTCATAAATTGCCGTTGTATTTCGCATATTGAACAATACATATGCAATTTACATTGATTTAATTTACGAACAAACTGTATCGCGTCGGTATGAAAGAAAGAGAGAAAGAAAGGGGGGAGAAAGAGAATGCATAAAACTCATTTTCTGAGTTTTATATTAAAAACTGGTTGTACACAAAAAAAAAAAAAACGTATAGCTTTATACCGACGATGAAATATTGCGATCTACGAGCTCCATTCGCATCCTCGAAAAATTGACGTTAAAATCTATAAATTGGATTTGCGCACGATATCCCCTTATATAACTCTATATGACGCATTAAACACGATAAAAATCCTCGTTACTCATTACAAAAAATAATCGAAAATTTTTTTTTCTCTGTATATTCAAATGTCCTTTATATTTATTCACAATTTTTTGCAAGAAACAGCTCTTTTATATCTAATAATATATGTGGCTTTTTTGCTATATGTTTTAATAATATTATAATATATTACGTGTGAAAAACAATTAATAAATAACTGGTAAAATTTCTAAATTGTTAAGAATTCTTTCTAGTTCAAATGTTACGATATTTTTCGAAAGATCTTTTAAATATATCTCATAAAATATAATATAATATATATTTATAAAATTTATAAAAATAGAATTATTAAAAAATTCTAATTAAAGCAGTGAAATATTCGCGATTTAAAAAATCACCGAGTTTGAAGACATATCTTATCGAATCTTATCAATAATATAATAGAATACAGCTCTTTTTTATATTATCAGTATTAATGTGCGCATATAAGTATTTCAAATATAATGTTATATGCAGTCCAACTTTTACTTATTGTTTATATACATATTTGTGTATGTTGGTATATATTTGTATATTACATATTTAAATACATATGTTTGATATATACATTTTTATATATGTATACAAAACTTTCCAATACAATTTTTCTTCGAAAAATAACGTATCATCTATATAATATTATATGATTCCTTGAGTCAACAAAAAATTTGAATTTTACAATAAATAAAAAAAATAATTTTGCTTTATTCTATTGATTAAACTTTTAATGTTTGTTAATATGCAATTGTGGCCTACATAATCTATTAATATTATCTATTAATATTATCTAGCTAGATAATGTGTGTGCACACGTGTATGTAGATTATTTTGTATATATTTATATGTTTTACATATTTTATATATATTTAACATATATATATTTATTTATTTATTAATATATTAAGATTATCTTACATTCTCTCTCTCTCTCTATATGTGTTTACTATTTTAATGTATGACAGCTAGCTTCATCTTATTTTGTATATATTTTTCTATATCTACATCTATACACATACATATATTCTTTATATAATTTAAACATATAAACACGAATATCCTATCACATATTTTCCAAAAAATGCTATAAAGAATCGTTCGAATCAGAGTCGTAATAAGTTTTAGTTTGAAATACTAACAATTTTGTTGATTTAACATCGCCCTGAATAGCTGACATATTCTTAGATTTGTCAGAGATTTGTTCATTTTCTGATAAATTACTAAAATTATTTTTTACAAGAGAAATACTTGAATACATATTTTTTTGCGTGGTTGTATCTCGTATTGATATATCATTTATAAAACAAGCAGACGTATCTTTTTTTGTATTAATAATTCTTGAATTAATCTTATTAAATTCTTCATTATCCAATCGTTTGCTTATTTTAGTTTCTTTGTTATTTGATCCCAATTCAATTTCTACACTGTCTATTTGATTAGTGGCTTCATGTTTCTCAAAGGAAGAATTTAATGAATTTGAATGTTTTCTACTCTTAGAATCATTAAAGATTTCTTCCAAATTGGCATGATTATGATATTGCAATTTATGATGAACAGAAGAATTTTTGAGTGTCTTACGAATAGATGCAGTATGACTATTATTTTCTTCAAAATCTGAGGAGTCTGAATAAAACGTTTTTGTTTGGAAGAATATGCCACAACTGTCATCTTTATAATCTATCCCATTTCTTTCCATTTCTACTGTAGTCAAACGTTTTTCGTTGCTATTACTTATGTTTTTGTTACAATTAAGAAAAGAAGTTCTTTTCTTTCGTTCTAAATTCTTAGCGAGACTATCATTGTCATTCTCATTTGGGAAGAACATCAATTTCTCGTTTTCACACATTTTTAAGGAAGTAATTGTGTTATCGGAAGATTTTATCTCGATTTCACTTGATTCTTTTTTTTCTTTGATTGATTCAAAAGTTTTTCTTATTGTTTTAGGCTTTTTTGAAGAAAATATTACTGTCCTTAAGTTTCTGCTACAATTATATTTGTCTTTATTAGTAGCAACAAGTTTAGCTTCATCAGACAAATTCTTTGCAATGATGTTTGTTTCATCTAACAGCTTGTCATTTATTGAACATTTTGATCTTTTTTTGGGATGTTCTATCAACTGAACAAAATCATCTTCATCCGATGATGTAAAAGTTAAAACTGAATATTTACTATGATTAGATTGGTTCATTTTGCTATCATTTTTATATTGAATTGAAAACTCGGATTCTATCTTATCGGGAACTTGATATTCTACAATATCTGATGTATCACTTATTCTTGAATCATTATATTTCTTAGTTTTGATACGCGATCTAAATAAATAATTATTATCAACTTTGTCAGCTGTTCGAATAGACGTCTTTACATTTTCAGATATTTTTCTAATTCGACATTCTCGTTTATTATTATGCAAGTCTGTATTGTTTGAAATTATGTTTTTATCAACAAAAATATTAGTATTATTAATACATATATTTGAAGATAATCGTTCCAATGTAATTTTTAATTCTCGGAGTTTTACGTTATCTGTCCTGTTCATTTCATATGGATTAGAAAAATGTGTTTTAAATTTATTTAATATTTCTTTCTGCTGGATGTTATTTTTATTCATAATTTCTGTTTTGATAGTTGTATTTGTAGAATTTTTATTTACTGATGCTGGTAATCGTTCCAATACAATTTTAATTTCTCGAGATTTCACATTATCTATTTTATTTGTTCCATATGAATTGGAAGAGAGAGTTTTAGATTTATTTAATACATGCTTTTGCCGAATAGTGTCATCTTTATTAAAGATTTGTAATTCCATTGCTGATGATGGTAATCGTCCCTCTGTAGCATCAATTTCTTGGGATTTAACATTTATACTTTTGTTTACTGACAAGTGTGGAGATAATTCTTCTAATATAGTAGTATATGGTTCTTTATTCTGACTAACATCAATATTCTTCGAATTTGATGATTTATCATCTTTCTCTTCTGTATTTGAAACAGAAAAATCGTCTTCAGTACTTAGTCTCAAATTAAAAGAGCAATCACTATCTTTTGAAACAGTCTTACATTGGCAAACAAGAAGAGTACTTTCGTCGCTATCTATCGTTTCTACATTTTCGATATTAGAACCATATAATTTATATAACTTAGATTCGTTTAAATGTCTGGAATTACATACGTTGCTTTTTTGCATGATGTGGTTATTTTTGGCAGATTTCAATTTATGTTGTATAAAAGAAGGTGCAATCCGCTCCAAAAGAACTACTGGATTTATATTAAGGGAAGATAAATCTTTGCATGTGTCATTCTTTAGAAAAGTATTTGCATTATTGCGCTCCAAAAGCAAAATATCGTTTCGTTTATTTGAATTGATATCGTCTAACAAAATCGTCTTGAAGGAACTATCAATGATGGAAGAATTTTGACTGTTATTATTTGATGATTCATTATTAGTATCAATAATAATTTTGTCAGAAATAGAAGAACGTTTTCTTCTTTTCTTTTTCCTTTTTTTAGAACCAAAATGTCTTTTGCTAAAAGAAGACAAGTTTTTGCTTTTGTCCTTGTGAACTAATGATGTTTTTTTCTTAATCGTACAGTCAGAATCTAAAGCTGGATGTAAATTTTGCATTGTTCCAGATAGTCTTTTTATACTATGTTTTTCAGTTTGCATTAAATCTATAGGAGAATTTCTACCTGTATATAATTTCTTACGATAAAAAGCTGTTAGACTTGTATCATTTCTAATCATTTCTTGTGCAATATTTTCTGACACTCCCTCCTTATAAGAAATATCTTCTTCTAATATCTTGTTTCTTTCTTGACTTGAAGTGTTGTTTTCACCATTTCCAGTCAATCGTTCCAATGTTTCATTAAACTGCTGAATATTATCGTTTCTACTTTGGATGTCTAAACTTTTTTCGCTGAAACTGAGTACATTCAATTTATTAGTTTGTTCACTCTGCGAATACATGTTAGGCTGTATCATATTGTCAGATGTTACTATGTTAATAGGTTGATCAGATGTTTTTGATATATAGTCTTTTGACATCGAACACAATTCAATATCTGAAACATTAGTATTAACATTGCTATTGTCATTGTGTGTTACACAATTGAGTCTTGCATTTTCTATGCACTGAATCATATTATCGGATGTAAGTTTTATATCTTTAATACAAATATTTGTTAAAGAATTAATATTTTTGTTATATTTTGCACTTTCTATAATAGCTATAGTATCTGCTTTATTTGTAATATTTGTATTTGATAAAATATAAGCTGCAGTGTTTACAGAACTAGAGGATGATTCACTTTTGTATTCCTGCTTTTTACCTTCATTTATTGTATTTGAAATCGATGAATGTAACAAAAATGTAACATCTTTCTCGCTGAGAGACTCTCCAGTATCAGACAATTCATTCTCATCTAGAAGTGCTTTATAGGGTTGATTACCAGTGTTTATCCAATATTGTACCAAAGTTGCTGGTTTGCGCATAGGTATTCGCTGTTCACAAGTATATTCATCCTTACAAACTTCTTTTTCTATTTCCTCCTCATCAGGTTCTAAAGTATCAACATTGAGAACTATATCATCAGACATCTAAAAATAAAATATGAATTTTGTATCAGTTATTATAAATGTGTTATCAACAATGCTATAATAAAGAAATAAAAAAAGATATATACCTTTCTAGAATATTTGCCAAACAAATTAATCCAAGATTTTTCCCTAACTTTCAAAATCTTTTTTGGTATTTGAAAATTAAAGATGTGATCTTTGATTCCCGTAATCCTACACATAAATCGATAATTTATTAAAAATAATTATAATTGCATACACATCACACAATATATATATTTTATATATATATGTTTTAACTAACCTTTCGATGCTTTGAGAATAAGACTGTGAAAGGAAGTCATTATTAATGTTTTCTACTACGTAATTTTCCATAAGTTATTATATTGTTCAGTAAAATCAAATAAAATATATATGTAACTTGTAAACTAATTCACAAATACAAGTCGAATACATTTTCAGTATTGAGTAAATATCAGAATGCAGCATAGACTATAGGCATAATCTAGTTTACCCCGATATGTTGACACTTTAATATGTATTAAATACTATATCGACCAATCACAACCATTCAATTTTTTTAGAGGAATGGCTATGATTGGTCAATGTATACTTAATACGTATTAAAGTTTATCGGTATAAACTAGGCCTATGTCTATGGAATGGAGTCATAATTATTTAAAGCCTTTGTATATATATGTGTATATATATATATATATATATATATATATATATATATATACATATATACATGAAAAAGTTTAATTATAACCGTAAAGCCTAATCTTAGTAATTGATTAATCACAAGCAAACATTCTCACAACGTAGTAAAAATAATAAACTGTGATGGGTCGATTTGCTTACATTTTGTAGTTACAAATAATTTTTTCACGTGCAATGGCCTTATGCATTAAAGATTCAAGATTGAAATTGGACTAATTAAAACAAATAAATTTTAGCTTTTTTTATTCTAATTAGTCAAATTCCAACTTTCAATGTGTGCGTAATCTAATGAGGACTTTATAAGTGGTCATGTTCTAATTCACAGCCAAAAAAAATACTGTAAATCTATAATATATATTACGCGAAGATTAGACTATGTATTTCTGGTACTGGCAATGAATTTTAAGCGGGGAACACACACTTTTGCATAAGCGCATAGTCATAAGCATAAAGAAATTGATTGGTCCACAAACATATGCCTAACGAAATGAACCAATCAATTTCCTTATACTTATGGCTATGCGCTTATGCAAAAGTGTGTGTTCCCCTCTTTAGAACACAGCCAGCCAGTAGTATGAGCATCTACTTCGCATTTACATTACTACGCATGCGCAAGATTCGTCCCTCTACTTCCCGACACACTGGTTGATCCTTAACGTTTCTCTTATTTGAAACAGTCAAGAAAAAATATTTGCCACACATGCCCAATAAAAGCGTATATTGCAATTTGTAGGTTTTATAGCGAACGGCATTCAAGAATTGAATATTATTTTGAATTTCTTCAATTGATACAGTGTGTATATGTGTGCTATGTCGGAGATTAAAGATGATCCACGAGAAGTTCTCGTTCTTTTGAATTCATTAGGATTCGTTGGCATTACCGCCGTTCAATTAAAAGCTTTTATGAAAGGTAAATATTTCGACTTGTTCATTTATTTTTTTATTTACCTGTTCATTCCAGGTTGAATTATCATTGAATAAAATCGATACATATTTGCAAGATATCTCATGTTACAAATTATGATTTTATTTTCTAGATTTGAAGATCTATAGAAAGATAAAAGAACGCGAAAGACAACAACGAAAAGAAGAGATTAAAACAAAAATAATTAGCAAGCAACAGGCTCTGATTAAAGAAGCTCATGGACATCAGAACACAGATTATTCCGTAATTAATATTGTTCCTTCTGAATCCTCAAATTCCTTTGATGATGAATCATTGATAAAAGTCAAAATAAAATGTATTCCTAAGGAAGATATCCAAAAATATATTAAAGCAAATGTGATAAAATCAGATGAAAAATTATCAACAATAAAATATCATAAAGAAGATGCTCAAGTAGTCGAATCTGACAAGCCTTGCTGTAAACAAAACTATTTTAATACTAAACCTTCGATTATTAAATGTTCGAAAAGTGAGAGTAGACAAAATGCTTCTAAATCTTCAGCAAAAGATAGTTATTTGATGGAAGAATGCAAGCTTAATTTAAGACTAGAGAATCAAGTAAAACCAGTATTTGATCAATCGATATGCAAACCTAGATCAGATTATGTAAGTGAATCAGAATCAAAAAGTATAGCATCAGACCCAACTGCAAATGTGCGTACACAAAGTACCTTATCTACAAGATCATCCATTAATTCCAGACATAAATCATGTAAGCTAAACATTGCCATACCTACTTGTTTTTTGTGTATATGTATTTAAAACTATTATATATTATATATATATATATATATATATATATATATATATATATATATAAACCACATATATATATATGCACATACATGCATATATTATATTAATTTATTCTGCAAGTTTCAAGCTTTGTTCATATTTATTTAGTTATTCGGCCATGGAGTTTACAACCACAGGCACAAAAAGTTATTAACAAAAAATGTGATCCTGTTGCTCTTTATCAAAAGTATCAACAAGAATGGAAACAGATATCTTTTCCTGGAGTAGCAAAACATTCAAAAGTAAGATGGGCTGTACGAGAGAAAATGCTTGGTACGGATCCACATCCTGTGGTAAGTATGTAACAAATCAGAATATCAATGATGAATAACAATATTGAAATATTTGTTATAAACTTCTGATTTTAGCCGCTTTTAAAAAAATCCACAAGTATATCGATTTTAAAAAAGAAGTGATGATAAATATTTTAGAAAAGTAATACGACAGAATGATAGAAAATTGATACACTGAATAATATGACAATAATTAGATTATATTATTAGATTTTATATAATTTTTTTAAAACTGTTACCAATATATAAGAATTGTAAGTAAAGATATTTAAATGTAAGCACACACAAACAATTGTATATATATATATATGAAAACAATAATACAAAAGTATCTAAAAACACCTTTTTATTTTTGACTGACTTCAATCAACCTGGTTGTTTTTTCTGTAGTACTAAAGTGTTGTCTTTTAGCATGTTATACATGTTTATTTTAAATGTATGTATGTGAAAATAATAATACAAAAGTTTCTAAAAACAGGTTTTTATTTTTGACTGAGTTCAAATGGTTTTTGTAATTCTTTTAAATCTGTTCTATGTAATTGATAAAGCAATTTTTCTTCTATTAATCTGGCTGCTTTCTCTGTCAGTACCAAAGTATTGTGTTTCAGCATGCTATACACGTTTAGCCCTGCATGTATTCATAAAAAAATATTGATATTAAGTTTTATATATATAATAGAATGTAACAATAAATCAATACAATTATAGTATAATCTTTAACAATTTTTTGTTGTCTACTTATATGATATTATTTAAATATACTTACCATAAACAGGCATCAGATTAATATGCTTGATTTTATCAGTAGCTAGTGTGATATTTGTAGGCATAATGTCATAGCTATCTACAAAAAGAACCGATGGCCCCCAGTTTCTCTTTTCTATTAATTGTTCCATGTAAGAAGATTCAGATGTTGGAATTTCTAATTCATCAACTATATGCAGATCATCTTGTGCAAGTTTCACAGATAGTGTTGATGTAAGACCTGCTACTCGAGTATAAAATGGCAACATATAAAAATGTGTTGTAGGAGAACGAGGACCATGTGCTACTCCACCACCTCTCCATAGTGGTGAACGTATACTTCCATGACGAGCTCGCCCAGTGCCTTTTTGTGGCCAAGGTTTTCTACCACCACCTCTGACTTCAGCGCGCGTTTTTGTATGTGCATAACTCTATAAACAAAAAATATATATAAACAATACTATTTCTATTTGTGATACATACAAATAGTTATACTCACCACCCAACGATACATTTGTTGCCATCTCACATTCTGGTGAATGATATCGATACGAGGTGCAGCCGCATAGACATGTGGATGTAAAGTGATTAAGCCCAATTTTTTTTCCTCTACAGTATTTAAATTTTCTAACCAAACTTGCCGAGGTTTTTGATAGATATTGATTTCGTCGTCATATTGTATCTTTGATATGATCGGCGTAATATCTTCAGCTTTCGTTTTATTTTCTACGATCGTGCAATATTGTTTGCTTAATGTTTGGCAAGTGGTTGCTTGCAATTTGTTAATAATTCTCCGAAATATCATTGACATTTTCACAAAAAGCCAAGTTTATTCAGGTATAGAATAGTGTTGCAAATTGGAGGTTGGAGTTGGAGAGACAAATTTTTCTGAACGGGATTTTCGTGCGCCTGCGTGAGTCATCGAACATATGATTTCATAGGTTCATGTCAGAAGTCAGAAGATAGTGAATAGCGTTGAATAACGCTAGCTACTAGCACTTGCGCTAGCTCATTTGAATCTGAATCTGAGGCCTCAAGACCTATTGATAGTCATGAAAATTTTTCCATGGAATACATGGAATACATGGCATTGTAAAAATATACATGAAAATATGAGTAAAAACTCATAGTAAAATTATACATATACTAAATGATGGAAAATTTAGCGGACAATGTAGCTAAACTTTGTATAGAAAAGTATAATATTTTAAAGAAAACGGGTAAACCCAGCGATCATGAATGGACTGTATTATCTGGTATAATTTTAGAAAACGCTGTCGGATCATTATCTTTGGTAGCACTTGCCACTGGAACAAAGTGTTTAGGAGAATCAGAATTAATTAATACTACTCAAGAAAATAGAGGTTCTCGATTAAGCGACTCTCATGCAGAAGTTCTAGTCAGGCGTGCATTTATACGTTACTTGTATGACCAAATCGATCTGACTTTGTATGGTTCCGAGAGTGCAGTTTTCTTACGGAATGATGAAAATAGAATTGAATTAAAAAGTAGCATATCTTTTCACTTTTTTTCAAGTCAAACACCTTGTGGAGATTGTTCTATATTTCCTAAACACGAAACTTATGATAATGGTGTGCATATGCATAAGATCAGATGTATCGATGAGGATACTTATGGACATATAATCACAGAATCATATTATAAAGATATATATAGAACAGGTGCAAAATGTGTGAAAGAAGAGATACAGGATTCTCATTTACCTGGTATAAATTATCATACTGTAGGTCCATTGCGTATTAAGCCAGGTAGAGGAAATCCCACAAGTAGTTTGTCTTGTTCTGATAAAATGGCAAAGTAAGTTCAATATGTAAACAAAATTTCTAAATATGTGCATTATATCTATAAACTGAAAATATGTGCTCTAGATGGCTTATTCTTGGTTTACAAGGATCACTTTTGTCATTGTTGATTCCACCAATAAAATTGAAGAGTATCACGATTGGAGGTTCTTGTCCTTTTTCTTTGGGTGCCATGGAACGTGGATTGTATAAAAGATTTAACAATGAAATGGATAAACCCAAAATTTTTCAAGCAAAAATTGCTTTTACACATAAGAAAGGACAACAAAGATTACATCCCTGTCCAACAAGCATTATATGGTGTGCTGTGAGAAACAGGTATCAGAAATATTTGTAATATATATATATATATATATATATATATATATATATATATATATATATATATTACATTTTATATAAAAATATTTTATTATTTTTATATAATTTAAAAAACAGATCTTTTTATATATAGTGAGTTAGAAATAGCAGCTGCAGGCAGAAAACATGGAGTAACAAAAAAAAAAAAAGGTAGTAATTTATTTATAAGTAGACGAATGCTTTTGCAAATCTTTTTGCAAGTTTTTGATAAGTATCAGGATAACTACAATGAAATAAGACACCCAAAGAAAATTACGTATTATGATTGGAAACAATGGTCATTAAATTATCAAAACAAATGGAAACAATTAAAACTTGAATCATTCCATAAATGGCCATGTAAATCGATGCATCCGCGGAATTTTGTATTATGAAATTAATAAAAATGCGATATTTCGAAATCTTATATATTTTGTATCAAAAATATATAATTTTATTTAAAATAACAGTGTTTATATAGTATTACAATGTTCGTTTACTTATATTAGTGTAACCCATACCTAAGCAAGTTAAACGCACTTGTGGTAATATTTTATTTTCTTCCTTGATTGGTTCAATTTTAAATATAATTCCAAAGAAGTCCCGTAAATCGCGTAAAAATTGTATCCTAAAAATTTATAATTATAATTTTTTTTTATATTTTATATAAATAAAAAAAAAGAAAATAAAGTATAGTACTCACGTTGCGGGAGTTAATGGTCCCATTATAACTTTACAAACATCTTTCTTACCAAGAGCCATAAATGCAGCAGTCATACTTTGAAAAGGAGAGTCTACACATCCATTCCTACACAATTATAAAATAATTTAAATAAAGAATATAAATTAAATGAAAAATAATTTCAATAAACTATACAATTTTTTTCACCTATAAATTTCATCTAAAAGTTTCATTGCAGCTTCTTTACCAAGATCTTCAGGTATACATGGCAATGAACCTGTTGTCATTAATGGAGAATATGCTTGACCGCTAAAAAATACTTCTTTAGTAGTGTCTGCTGTCAATGTCACTCCAAAACCTAATATGTATAACAGATTACAAATGACTAATCTATAGTAAAATAAAATAATAAATTATAATAATATAGATACATATTATCCCTATACCTGGGGACTTTCCACTAGTTGATCCTCTACGATGATCTATATAAATATATACATCTGGTAGAAATTTGAGGAGAACACTTTTTGCTGATTCAACAATACGATTAGCAATTGCCGGAGAAACTCTTATGCTGCATGCGGTACCTCTAATACGTTTCACCATTCCACTGTCTTCCATCTATATATATACATACAGGTATAAAAAAAATGAAGCATATTATTACAAAACTAAACTAAACTATAATGTACGAAGATAAAAGTACCTGAATTGTTTTAAGATTACGACTAATAGGACATTTAAAGTGTATTTCTCCACCTCCTAAAGGTGCTGCTCCTCTTTTATGAATGGTTAATACAACTTCATTATCTCCTGCCAGAAATTTTTTCAGTATTGGTATACCAGCAGTCTGTATTCTGTCTACTGATGGATCTTGTAGTAAAAAAATCATATTAATTACTGATCTTTGTTTTAATAATACAAATGTAAACTCATAAACTATATATTTTATAATACCTATAGCGTTATCAGTCACTCCTCTCAGTTTTAAATTAACATAATTTTTACAAAATGGAGCAAGTATTATAATTCCTTCTAAATAATATCCAATTCCTCTTTGTAAACTACAATCATGCTCCAATTCACCACCATTTAATAAACCAGGACAGTAATATATATCGGTACCAGTTTCATTTACCTCAATTTTTGTACCATTAGTAATTTTATCCAACAGACGAATAAAACTAATCTCATATTCTATCAACAAATTTGCATAATTATTTAACAAATACATATATTAATATTTATATACATATTATTATGTAATTAAGATAAATAATAAATATCAATAAAAACAATGTTAAATTTCTATATATAAATTTATCAGTTAACAAAACAAAATTCGTGCTGTTTAATGGAATATTTTTATTTGATAAAATTTGTTATAAGGAAATATTATTGTTTAAATTCTATTATATTTTTATAGTATTTCCTCATTCAAGTTTTCAGAAAAGAAGATTAATTATATACTACATTACACAAATAATTGTACAGAGAGGATAATTAATATAATGTTAGAATATAATTTCCGTTATTTACATACAATTTTAATTATATAAAAATATAATCAATACGAGAAAAAGAGGATATTAATTTTTATACATTTAATAACTAACCTTTAAGACCAGGATCACCATCTTTCGTTCTAATATTTGTAATTCTTACTGGTTTTCCAGATAATGTGGATAGTAATAAACGATATCTGAAGTAATTGCTACCTTCATATGTAAGTACTTTGTTTTTTATTTTGGCCGGCATTTTTTTTCAAACTTTGATATAACTTTGATATACCAACTAATCACGTGTATTATATTTCATCATATACATATATATTATTGAGCTCTATACAATATAGCACGGAACCAAACGTGTCTTTACCAGCAACTGAAAGTGAATGGCTATGTGTGTTCCAGTTCCTAAAAGTGGATGTAATGGCGCTGGTAGACGATGTAAAGAAAAAAGCCGGCATGGCCGCTCTCAGATTTCTGGTATTATGACATGTGCTGTCTGTAAACTTTAGCATTGAATTATCCAGAATTGTTATCATATTATTATTATTATTATTATTATAGAATAAATGTGAACAAAGGTGAATCCATAATACGTGAGAAAAATGTGATTAATCAAATATACGACAATTGATAAATTTATATATAAAAATCGTAAAAATGTCGCGCCGATACGGTTCCAGAGGAATGTTAAATTCCTTTGCAACGCAACGCAACAGAGAAGGTAAAATTGCTATTTTAATAAATATCATTCTTGTATGTTTTGTTTATTTTTTTTTACACAAATATTCTTCAGATATATTTCTTTTTTAATTTTTAATATACATAAATATATGTTTTTAAAGAAATAATATGTATGAAATAAAACAACGAGACAGATCGGTTTTTGTGAATATATTTTCATGTTTGTTTATATTATATTTATTTTTTAGGTTATATTATATTCTTATGATAAAAATCTCTCATTAAGAATGATTTGTCATTTTTATATAAATGACTTTAATGGGATCAAATAGCTTTATCAAGTAGTTTATTAGATTATATATATGCCAATAATGTTCAATAGATCATTTTATTTTTCAAAGAGAACTACTTATTTTTGTGAAATTAGATAAATAATATCTTGATATTGTAAAAGATATTTTCCTTTTAACAGCTATAACTTTGATTGATATTCTTTATCTGATTATGTTAATTAACAAAGTACTTATTCTTTATTATATCCTAAATTATATTCTATAATACTGTTTTTGCTAATTTATAGAACTTAAAATAAATTTTTATTTCTATTTTTAGGTTTTAAATATTAAGTATTATATTAATTAAATAGTTAAAAATATTTCTGAAACATAATTTATAAATTTTTTTAGAACAACAAACGCAATCATCTGCATCTGGACAAGGAGGATCTTCCTCACGAAGACCTCCTCCTGGACTTAAAGGAAAGGAAATAGGACTATTTTATAAAAACTTAAACAAAGAGAAACTTAAACAAAGAGAGAAAAAAAATAATTCTCCAGTTTTCAGATTATTACCTCATATAGAGGAAAGGATTAAAACTATTTTAAATAATTCTAAGAGCTTTCGCAGTTTCATTTTTGACGAAAGGTCTAACTCTGAACATGATGACAAGTATCATCATATTCATGATTCTCAATTTAAAAGAAAGTTTTTAGAAATTATAAATGGTGATATAGAACACAATCTTGCCAAGGCTATTAGTATGGAATCAGAATTGCAAAGAAATAGTGATATTGACAAAATATTATTAAATGAATTTAAAGATAAGCAAATTCAAAGTGATTATCAGAATATGTTAAAATTTCGATTAAAGTTACCAGCGTATCATAAGAAATCAGAAATATTACAATTAGTTAAAGATAATCAAGTTGTTGTCATTAGTGGAGAAACTGGTAAGTTACAAAAGTTATTTACTAATGTAAAATAAAATATTTTTGTGAATTATTATTATAATTATTATATATGTATAATTATCTGCATTTAAATAATGCAGTGTGGAATTAAAAATAAAAAAACTTTGGATTTTTGGACATTATATATTTGTTAGCAAATTTTTACTTGCTTAAATTTTCTATTCTGATTAATAATTATATTATCAATAATAGTTATTTTTCGAATCAATTTTAGGATGTGGCAAAACCACTCAAGTAGCGCAATTTATATTGGATGATCAGTTAGAAGCTGGAAATGGCAGTATTACTCGAATAGTTTGCACACAGCCCAGGAGGATTTCAGCTATTTCTGTTGCTGAACGAGTAGCTGCGGAAAGAGCGGAAAAGCTTGGAAAATCCGTGGGCTATCAGATACGACTTGAAAAGTATATTTATATAATACACAAAAGTGTAGACTTTATGTTATATTATAAGAAGAAATATAAATTTCCTAAGTCATACATTAACTTTTTTTTATTTATAGAATTCCAACGCGGGAGCAAGGAAGTATATTGTTTTGCACAACTGGTATATTATTACAATTTATGAAGACTGATCCAGCATTAAAAAACTTCTCTCATATAATATTAGATGAAATTCATGAACGTACCACGGAAAGTGATTTCATTATTACATTATTAAAAAAAATTATTCCAAAAGTAAGTTTGAGTATCTTCATGTCGTTATTACATAATGTTAATATGGACTTATATATGAATTGCATTTTATTGTGTCCTGTGTTATAGTTATTTTATGCAAAAATTTTAAATATACATAATTCTTATAACTTTTCTGCAAATTATTTAATATTATATAATTTGAACAAGATATTTTATTTTTTTTTTATATAAATGCGTTCAAATATCAAACTATGAAAAAATTGTTCACATATAATGTTTAGCACGAATCGCATGATTGCTATATATATATAAATATTGGAAATATTTAATAAAAACTAAGAAAAATGTATTTCTTTTAGAGAACCGATTTAAAAATTCTCTTGATGAGTGCAACATTAAATTCTGAACGTTTTTCGAAATATTATAATGAATGTCCAATGATACATATACCAGGATTTACCTATCCAGTTCAAGAATTTTATCTAGAGGATGTCTTGTCATTTACACAGTAGGTATTCATGTAACATTATTTAACATGATAAAAATTTTTGCAATAATTGTTTACTAAATTTTTAATTATATAATTTTTTAAAGAATTTTAAAAAATGTACATAATATGAAATATTTCTTCAATTTATAGATTTAAATTTCCCGAAGCATCAGAACCTACAGTTTACAGAAAATATTTAAAAAGATATAAAGAGCAGCAACATAAGAAAGACGAATTTTTAGATATAATACAACCTTACATTAGACAACTTAGAACTGAGGTAAATATATAAATAATATTGTTCTTTTTTTCTATGTGTATATGTTTAAGACAGGATATATATTTTGTATACATAGATATCAAAAATGATTTAAAATTTTGATAATTAAAGGTTTTTATATATTAATGTGGTTTACATGTAATTAGATGAAATATGGAGAACATGTTTTTAATCAATTACGGAATCCAAATAGTGAAAATCTTTCATTGGAACTTATAGAAAAGTTAGTTAGATATATCTGTAATAAAAAAGGTCCTGGAGCTATTCTTATTTTTCTACCTGGCATGATGGATATATCACAATTAAATAGAATGATGTTAGATTCTGGATGTTATCCACCCAGTAAGTATTTATATTATGTAATCTAACACTAAATACATTTAGTATTTGTTATATATTAATGTATACTGAATTTATGGATTAGCTATTTTGATTTAATACTTAATCGATTAAATCATAGATTTAACTGATTTTCGGAATTGAAATCAGATTTTTTTATTTTAATAATCAATTATATCACATCTGATTTTTAGTCATGTACACATAATTTGATACTATTTAGTATGCACTTTAGACAGTGCCATAGTTAAACGTAATATTTTAATTGAAGGTTACAGTATATACTATATATATATACTATAGTATATACTTTATGAAAGTATATTATACTAGATATATATACTAGATAATAGTATATACAATATGAAAGTAACATATATATACTTTGTGTAATATATATACTTGTGTAAGAATTCTTCTTTCCTTATAGACAAATACATTATCTATCCTCTCCATTCACGTATGCCGACGATTGATCAAAAACTTATATTTAAAGAGCCGCCTAATGATATTCGTAAAATAATCATTGCAACTTCTATTGCTGAAACATCAATAACTATAGAAGATGTGGTGTATGTAATAGATTGTGGGAAAACAAAACTTGGAAGATTTGATGTAAAAAATAACATTCAGACTTTAGAGCCTGAATGGGTATCTTTAGCTAATGCCAAACAAAGACGCGGTAGGGCCGGCAGGTGCGTTTTATTTTTTATAAGTTTAGTTTTAAGTGTGAACAAAAATAATATGTATTTTATCAAATTTCTATATTTGTAAAACTAAACATATGTCTTTTTTGTAGGGTTAAAAGTGGGGAATGTTATCACTTGTATTGCAAAGTTCGAGAAATGACATTTGATCAATATCCATTGCCAGAGATGTTGAGAACGCGTTTAGAAGAGGTAATTTTGCAAATAAAAATCCTGCAATTAGGAAAAGCCAAAGAGTTCCTAGCTAGCGTCATGGATCCGCCAGATTTGAAAGCTATTGATCTGTCTCTGGATTTACTTAGAACACTTAACGCTCTAGATAAAGAAGAGCATTTGACTCCTTTGGGTTATCATTTGGCACACCTGCCACTTGATCCTAGAACAGGTAATTTTATTTTGTTAAAGACTACTCTTGTTACTGTAATATATGAGGTATAACTGAAAAAACATATATGGAGCACATCATTAGATACAAAACAATAATCCAAATTGAAAAATCCTGAATCATTTTTCGATCTGTACTTTCTTTTCGTTATTATACGATGTTAAAATAAACTAATCAACGCCTGTCTATAGCGGAAAACAAGGAAGTTACGATGGGAGTCGAAATAGTGAGACGGCTTTCCGCTCTATAGATAGATAAAAAAATGGTTTAAGACTTGATTGTTGTTCTATATCTAATGATGTGTCTATGTCTCCATATGTTTTTTCAGTTACATCCTGTATGCACACACACAATATATGTATAATAAAAAAAAAAAAAATTTATTAGGAAAAATGATCCTTTGGGCGGCACTGTTCTCTTGCATCGAACCAATATTTGCTATTGCTGCTAGTCTCACCTTTAAAGATGCTTTTTATTGTCCATTGGGAAAAGAAGAAGAAGCTAATAAAAAAAAGTTAGAACTCAGTATGGGAGAGTACAGTGATCATATTGCTCTCGCAGAAGCTTTAAGAAGATTCGAAGTTGCGCGCCGAAGAGGAAATGCTGGACAATTCTGCCGAGAATATTTTCTCTCTTTCAACACATTGAAACTTCTGTCCGAAATGAAAACTCAATTTGCACAGTATTTATATGAAATGAAATTTCTAGACAATGATAATCCGGGCGATAGAAACGCTAACAGAAATTCAAATAACATAGCGTTGATAAAAGCTATTGTTTGTGCTGGATTGTATCCTAACATTGCTGTTATAAGGTACAGATTTGTTTCAATTCTTGACCCATTTGAAACAATCTGATAATTTGCATTATGTATGATTCTAATTACAATCACACATTTTATTGAAATCATATACAACAAAATATTAACATATTGAGCTCTTAATATAGATATGTTTTGAAGGAATTGTATTTGTATTTTTAGAAGAATTACTAAAAATGGAGCAGTTGGTTGGACACCAGAAGATGGAAGTGTACGTACGCATCCGTCGAGCGTAAATTGTAAAGCTTCCAATTTTCCTAGTCAATATTTGACATATTTTACAAAAAAACGTTCCACCGCTATATATTTACATGATACTACTTGTATAAGTATTCCAATTTTATTATTTACTGGACCAAATATATTGATAAGTATGCTCATTTTTATTTGGATATTAATTATACATATAATATATTAATATATAATAATCATATAGATTTGATAATATCCACCTATATTTCAGGACGAGAAAAAGGAAAATGTATAATTAGTAATTTTAATTTTTCTGAAAATATTATTTGTGAACCACAAACTGCGGAAGTGATTCAGGTATGTAAATATACATGTTTTTAGAAAAAGAAAATTTTAATATTAATAAAATTTTAATATTAATATTAATAAAATTTTAATAATCTCGTAACTCAGGAACTTCAATACGCTCTAAATTCTTTATTGGAATATAAGATTACTCATCCAGCAACAGTACTTTGGTCAACATTTGAAGGACAAATATTAAAGTAAATCTGCATATTATTTTCTGCAAATAAGCATTAATAATTCTTATTATTATGAACATTTGAATTTATGTGTATTTATTATGTTATAGTGCAATCATTGAATTAATATCCCAAAAGGATCAAGAAATGGGTTATAATAATGATGAAGATTTTACATATTACAATTCCGATTGATATTTATATTGTATATATTAATTTATTTAATTATCAATATATGTTGTGTATAGCTACTTCCACATATATTGTCCCGGAAATATAAAAAGACAAACTATTAAAAATTTTACATTATTTTAAAACAGTTTTTTTTTTATTAATTTCACGGAATATTTTTTATTATTATCATACGCAAATATGATATTATACTAGAAAAGCTAAATATAAATACTAAACATGTAATGTTATATTTAATGCTATACAATAATCAAATATCATTAAAAAGTTCTCTAATATAAATCTAATAATTAAATCAAGAAGTTCCTGTTAGATCTTATATTAGATATGAAATTCAATTTAATATTTAATATTTATAAAATCTGAAGAATGTTTGTAATTAATATATTTGATCAATATTCTTTTTTTTTAATATTTTCTCTTCATACAAACAAAATTTTTTGGATGGAAAAGTCGGAAGAATCTTTGTTTTATAGATATTTAATTTTGTTTTATAAAATATGTAACAATAAAAATTGTTTCTATCATCCGGAAATATTCGAGATTCAAGCAATAATGTGTTTAAGAATAGACACACAAAATTAATCATTAGAGCATCAATATTTGAATGTCTCTCTAAAAGTTAAATTAATTATTTTTCTTATTAAGTACATATATATTAAATCAAAATATTGTACACTCTTCAAATGTGTGTATATATATATATATATATATATATATATATATATATATAATTAAAAATTTTGAGAAAATTATATATATATATATATATATATATATATATATATATAATTTTCTCAAAATTTTAATTTTATATGTATCATATGTTAAATAGTTAAGTTATAATTATATACGTATTATAAAAATCACAAAAAAATTGAAGTAAAATACGCGCACTGTTTATTTTTGTTTTGATGCTTAGATATTAAAATATTTGATGCTTAAGAAATACAAACTCGAAAAGATCTCGGGAAAAATATGAATCGATTAGGTATTGATGACACAAAAATAATTTAGATAAATAACAGTTACTCTTTTTTTCTCTTGGATATACAAAGTGACGATTTAGATTAAATCAACGAAGATCGTTTAGAAGAGAAACTGACAACAATGTAACACGTATACGATTCTTAGCGCAACCATAGTGCAACAGGACGCGAACTTTTGACCCGTTCATGCTTCACGCGATCGTCAATAAAATATATCTAGTCTCTACTTTGTATCGCTTTGTCATTCATGAATATAAATCGTATTGCCACAACTCGGTTGCATCCAGGAGAGATGGAAATGAGCGTAAAGATACATTTCGATCATACGATATTCTGCATTCTGCAATTAAAATATATAATATTGTATGTAATAATATATTACAAGAAATATTTAACGCGTCAATTCTAAAAATTACAATATTATAAATTATGATTTATGATATATTATAAATATTGCACACCATATACTAGTGCTATATATATTTATATACGCCGCTTTTTCCTTTATTTAATTCTGCTGCAATATTGCAGAATAATCTCATCCAATTCCAGTAAATTATTATCTTTTCTCTTTAACGAAAATGAAGTCTTTATTAGCATTCATTCTAAGAGAGCTTTTGTCAATATTTTTAGAAAGCAAACTCTGAAAACATTAAATAGAGCTTGCAAAATTTGCTCGCGTTTCGGATTTCACTTTCGTATCGCAGAGATACGTGCTGTCAGTTAAAGATGACTTTAAGTTATGTTTACAAATACAAAACGTCTTATCCAAGAAAACTTTTACTCGACGGCCATCCCGAAATCTTTTTGAGCGTTTTTTGACTGATTCCAAGCCGGCCACCGGATAAAATTTGCTTCGGAGAGAAACTTTTACACCCGTTTTGGAACTTAAAATATTAAAGATTTTCTATTTAATGATAAATTTAATGCATTGATTATGTGTAATGTTGAATTTTTGAATTATTTCTCGCTCGATATGCTTTTCTGATTTTTCTGTAAATTCCTAGCGAGATTACGCGCTTTGTAAAAATGCGCCTTTGAAGGATTTGAAGTTTGGCACGAGCTGATAACCGCGACGCGAGAGTGGCAAAAGGAGCGAGAGAAAAAGCGGCAACACGTGTGGTGGTGGGGAGTGGGGGAAAGCGGCGTGGGAGAAGGGAGAGGGAATACGTACGGGCTGATAGCTGATACATGAGTATAGAGCACAGCGCACTGTCTGACTCTGACTTCAGTTTACGTCCGAACATCGCGCGCGTTGTGTCGCGAGATCGGAGTCTTGTCGCGGGATATTGAAACGAGAACGTAAGAGACGATCGGGAACGCGACGATATACATGTACGTAACACAATCAGCCGACGTGAATCGCGGTCTTATCTTTATCAAACGGACATCTTGCAAGAATGTGAAAAATTAGATTAGATTAAGGCAAGAATTGGCGTTTCTCCGTCAGATTTAAGAGGGTATAAAATCGATGCGAAGACTGATCTAGCATGAAAATCGAGAGCGAACATAGAGAATAATCTTGAGGAGCAGACGCGATCGATGAAAATTTATATCGCGAAAAAACAACGCAAAGTGATCGACGGGAAAGCGATATCGAATGTCGACGAGAAAAAATAATTAAAGAGAGTGTACGAATAAACGGATAGCGAAGAATAAACGCGAGGCGCGAATATACGCGCGAGTCGAGATAAAACCTTCGTGCGCCCCAATTTGATCGACAGTCCGGCGAAGGAATCCGATGACAAGCGGCACACAATTTTGCCCGCGGGGCTAATATGCCATTAATTAGCCGGCGGAGCACGGGGATGAAAGAGCAAGAGAAGGAACGTAGAGTGCAAGAAACTAGTAATAGACTGAACGTGGACAACTTGCAGCGGCAACTTCACGCTCTTGCGACAGGTGCGAGTTATTACGGCGCGGCCGCCTCTTCTACCCCGCACGGTGATAATAACGTGCACGATTCTCATTATCCCGACCAAGTGCGCCTCGTCGCCCGACGTGTCGTTGTCTAACGTAAGAGATATTTACGTGCGTTTACTATCGAAGTATACTGCTCGCGAACTCACGAACTCCGAGGCCTGAAAATAGAAAGACGAAAGAACGAGGTGAAGTACACGCTTTTCTTTTCGTCTCAATCGACATTCGAACTATTATCTCTCTCCTCATTTATTATTTCGTTTCCTGTTGATCGAAGATCCGCCGCGAAACAGACGACGAGAAGTATCTGGACGGTTATACGACGAGACGAACAGCGCGGCGACAAGAGAGTCTGCTCTTGTTTCCCCCGACGGGAAAGATTGTATCGGAAAATCGAATCGGGCGCGTGTGTATGTGTGTGCATGGGTGGTGCGTTCGCTCGCGTGCGAGAGAGTTTGTGTCGGTGAGAGCGGGTCAGTGAACGATTGCGCGCCGCCGCCGTCGCGAGAGCAACGAGAGAAGGAAGGGTATCTCTCTTTCCTTCTCCCTTTTCCTCTCTCGGCTTCGACGCACGTATATGCACGTGCGAAAGCGAGGAGAAACGCGCGCGTGCGCCCCAGCCGGTGTGTACTCGGCGCCCTAACGCGCACACACGCACGTATACACACCCATACGCCGGACGTCGCGTATCGCGCCCGCGCGCAATATATAGAACCTTACAGGTGCGCGAGTATGCGCGGACACACGCGCGCGCGATAGAGACGACAGCGCGCATCCGAAGAGGAGCAGCGGCATAAGAAGGAGGAACAGGAGGAGGTGGAGGAGGAGTTGGAGAAAAGGAGGAGTAGGAGGTGAAGGCAGAGGTGGAGGTAGAGGAAAAAGAAGAGAAGAAGCCAGTGACACCGGGAGGGTCGGTTGTTCCTGGTGTGTAAAGCGGCCACACCGGGGGATACACCTATATATATCTGTGTGTACGTGCGCGCGCGAGGAACCGCGTGTGCGAGGAGATCCGCGGATATAAGCGAAGACGGTGCGCGCGCGAAATTCTCTCCCTCCCTCTCTCTCTCTTTCTTTCTCTCTCTCTCTCTCTCTCTCTCACTCTCACTCTCTCTCTTTTGCGAACAGGGGAAAGAAAAAAAAAAAAAGGAAAACAAAAGTTCGGGCGAAAAGAAATGCGGGTTCGTTGACTGCGCGCCGCCGTCGCGCGATGGCCGCATGCTCGTGCCCGGTGCTGCTGGTGTATAGTGTGCGCGTGACAGGAGCGACGACGACGACGACGATCAGGGCGCGACCGGCGGTGTTGGTGACGACGACGACGACCTCGACGACAGAGGAGATGCCGGCTGCTGCGCGCTGGTCGCACGACGATAGTCAAGTCGAGAAGCAGTGAATCTCTATCGCAGACTTCACTCCGGGGTATTCAACGGCTCGCATCATCACCGGCATCGGCGGACGGCAACTGCGGGGAGCAACGGCCGCTGGTAAATCCGTCGACGAGATTTACGAGGTATGTCTTTCTAAATTTCGTAATTAATCGTTGGATATATCCCGGGTGTCAAGCTGCCAAGAATGACGGAAAAAAATAGGTCAATCGTTTTTTTTTTCTCCGCGAAACGAACGGCTATCGGACGACTAACAATATCGGACCGGCCAGGTCGACTGGCCGGCGATAGCCGGTCAAATAATTCTTTGAGGAGATAATTGTTTTCAGAGAAATAAAATTTATATAAAAAGGAATAGATAAGTATGTACAGTAAAATATAATATCGTAAGAGAAATAATTAAAAATTATATTCATTGTGCCGACACAGATATTCATTGCAAGTAAAAACTATAAAAGAATAGTCCGATATTGATAAATTCGCGATATTTTATGTTAAATATTCATGCATTTTTTATGATTAGCCAAATATAATATTCATGAGGAATAGATTAGGAATAGATTAAGAAGAATTTCATTAATTAGCCAACCAATCGCCGCATAAGGTTTTTTTCTCTCTTTTTTCCTCCTTCTGTCTCTTCTTCTTCTATCTCTTTTTCTTTTTCTCTCCTTCTTTCTCTCTTTTTTTCTCTTTCCAAAAATAAAAATATTCAAAATCTATTATTCTAATGAATATTTTATATTATGCTCACACGACTGCTATACATGTTTGTATGTACTTTTTGTTCTTTTCATTCTTTTTATTCTTGTTTTTCTATCTCTTTTTCTCTCTTGTTGCAAAAAAAATTATTAAAATTATTTCTTACTGAGTGCTTCTGTTAATGAAATATACATGTCTATTAGAAATGTTATATATGAGTGTTTTAATATATATTATATGTATCATTAACATAAAGCATGAAAGTATCAGTAAAGGAAGATCATACTTATAATGAATATTTAATATTTCCTAAAATTCTAAACTCTTGCAATATTTCCATCACCCTGACTGCTCAAAAGAGCTTCTTGTAAGAATTTATCGCATATGTTTGTGACAAACGAATTGCAACTTGGAGAAATAAATGTCTTCGCTTGCCTATGTCAAGCGAGTTAACTTATACCAGTGCTGCAACTCTTGCATCTCTCTCTCCCTCTCTCTCGTACCGTTAATATCTCTAGGATTATCATTTCCTTGCGGTGTAATGTAAAATTTATTACGCGACATTCAACGAGGCGGTCAAGGCTACGTTCGCTATTTCCATAGTACACCGACCTTCGTCGTCATCACGAAAATGTTAGAATTAAATTATCATGATAATAAAGTAATGAACGATTAATGTAAATCGCGCGCTTACCTAGCATTTTTTTTTCTTACGTCGAAGAGGATCGTTTTGAATTCTTAACTTTGAATTTGCATTTACGACGGTCAATTCACTTCACGAATATCACGAGTAATGTATCGTCGTGACCTTTTGCCATTCAGTCGCCCCCGACCATTAACGAGTACATATAATTCGCAATCTGTCTGCGCGCGATGAATTTCATGCCCCTAAATACAATGGAGAAAAGAGTTTTATATAAATCGTTACGTTTATAACATTAAATGTGATTTTGCGAAATAATTACAACAATCTTGAATCTTGATCTTATCATCGTGCGTATTTCATTGCATCCGTAATGACCGTAGTCGACATAAGTTTCGAGTTACGAGAGAACAATTAGACGGGCCGACTTTAGCGTCGAAAGGAACAAATTGACTTTGGAACGATTCCAATAGCGTGAGTCGTACATTCTAATCGGGCAGATTGGAACGAGTTTATATACGCGATTTTTCTCACGTTCTCGCGCTCAAGTCCAAGGAAATTGTATAACAGCGTCTTGTAAAGATTTATGATCTCGCGACAACTTTTAAAATCCTTCCGATCGTGAAAAAGTAGATCATTGAAATAACGCGCGGCTTTATGCCAAGATAAAAAAAAAAATAATGATCAACGAGTTGTATATTGTTGTGAAAAAAAGATTATTAATTGGATGAATATCGCGTGGAGAATATTTATTTTATAAATAAAGGATATAATACAATCTAGTCGATAACACACTATACGTTTACACACTATACAATTGAAATTCTATTGATTTCATTACGATATATCATTGCAGTTGCACTGACGCAATGTTTAGTCAAATGTTCGGGGAAAATAATTATTCGATAACGCTCGTATCAATTTTTTAAATATGGGAACAATGTTGAATAATATTGGAAATAAAACAAAATATAGGTATAACAAATTTCCGACAGATTAACTTATTACAGAGATGTATAGATCGGACAGATATATAAATAATACAGATTTTATTATTTGAGAGAATTTAATTATTGTATTTTTTTCTATTTTATTTTATTGTATGAAATTATCTATGTATGAGTATCAATTTTATTGTACATGTTGAAATATATGTTGTTTTATCTAAATTTGTTATAATCAAATTTTCTTAATGATATTGTATGTTTCTTTTTTGTTATATATTAAAATTATCTTTGAAATACTACAAAATTGAGAAAATATTTTAATAGAATCTTAAAATAGAATTAATTATTATAGAATAAAATAATGAAATAAAATTCTTTATATGATACTTATGATATTATTGTTTATCGAATAATTAAATTAAATAGAAGTGTTGCGTTTTTATCGTAGATGTTTGTAGTTAATCGTGATTTATATTGAAAGAGAAAATATTCCGAAATCTGACTATACGCTTGTGCGTTACATGATAATTAGGTCATATCACGTAACGAATTGAAAAATAATTATATCATGAAGAAAATTGAAGACAATTGGCCAAACGAACGCTTTTTAATTGAATCACGCTCTCAATTGTGACGATTCTTGATTGTCGTACAAGAAACTAGTAGATTAGAAACACTTGTGTTATTTGTGTTAAAATCATGATTAGCGTAGTCGCAAGTTTGCGCCATTCATTTACCCGTAAAGTAATATTTAACAGTTGATGTGTAAAAATTGTTGTGATGCAAATACAAAATAAGTTCTTGCCAGCAATACGTAAAGCAGCGCAAACCGATGTAACATTTTGTCCTCTCGATTTTTTCAGCAACACTTTCTTAGTATTTAATTACAATCGCAATAAATTAATCAAAATATGCTCTACCAGAGTATATAAATACAATCGATATAATGCAATGTAATTGCTTTATAATAATGTTGTGAATATAAGGTTTTTGATTAAGGATGCAATGGAATCGACATATATATTTTAATTATTTTGTCCGGAAACAATAAAAATAAGAAAGCTTTATTTGAATATTTTATTAGAGCTTGACCTGAATACGTTTTTGAAGAGTATTTCATTGTTTTAGAATAGAAATGAACATTGATACACACACACACACACACACACACACACACACTTTAAACATATTATAAATAATAAATCTTTATTCGCGTTGTCTTGATGGAAATGATATTCATTATTTAAATGTATAAAGGGATATTCAAGAATATATAACACACATTTTCATGTAATTTATTTTTGACATTATTTCTATTTGTAAAAGGTGTTTAAATAATATTGAATTATTCATGACGAAATTTGCATCTTTTGTTTGGTGAATATCTAAATTCGGATTATTTACAATAACCGTGTTATTAAATGGCTTAATTAAATTATAAACAAATTTATAGTGAAACAAAATTATCAGTTAGTTGCAGGATAATTTTTTTTAAATCATTTTATTGACAAAAGAGAGAAAAAGTGGAAGAGAGAAAGAGAGAGAGAAAATTTTAACATTTTTAAACTGAAAGTGAGATTCACACATACAAGTAAATTTTTTTAACAATAAATATTACAAAGCAAACCTTGTAATATAGGAATTTAATAACGCTGATGAATAAATTATAATTGTAATGATTATAATTTATATGCAATGATATACATATAACAATTACACAAATATTAAGATTATATCTGTATAAATAAAATATAATGTATATTTCATTTTGTTTTCCAGAAAAAAAGCGTGCATTCATCAGATCGCATGAAACGAAGAGAGATAGCGAATTGAAAAATTTCTTGATTTGAGTGTAAAACTTTGCGATCTATATCCTTTCGCGTGTATTCGTTCGAGCATTCGTTCTTTCAAAAAGTTTGACGTCGAAAAACTGTCACACTGCTCCTTTAATGCATCCACGGAATCCAACACGCAATGTAACACATTGTACAACGGGCTTAAAGTTCTGATGTCCAAAGACCGATCGGTTCTATCAGAGATATCTCAAGAGCTTTCTCGATTTTACCGAGAAAAGACTTCTCTCAAGAAGACTATCACAATTCAACGAGACGAACGTTTACTGTGTCCAGAATCCTGCAATCCACGCTCTACGATCAAACTCAGTCGTCACGTATAGATTGACTGTTGGAAAAAACATTACGAGGAATTGCACACCTCATAGTCGTCCTCGTAGACGTTAAGATCGAGTTGCGATAACCAATACACTCAAGATTCGATCACGACCGCTGAATCATCCACCTTTAAAGTCTGGATTCCGTTCGGTATCTGCATTCTTTCTCGACAAGAGAGACTTCGCGATCGTTCACCGTGTGAGACGAATCGTTATCGGCACGGGTTTCCGTAAATCGCTCTGTTATTATTATTATATACGCGATCTACTGTCGAGTGCGCGTTCGTGCCGAGTAGCAGGCTCGTTTTGATCGTCGATGAACGTGATTCGGTGCCGAGAAAGTGAAGCTTTAATTAACTCGCGTGTGGCGATCACGTTGTCTACGTGCCACATTGTCTAGGAGGCGGATCGCCCATTTGGAAGACCCAACCGAAGAGGCGGCCAGCTGTTAATCGGCAGCCACCGCGGTGGACATGATTATTTCAAAGGATCTCTTCCTCCTTGGCGATCAGGATTATCTGCGCCTTCCCGTTAACGAGAAGCGCCAGCAACGGGCAATGGGCCGGCCGATCATCAATGCTCCCAGGTAAGAAGACCAGTCATGAGATTCTTATCTATATTTTTACTCTCATTTTTATTTCACACTTGAAAGACTAAGAAAAATAGAAATAAAACAGTTCCGGTGATGTCTTTTAATTCTCGAGCAGAAATTTTTTAAGTGTCTATCCAAATTGAAAATTTGGTTTTTTTTTTTTTTTAAATTCCAGATAACGTCTTAAGAAAGTTCTGTCGATAAATATTGAGTATGATTCACCGAGATACCGTGTAAAATATAAAACATTATTATTAATTTTCCTCGTTTTATCTAATGACGAAAATTGACATATCCTTGAAAATTCTCATTTTTACATTTTAATCGGAAAATTTTATTAGAAAAAAAAAAATTTACTATTGATGCTTACGCATAAAATGGCATCTCTTCTGCAATTAACAGTCTCGATACACACTGGGAAGGCAGATTTATCGTTCAGTACATACAAGATAATCCGTGTGCACACTTTCAGCGCACATTTATTGGCTCGCGAAATGACCATTGATGGATTTTCTATTAGGCGGTTTCTTTCGCCGCGCAGAGAATCGGCAAGTAGAAGCGTTCAAACATATCAAGTGCACACGAGATGCATTAAAAACGCGATGTATTTACACACGGTGTGTCGAGATCGAGAGATTTATGCCGCAACTAATCGATTCGCCGCTCTATTATGAGCTTTATGATTTTTACAAGAAAAGTATGTTGAGGTACGCTCGAACATCGAACGTTCGTCGCTCCGTTTCCTCCTTCCATCGATATGATTTTAATGTTGTTACTCGCGCGTATCACTGATAACAGTGACTGGCGAGTCTTATCGCGGCTATGCTACTTAGAGGATCAATGATACGCTCATTTATAAATAATACGCCGTACGATTTTTATCATACTGAATAAAATCTGACCATCGATCAATGGATCTTCCGCAAAATTTGCGCCAGATAATACGCGCGCGTTATCTGAAAAATATTATTGTCCGTTCCATTAAGCGATATTTTTATATCGTCGAAACACGTGCGAGATACTTCGCATACGTAAACGTTGCGAAACGAGCAACGATAAAGTACTTAATTCTTTTTCATATTTAACTTTTGAATTATTCATACTCACGAGATAAAAGATTGGAAAGAGATGAGTTACCATATGATTATCATAATGATACTTAATTATTCATGTATTTGAAAGATACAAAATGATTAATTATAATTACACTTAATTATCTGCAATATTTACATATGTGTGCGTGTGCATCGGGAAAGAAATGGCTTAATTTGTTTTGTCTCCCGACGACGTAAATGTTGGATGACACCGCGAAACGCGGATTTCGACGCAGGTTTCTTTTTTTTTTCTTTTTTTTACCTACACAGATAAAGAGAGAAGCGCACACACGCACGAGGATGTTCACGGCGCTGTTTGCCTCGTGTCGGCGAAAATAGGGAGACATTCCCTTGCGCGACGCGTGCGAATTGCGACGTCGCGCTCTTATTTACCTTGTAACCTAGAAACGTTCGCGATCGAAAGAAAAATCGGTAGTTTCTCCCGCGGAGAAAAATCGAGTCTTCTGCCTGCGGATGAAATTGTTCCAGTTTCCCATGCGTGACCCACTGTTAGGGACTCGCGCGCCTCTCTCGCGATACTGCTCCCTATGCACAATCTCAATCGTGCACATTTGCCGTCTCTCGGCAAGTCCGTCCCACCTTCTTTTCGTTCGAGACAGATTTCTTATTTTGCTTGTGCCGATTTTCTAATCGCAGTTAATTCCGCACAATCTCCAGTGTTTTCTACACCTCGACGATAATTTCTTTTGTATCACGAAACACTCTTCAAAAACTACAAAGTTGAGTCTTCCTCCGTTGCTCGCGACGGATCAATCATATATATCGCCATCGTAATCGTACGGCTGCGATACGAATAATTGAAAATAATTAAAGATACTCGACATTTCTAAATTTGCATTTGAATAAACTTTATAACTTTATATAATAGCTAGACATATAGATATATCTGTTCACGAAATAGGCTGGCTATGAAAAACAGAGATAAAATAAAAAAATATCGCGTAACGAAAAAGAACGCAATGATTTAAAGAGGAATAATAATATTAATAGCCGATATTTGTGAAACGACTATTAATGATCACCGCATATTTGAAAAAAGAAAAATCTCTTAAATATTTTGTACGAAATAAATCTTGCTGAAAGATTATATAAAAGTTTGTTAGAAGAATACATGTATATATGAAATTTTTTTTTTTAAAAACACTAACAGATATACTTATTTTTTTCCGCGAAGTAATCGACATCTTATGTGTCACGGTTTGCGGTGTCACGCGAGAGCAAGAAATTCACATAGCTACTTCGAAATCTTTCGTTTCGCTGCAGCAGGCATAACATTGCCATAAAAGTCTTTAGCGATAAGTGGATTTCTCTCGATGTCACTTTTACAATATTGTATTACATTATTGTATTCAAAATATTCTTTCTATTCATGGAGATAATTGTTAATTTGCTCTATTTAGAATGAATAGACATTTATAGATGTAGATATTTATGAATACATATTTAATAGATAAAATATAGGGTTGTAGAAGTCAAAATTTTAAGACAATGACACTTTTTAATACAGAATTTAAAATTATTTAAGCCATATAATTTTCTTATATTGATAAAATTATAAAAAAACAAAAATTTGAAATATCTTATTCAACAAACCTAGTCGTCATGTTTCCAACGTGCGTCACGCACGATATTAATTTGTACCTATTCTATAGTTGCGATGTCCTCGACTTGCAACGTGCGGATATCGATTTCAACGACCTCGATCATTAAATTGTATTGAAAAGAGAGAGAGAGAGAGAGAGAGAGAGAGAGAGAGAGCAAGTTGATATAAATATCCTTTGTATCGTACACGTAAACTTTTATGATGTTCTGCATGTTATTTTCGAAGAATTTATTTCTATTTAAATGCTAAATTTAACTATAGCTAATTTAAACTGTTGAATTAAGAAGTGTACAAGTCACTTTTCGCATTATATTTAAAAGAATTATTTTTATTAATTATTTTTTTTTTCTTTTGTTTATTCAGAAAATTGCTATTTGCGATTATTATCAATAATTTAAGCTGCTTAGTATCTCTTATCTTTGATATAAAAAACATTATGAGACATGAAAATAAAATAATTATTTTTTATACATGTATGATTTTTTTTATATAGTTTACTTTTTATTCGATTAATCTTTTGTAAATCGGTATCTTTAACACAGTTATAATATATTTTGTGTTATGCGCGATTAAAAAGTTTTTCGAATTAAAGCGATTTTCTTGGATTTAAAGTTTGCAAGCAATTTACAAGCTGTCATAAGTCGGCTATTAGAAAACGCATTCTCTTGACGAGTTTACTCCTGCGTAAAGAATAACGAGAGTATTTTATTTAAGTACAGAAGTGGAACGAAAAATAGGGAAAAAGAAAGAAAACGGGGTACTCCACTGTCACCGTGTATAGCGATGAGATGAAATTGAGGACGGTGGCAGAAGACCATGCTATTAAACAGATTGAATATTACCCTATATTTGGGTAGATGTGCAATCAATAGTTTAGAAAAATGCGCTATTCGTCTTCGCAGCTATGTGTCCTTGAATAAAACCTATGAGCTTCGCGCGCGCAATTTGCCACAGAATGATGACGCATATACGTGCTTTACCGTGTTGTGTTGCGTTGCGTTGTCAAGAAGCTCGTGCGCGATTGTTTTATACTTTTTATAGTAATATTCATATCGAAGACAAGTCGCGACTTTTAACAATTGGCCCTGAAAAGTAATTCGGGAGAGGAGAGTATTTTTTTTATTGTAATAAAATGAGACATATATCGCGCTCATATTTTTCTATCATAAATTTTATCTTTAAAAAAAATTATTTTCCGCTTTTGAAAACAATATTAGCTGTTTTTCATTTCAAATCGGGAGTATAGATCGGGATTATACATCCCCGATCTACGATTAATCTACAATCCGCAATAACTGTGTAGAATATTCCACTATTATTTGTCGCGTTGGAAATTATTATTTAAAACGGAAAAACATGACATTTACGCAAATGATAAGATATAAAAAATAAAGCATCAGTAAAATATTTTTAATAAGCTTATAATCAAAATATTATAAACAAATTATATAAAAGATAAAGTATCGTGAATATTTTCACTCTTGCATATCAATTTATAATATTTTAATTAGTTGTGTTAACTTTTAAGTAATGCAATACGTATCACATTGATACAGATATCAATATTCGTACAAATCATGATATTTCATATCATCGGGAGTAGAGAGTAATTTACAATAGTATAAGAAACTTCCCCCTCTTCCCGCTCCTTGTTAATTTCATCGTCCACGACTTCAATCGTAGCGCGCGAATATCACACGCTCGTTCGGCACGAAAAGTACCGCGCCACGTTGCGTTGCATCGCGTCTCGTCGCGTCGCACAAACACGAAGGACGAATCTGCGAGGCAACGGGCGAGGCGAACGCATGAACTACGAGGAATGCGAATGGCTTGATCAAGCCCGTTTAAAACGAAGCGCTCCCCTCGTCGCGAGCCGACGACGTCGCTGACCTGCCTCACGCGAGTCGTTCTACTGTCTCGCGTTCTGGGTATACTCGTTCTTCCGTAGAAAGACAGCGGGTGAATATATAAGGCATATCCTTCTCCTAAATTGGCCGAGCTTTGGAAGGAAAAAAAAAAAAAGAGAGAGGAGAGGTAGCATCAAGGCTGATTTTTCGAACGGTGAATAAAAAGGCAATTTGGGTGTATTAGATTAAAAATACAATCACATTATACGCTTAATTTCTTTTCTGAATGAACGATCCCATTTAAACAATTATATATTCGAAGTATAATATCGGTTGAAATCAACTTTTTAAAGAAATAAATATCTTTTCTCGTGATTTATCTTGTCAAATTTTCAGAAAATTGTTAACGAGTTTATTTATTGTAATACGAAGAAATTTTTATTGATATATTTTATCTCACACGTACACATGTTTAATTTCTATTTACATTAATCATTTTTCAATATTATGTATGTGTATGTATAAATTATCTGAGGACTTGTTAAAAAACACTGTACTAACTTGTAGTAAAGTAGTATTATCTCTAAACCATTATGCTTTGATAATGTTGAGAAACAATAGGATTTAAATGCATAAAACAAATTTTAATAACGCAAAATATATTTTATATAGCGTTTGTAACAACTGTAGCTTATTTTTACAAAATTTATGGTAATACAATAACAAAAATTACTGTGAATATACGTGAAAATATATATTCATTTTCATTTAATCTTCATATCTACATTTAATCTTCATATTTACATATTTGTGTAGATGTATCTTAACATATCTATATATTTCTCGACAATATATAAAAATACATAGATGCAAATTATACCAGCCGTTATCAGGAATTATCTGCGATAAGCGCGAGAGGGAGGATAGCCGCTTTGACCTTGCATGCAAAAGGCATGAATATCTGAAGCCGACTTTGAAAGGAATGCAAATGTGTCTCGACTTAAGACAACCCACGAGGGTTGTCTTGAAACACCAACGAAGCGGAGCGGAAAGCTTGCTTTCTGCTCGATATATATATTTTTTATTCGATGAGATGCGCGATCATGAGCACGATGATTATGATTAATCATTCACTCAGTGGCAACATGTAGCTATGCTTTTACTTATATGCGATGCTGCCGCAAAGTGAGAAGTTCCCGATAAAGTTCATTGTGTCGCTCGATATATTTACATACGTTACTAACAATAAGATGCATAGACGCTGAAACATTTAGTTTCTTTTTTCCGAATGTAGTAAAAAATAGCGTAAGAATTATATAGCTTCAACGAAGAAATGGAAAAAATTGTTATCATAATTAGTCTTATTGATCTTATTCGAAATCGCGCTCTCGAGAGAGGTGACAATTTTCGCTCTGTAAAATCCAGGAGTGTCTTCCTCAAGAAAGAATTTAAATTCGATCCTTCTGCTTTAAGAAGAAACACGAGATGCCTAGCGAGCGTAACGCTGACCTACCTCACGCGAGAAACGGCTTTTGGAGACGCGCGCGCTTATTATCTATCGCGTTGTTATACGAGCGGCTTGTCCTCTCTTTCATTTCGAGTAAGGAGCGAGAGAGAAAGAGAGAGAGAGAGAAAAAGAGAGGAGAGATAGAGCCAAGGATGTTTCGTGTGGGCCGGACGGCGGGGCCGGAAATCACGTTCGCGACTGTTAAACGCGAGAGTGCGGCCCGTAAGCCGAATTGAAAGAAGCGCACACACACCGCTGTTATGCACTTTAGATTTAGTGGGCAATTTTAGCGGGTGCACTTATTACCGACCATGTGCTGCGATTATGGGTTTCGCCAAGGGACATACTCTGAGCCGGCATTGGGGCAATAACAAAGACGGCTCATGCTTGCTGCTAATAAATTTACAGTTGCAGCACAGTTTGTTTACAATGTTTTGAAGGGAAGAAAAGAGAGTAAAGACTTTATGTAGTTAACTTGAACTGAGTACATATCGAAATTTAAACTTCTTTCTTCTCTCTCTCTGCTTAAATTATATCAATAATAATATTTTGAACCTAAAGCATTTGTAATAAAATAAACGATATTATTTTGTAACTTGTACATTTAAACAATATTTATTTTATAAAAATCTAAAAATCATTATATTTTAATTTTCCGGATTATTATTAAATCGAATTCAACAAGCTTATTACATCTATTATAATTCGATGAAGAAGAAAGATGAGGGAAAATGAAAAGATTATATCCCTACTAAAAAGAAAAAGAAAGAAAGAAAAAAATCTAAGTTAAACGAGCAAATGGTGTGAAAAGTATATAAGGAAAATAGACGAGATAAACGGCTAGCCAACAATTCGCTTTTATATCTATATACGTGTGCCTACATCATAAACAAATATACATATGTGTATTATATACAGAGTGTAACCGAAATATATCATTATTTCTCTCAATAATGAAATCTTTGATTAATTTACAATAGATCGTATTTTTTATAAAACGAATTGAATACTTTTTCGGCAAGCTATTTCTAAATAAGAATGTAATATACTTAATATTATGTTAAGTTCATTTAAAGTAAACTAGAGATTAAGATTTAATTATTTTATCATCACTTTAAACAAGTTAAAGCTTAACACATCGGTATTCGGTCCATAATTTGTAACAGAAAACTGTCGATATCACATTTTTATTAAAAAAAAAAAAAAAATCGATTCTGAATTAATTAGAGATTTTTTTAGACGAAAGAAATGACAAACAGATAACTCTCAGCGACACTCTGTATTATACGGTTGCAAACGCATTGCGCAGTGTGGCTCCTTTGTTATCGCTCTTGTTGCCGTCCCAGTTTCTTCGCTCCGATACACGCAACGCGTTTCAATACGAAGTACTGTACAATGCTATTTGCTTTGAGTCGCTCTTTGCTGAAACAATGGCACGATTTGTGTCTTCGCATCGTCCTTGTTAAACCGATTAAGTCAACTTTGAGAAAGTGACGGTTTGCCACTTCGATCTCCGATAAGCGCATTCGATTCTATTGAAATTCTTTTTAAAAACGAAGTAGCAACATCAATATAGATAATCAAAAAATTTTAAGTACACATGTCTTGTATTTTTTTATCTCAAGCTATTATAACATAATAGAAATTAATACATATGAAATTAATGTATATAAACATTTACATTTTATATTATAACGATAAGTTAATTGATTAATGAGTTATTTTTAAATCTCTATCTCGTATTGATTCAATATTTACGTTGATGTTTCGCTTTTGATAATAATCACTGATAACGTGATCGCTCGTTTGCTTAGTCATTCTTTCGTGCAAAATGCATCTTTTTATTATATTCACGTATTAAAAATTTTATATATAATTGTATTATTATAATGCTGACAATATTTTTTGCTATTATGTCTTTTATTATATGATTTGCTAATAGAATAATGTTTAATAGAAAAATTGTTCTGGTAGAATATAATATGCGAGGATATAATGAAAAAAATATAAATATAAAAATCTATGCTTCTGCTTCAATTATCCTTACGTATAGAGCTCTCTTTCTCCCTCTCTCTCTCTCTATCTCTATTTTTGTGTCTATAACTTTATAATGATAGCATCGAAATCGCAGTTCTTTTGGGGAAAAGAAGACAGGCGGCTGGTATGAGAAGATCACCCTCCGCGGTAACTGCTCTTGCGCCGAAGACCGCTTCGCGTCCGTACAGAAATAGCCTTAGGAGCCCGACGACTACGCACGCCGAGACGCGTATTATATAGCGGTACCACACTCTCGAGAATGCGATTATTTTCTCGCGATCGTTGATAGCGCGATCCCCCTCTCCGCGCCTGCGACAGAAAATCAAACACACTGCCTATTTTGCCCGTCTTTGAAAACAATGCGATGTCTCGGCGCATCCTGACCTCGACGCAGAGAGAAAAGAGAAAAGTTCAATTAAATCTTTTAAATTATTACGATTAAAGTTAACGATTGGATTAAATTTAGGTATAATAGACAAATTTTCTTTTAATAGATCAAGTCAGTATAAATTTAAAAAATAAATACACGGATACAAACTTTAAAATTGATGTCTAGACACGACTAGACACATGCTAGACACATGCACAATGTTCACACTTCATGATTTTTATAATAGCCAAGAAATGCTCGATATGGAAAGTTGACTGCTATAATATAAATGAAATATCATAAGTGCTTCGAAGGGGAAGTAAAACGTTGTAAAAATTGAAATAATGAGAAAATTATCGTATGTTATTACGATTTCGATTGTTATCATTTTCACCACGCCCATGTTAAAAATATGAGAACTTTCGATTCGCCATTCTGAGGTCGGGATGCATTTCGTATAGTACGGTATTCCCTGACTAGTTCTTGAAAAGCTGTCCAGCTGGAGGCAATAAACATTCTCGCTGACACGATTATTGCAGCCACGCCGACAGGATCTATTAAAAGTCGTGTCGATGATGCGTGTTGTAGGCGCCCGATCGTAAAAACTTTGTTTACGAGGGCGAAGATACGAGCGGTCGCAAACTCATTAGACTTTGAGCCTGCTCTTAAGACGAAGCAGATACATTCCGCAAAAGGCAAATTTATTTTTCGCTGATAAGTCTGCACCGACCAACTAATCAAGTAATCAGCGAATATTTTATCGTTCAAAAAACCAATTTTTGCATTATGTCTTAAATATAATAAAAGCTATTTAATTGATTGATTTTAAAATGAATGATTGTAAAATGAAATAATTTTATAAATAAAAACGATTAATTTCGTTATATTGTTAACATTTCTTTAGTTTCTTTAGAATCTTTAGTTACATTCGTCGTTTTTACATTTTTACATCATATTATATTATAAATATCTCACTAAGGAGTTTGCGCGACTCTTTCTAATATCATGTAAATAAAAAAATTTTTGTGTATTTATTTAAGAAGAGATAAAAAAGTTGCACAGAAAATTATGAGGAAAGATATCAAACATCTCGTGTAAAATATTTTAAAGAATTATTTCAATAATAAAACATGAATAATTTTTGATATACAAGAGCAAAGATTGAAAGAGTAAAAATGTAATTTAGATTTTTAATTTAAGGCTTTTTGTAAATATTTTAAGTTGAAACCTAGATAAAAGAGTTTTCAAACATAAAAAAAAGTTTTAAAATGAGAAGTTTTTCCTACATCAAATAAAAATTGTTCAATCAATTTTTTTTTGTTGAAAAAAAAATTGACACTAAATTTTTTGACAAATTTTTTATTGGAAGTAAAGCTGTAAGAGTTTAAGACATTTTTTATTTATTTTATTGCATTTATATTATGCATATAAGTTTATATGTATTATAAGTTTATATATATGTATTATTAAATTTTGATGTAGACGATTATGTTATTTTATTCATAAAAGAATCTGTGCTAAATTGAAACAAAGTCAAAGTAAAGTCTTTTATCATTTAGCATATTTAACGATCATCATTGGCGAGCTTAAGAGATGGCCCTCGTGATCGGCAAATCCGATATAGAATAACGAGGGCGAAAACGAGCGGAGGTGAAGGGGTAGAGAAATGATAGAATTTAATGTCGACGGCGCGCCGTTTGATAAGATGGGCAATATATGCATGTACAATCATTGTGATCATCGAGTCGTTAGTCGCTACTACCGCGTCGCACTGACCTTTAAGCACGGGGGTCAATTCTGGTTGTGTTCCTTCGTCCGTGTCACGTACTTATGTGGTGATTTTCTCATGATGCGCCGTAATTGACGCGCCTACCTCAATCCCGTCACACTTTCGCCGGATGCGATTTTTGTTGCGTTGTCTCGCGATGCGCTTCTGTTGAATGCAGGGATTGAGAGAGCGAGTGTAATTTTTTTTTGTATAATCAAGATTTCGTTATACGATTTGATTATACGCGAAATATATATATATAAAACGCGAAGTTTTCTATATTTATAATTGCAGATTTAGAACTTTTATAAAAGCGACGATCGATATCGGTATAATTTTAAATGAATTCAGATTCTATATCATAGGAAATGGTTTTTAAATTAATTCGCGAAAGAATTACATTTTAAAAAATAAAAATTCCTTTAATTATTCAGGAGTTTAAAATATTTTTTATTTATTATTGTATCATTCGGTATTTATTTTGTTAATTTCATCGAATTGAAAATATTGTTTTAAAAAAAAAAATCAAGTTTGGAACCGATTGGAAAACTAGATAGATTTGGGACAAAGTGTTATTTTCAAAAGCTTGTATTTTGGACGTTTTCTTGCGAAAATGGAATTGGTTCAGGTATGTGTTATCACGTATATCACGAGCAGGTGTAATCGAACTGTATTAGTGTACCGGATATAGAGAACGGTAGAATATTGCGTCGGTAGATTATACCCGCATCATTCGTAAATGCAATTCGTCTACGACGTTTACACATGTTCGCATTTGCTCGTCTCGCGCGCACTTGTCGCATAAGCGCGCATACTATCATGCGGACAATATATACGAGAGGAGTGTCGGTGTGTCTATATACAAAAGGCGCGCTGTCATACATAAAGTGCGTAGTATCTCGTAGGACTCTCACTCTCGGCGGTATTCGCGCACACACGACGCAAGCAACATGCCTTTGCGTAGAATGAGTGAGTCGTATTGAAATTCGTATCCCGGGGGGGCACGCGTCCTCCTCTAATAATTCTTTCTTATTTATAGTTATTAGACTAGACTTGCCGCAATGTAAGATGCAATTAATTTACTTAAAAAATATCATACATTTATCAAATCACAATCTCTTTATTAATTCAAATAATTGAAGCGTTCAATAAAATCAAAGCGATGTAACATTTATAGAGATTTCACATTTTACGAATATCTTATTGTAGTTGACTCATATATCTCTTCGCGATTATCTTATCAATTATTTTGGAATCCTTAATTTCGATCTTTTTAGATCTTTTCTCTTTTCAATATCGAATAATTCTATATCTGTCGTCAAAATTATCACGGTGCTGTATGTAACATATAATATCAGCTTACGTAAAACGAGTCATCTGTAACGACAGCTCGCATAGCGATCGATGAGCGCTCTTTCTCTCTCTCTCTCTCTCTCTCACCCTAGTCCATTAATGTCCAATGCTGTACAGTTGAATGCGTGCATCTGCGTCGTCTGCATTGCCGCTATGACCGTTGCGCTAGAGAGAGGAGACGGCCAGAGTACGATCGAGAGTAGATACAGAGGAGGGAACCTGCGACAAGGGAGGGATAGGGGTAGAGAGAGAATCTATATAGGTGGGAGAAAAGGAGGGAAAGAGGACAGAAGGAAAGGACGAGAGGCAGGAAGAGACGGAACGAGATACGAAGTATCGGTGGCGGCGTTGAGGGGTGGTGCGAGAGCAGTGGCGATACTCTCGGTGAGAGAAAGATAAAGGGAAAGAGTGAGCGAGAGGAGGAGAGAGAGAAAGAGAGAAGGAGAAACAGCACGCGGATCGCGAGATAAAGCGAGACGTTGCGATCCGAGAGATCGTTGAACTCGAGCCAGTGAGCGCAGCAGTCTGTGCTCAATGCGCGGCTGCGTGAATGTGCACGCGTGCGCGCTCGCGCACCACACGAACACGGGCGTGTGTTAGGGCACATCGGTGGTGCATTGATGTACGCGCGATGCGGTATCGCGACCGAGAAGGTGCACACGTTGGGGAAGAGCAGAGAGGAGGAGGATGTTGATGATGGTGCGACGGGATGGCGGGGAGAGGGGGGAACGGGTGGAGAGAATAGAGAGAGGGAGAGTTGGAGTAGTGGAGAGGGAAGCATAAGGCCAGGCCAGTCAGTAACGATGTCATTAGTTTAGTCAGTCAGCGAGTCAACAAGTACGGTCTTTCACAGACGTTTCAAGTGGGTCCTGTGGGCCTCTTTCTCTCTCTCTTTCTCTCTCTCTCTCTCTCTCTCTCTCTCTCTCTTCATGCCCTCCCTTTTTTTCTGCTTTTTATGGGCCCTTCGCGCCGCTGGCGAGCGGGGGGGCCTTCGGGGAATATCGCGATTGACTGACCCCATGCGTCGCGATTGCAGGAGCACGCATTACCAAGCGTCATGACGATTCAAGTTCGATTCAAGTGCATTTTGCGATCGCTTTTCAAATAATCGACGAAGCGTTCGTTTTTTAAGGCAATTTTTTAAATATTGTTTCCTTATGTTTTCGTTTAAGAATGTTTTGCTGAAAATATTGCTATTAAAGATATAAAACTTGGGCTATCGATAAAAAGTTTATAGGTAGCATAGATATAATAAGAATTATGTTTGTTTGAATTATTTACAATACTTCATTGGAATTAATATTAAATGCTTACCTAAATGTTTAAAATAAATGACGCTTTATATTTACATATATTATAAATTTACACATCATAAATTTTAGTCGATTTTTCAATTTTTTTAGAATCTTTTTATTCAACAAAATAGATCCCTTAAACATATATAGAGATCGATATAGTTTCGGTAAAATACAGCATCGAAACCTGAATTCACTGGATTTGAATCTATATTTAAAATTTAAAATTTGGGATGATCAAAATGTACGCACAAGTATCGCTGAAGCTGTTTTATTGATTGGTTTTATTGATTGACTTATTTATACGTAAAAAAATGTCAAATTTCGCATTAAATTATACATTTCAAGTTTAATAGTCGTTGTTCATGTAAAGTCCTAGAGATCACAGGCATTTCATGCGTACATCGCGGTGATTACATTATAATCGAGCGGTCTTGATGAACGATGTACCTTTGTCACCGCAGCATTACGTTAACCGCCAATTAAAGTCGCCGCGTCTCTGTGGTTTAACTCTGTGCGCAATTTCTTAATCGCGCACGTTTTCACGAACAATATACGCTGTCGTAATAAGGTTTATAGATCGTGTTTCTCTCTATGCCGCCGATGATTCGCGTCGTGAAGAAAAAAAAACGCGTCGTAAAATAATCTCAGTCGGAATCTTGCGTTTTTTGCTGAAAACTTTTTCATCTAGAAATGCGAACGTCCGTAAAACGCGCATACTCGCGATTGCAATCTGATGATATCGTCTAGTTACGACGAGCAACTCTGGCTTCTAACGAGTCGTAATTACGTGATAATTGATACCCACCGTTTTCTCCCTGCCAGCTGATTGTGCGGTGTCATCGTAATAAGAAATTCGCTCCTCCGTACGTGAGATTCTCGCAGCTCCTCATGCGTTCATAATGCATCTGTTCGTCTGCAAATCACACATGTGAGATGCTGAGATTCCCGTAGTCGAACTGTTGAAGTGTAATTTTTCTCATTATTGTTATTCCCAGAGTTTGAGAGCATAATTCGCGTTGATACGTAGCGTTAATAAATGCCGTTATTTAGCACGCATATTTATAACGTGTAAGAGACATTTGGTTGACCCGTTTTCTATTTACGTTCTGAACTGCATTCGAATTTCATTATAACAGATAGACAGAGCCAAATTTTCATTATAACAAAATTTCAGTTTCCCAGTTAGTGTATCAATATACAAAGTATGTTAGAGTTACCGCCGACTCTTTTTTTTAGGGTCAATTCATCAATTGAAATTGTGAAATACATAAATTTGACATAAAGATGAAAAAAATTTATTTATTTTTCACTTAAAAAACACTTCTAAAGAAAGTTTTAGTGTATTTTGATACAAAATAATTTTTAATATTATTATATTATTATAAGTATATGATTATTTTTAATTAAAGAAGTATCAAAATTACGTAAAAATAAAAGAATGAATTTTTGATTGAGAAAGATATATTTGAAGGATATATAATCTTCAAGTTTTATTGAACACGCTTTTCTTTTTAGCGTTTATCCTTTATTACACATCTGCTTCAAATTTTTTTACACTTTCCATTATTTACATATTTTTCTTTTTGTCGCCATTTTATTTTCCACAATTTAAAAAATAGGATCTTATTTATATATAAAATTTAAAATTTTACAGATTGCTTTTTATATTCTCTCCATAAATAGCTTGATAGATGGACAAATTTCTTGATAAAGAGATATCTTCTTCGCGAGAGAGCATTAGATAAACATTAGAAAACGCGCAGGCTCGCTTCTTCTCAAACAAGTTGGACAAAAAATTTATACCCGCTTGTCGTACGTCGCGTAGAGTCATACACGTCGGTGAATTCCATAGCCGGCTGTTGATTGGAAGTTTCCCAATGCGTTTTCGCGCCTCCCGTAATAATAATAACCGCGAGGAGCACACACAATCCCCGCCGAACGCCGCGCGTTGTGCAACGCTATAACCGCGACGTGCTGCTGCACCCGCCGTTGCAGCACCCATCGCTGCACCACCATCATCGACACCACCACCACCACCAGCACCGCCGTCACCTCTGCCACCGCCGCGGTCGTCGTCGTCGTCGTCGTCGTCGCTAGACGAGAGAACGCGCGCGCGCGCGCGCTCGTCACTCGCTCGCACGGGTGGCGGCAGACGCCTACATGTGAGTGTTTTATACGCGGGTCAATGACTCGGTCGAGTGCATAGTGCCGCGCACGCGCCGGTATGTATATGTGCATGTATACGTGTAAAACGACGCGATATGGGCCCCGCGCGCGCGCGCGCTGCGCAATGCGCGTGTATATAGTGCGTTAAATATGTTAATGTACAGTGAGCTCTCTCTTTTTCCTCCTTCTTTCTCTTTCTCTCTTTCTCTCTTTGACTCGATAGTGCGACTAATATTCCATTGCCACGTTGATCCGTCGGCAGTATTGCATTTTTGTCTTGGACCGGTACGGTGTACCTGCGAAAAATGCCAAAGGCTCGAGATTGAGCAAAAGATATTCGTGCTCCTTCTCGTGCATATATATCTGTTTTACAGAATTGCAAGATAATTAGAGACACATAAATAATTTTTTCTTACTTTAATATTTCAGTTTCTATTTTTTTAGAAAGCTGTCAGATTTTTTAAATGATAATCTTAATTTTTCTTTTAAACAGGAAGAATAAAACATCTAATAAATATCGTCTGCATATTTTTATTACTTTTTCTCAACTCAACTTTATTTATAGTGCATCATATTTTTTAGAATCAAAAATTTTATAATTAAAATTCTATGATACAATTTGTGTGCAAGACAGTGTACAAATGAGTAAATTTTTGTGCAATTTTGTCATTTTTGAGTTATAATTTCGTGTCTTTATTCTTTATTTGTTTTCTCTTTAAATGAACTATAATTGAAATGACAATTTAACAACGTATAATTCGAATCTTGTACATCATTATTTAGCTAGCTATTCTTGATTGAAATGTTAAAACATTAATATATATATATACAATATATACAAATATAAAATATCATTTTTAATGGTCTCTAAAAAGTAGCCAGTACAATATCTGAAAAGGAAAGAAAAAGTGTAATTTTCTAGATACATATGTGATATTTTATTTTCTCCGAGATTTCGCTTTCTTTAAGTGTTTAACTTCCCAATTTGTGTTACTTTATATATGACGGAACTTTCTGCAGTTTTTCGTACCGTCGCGTGCAAGTTAAATTGGTAGAAACCAGATGCTACTGGATAATAAGAATTTACCGCGTCATTTATTTTGCTTTCCGCTTCGATCCTATTAGAGAGGCGATACGTGCTGCTATTAGAACCTACAATGTCTCTGGTATGTGTATACCTACGATGTCCATGGCGTGTATACGCGCAGCATTTGCGCATATACACGCCTCTTATATCACGCTTCATTAAACAGTTAATTAAGTTAGGTAGTTAATTAGTTTAATAGTACACGCGTAGTGCAAGTGTGCACGGATTCGGTATGCGATTACAGCCACCGAAATTCATCGTCAATCTTCTCAACGTATTTATGACTGGATTGCTCTCTCGTAATATTTAAGTGGAATCTAATCGCTTCGCGCTCTGAGCAATCGCATTGGAATCCGATTCCTGTGTTCCATTAACGACTTTCGGGTCATTCGAAAGTAAAATGTGCGCAAAAAATAACAAAGCAATTACGTGGAATGATATTTTCGCTTATTATTGCAATTATATTATGATCTTTTGTTTTGAAATAATAGTTTATTTGATAACTAGTACTTTCGATTGTAATCAATTATCACGCTAGGTGCAATCGATATTGTACATATAATCTATTATGTATGATATAACAAAATATCTCTTTAAAAATGAATGCATGCAGACATATTGTTTTTACTTTTCAAATATAGTATGGTTCTGAGATATTTTTTTTATAATAATAATTAAATATATAAATTTAATATTTAGTTATTTGTCAAGGTTGAGGAGGCTTTACGAACTTTTTAACTAGGCCGTTTATAATTCAAAATTGAGCGAACATAAAAAAATTCTTTTAGGGAAATATAGGCCTCGTAACGGTATATACCTTCTCCGAAAACATCTCGAATAGATTAAATTCCAGAACTGTCTGTGATGCAATCACGAAGATGAAGGTCGGTATATGTACGGAATTAATAAACCGTTTGTTGACTGTCGTAAGGACATTTATCTCGTAATGTGATTCGTGACATCAAGTAAATTCATTCAATTCGATGGCGTTCAAGCATTTTATAACGCACGATGCCTAATGAATCTAACCGCTAGAATATACCGTGGAAGGTGAGTGACCTGTCTGAATGTGTTGAGATGCATTTGTTGATCTAACTGTGACAATGAAATTACTGTTAGACGTGTTGACAAATACAAAAAAAAAAATCGTATCGTTGTATTCATCAGAAAAGTTTCAAAACTTTTATTTTTTATTTTATGATACATTTTTGGACGACAGGGTATATATGAATTTTCCTTGTATTCTTATTGTCCGATATAAAAACATTATATCGTAAAATAAAATTTAGTAAAATTCTTAACGACATTTTATACACATAAAATACACATTCTATACATTAACTTAAATTTTATAATTATATATATTTTTTTTAATAATATTTTGCCATAAAATAAAATATACGCGTGTTATAATAATTGTTTTGTGAAATATTCCGGCAAATAAATTGCAGGCAAAAAAAGAATTTAAGTGCTATATAAAAAACTTTTAGAGAGAAAGAGAGAGGAGAGGAGAGAGAGAGAGAGAGAGAGAGAGAGAGAGAGAGAGAGTTACGATAGAAGAATGCTACAATATATTATACGCGATGCCACAATAAAATACCAAACAGGACGGGCGTTACAAAGCCGCATAAAGTCTATTATTAAAGTTGTTTGCATATAAGATTTATGGTAAATAGATACATAAAGAATGAATCCGCGAACATTCCCTGTTAACAAAAAGTATTTCTTTGACATTTAATGTATTTGAAGCTATTCAAATTAGTCAAACGCATTGCGAAAGAAGGAGACGGATAAAAATCGAGTCGTCGCCTAACGGAGAAACATCACGTTCTACGGTCGCATTTGTCATTTTGGCAGCAGCGGAGGCGCTATAGGAATGTAAATCTTATCGGGAGACGTCTCTAATGATCGTGGGTATTAGGATTGAAATTAGGCGAGTCGTTGACCTTTTCAAATATTTTGAAACTCGATTTTCTCTTTCGTGTTCGCGGATCATAATAAATTTCTTTTAAACCGTTTGTTACATGACAATATGATAGTCCTTATCACAGAAGCGAGGAAATATCCAGTCGTCTAAAATTAATTAATTTTCCCCATTGGAAAAAGAACTCTTCGAGATAAGTTAATAATGCAAAAACGTGTTGAAAAGGCAAAAGAATTTTTTTAAATTTATTTACGGTATTTACCTCCTAGATTTACTACATAATACTTATTCTTGCTTTATTGACATGCAATATATTATTAATAACAATAAATGATAATATAAAGGCAATGCCTATAGGACAATACAGTCTTCGATAACGACTGATGAATCTTAATCATAAATTTCTAATCGCCAAGTTAGAATAAATATTCCTACATAATATTCGATAGCGTCTCTAGCTTGTTTGAATATTAATACTAATTTTGCTAAGTAAGTATCCGGCGACTAATGAAATGAACGTTAACTGTTTCACGCTGCGCGGCGGTCAGTGACCCGTTATAGTTTAGACTGGAACGGCGAGAGATATATATTCTCTGGTTCAATAGTCACTAATGTTAGATAACGCAGATATACGCCGCGAAAAGGAGATAATAAATATATATTCACGAACTACGAGAGAGTACATATATTTGTAAACTTCTACACAGTTCATAGATATTGCTTGAGGAACCGAACTGAATAAGCGTGAATCACGATAACAACGAAGAGGAAAAATATTACGAAAATATATTTAGTGATTTAAAAATATATATAAATCGATATATGCGAGAAGAAAAAAGATCGTTTAAGTTTTAATCGAAAGAACTGGATTTCATAACAGAACATCAATTATAACGACAATATCATGCACAAGGATATGTGTTGCTTCATTCTTACGTGGAAATCAAGCCGTCAGGCGCAAGTCTTACCGAAGAATCGATCTCGCACGATGACGCCATGTGTCATTATCGACTTCCAAAGATCGATGCATATTGCGAATATTAATACAAGGGGAGGGGCGAGGATTGACAAAGTCGGTCGGCGTGGGCAACATCCGAACGCTAATACGTGAACTTACTGCGACAAGTCAGTGGCCTCGTTGTTGGAGATTCTCCTATCTAATAGTCGTTCTAAAATTACTGTTAGTTACACAAATTCCGAGATGGTCCTCTAAAGCTCTCGCTGTGTGGCACGTTTAATCAGGCCGTCAGGCCTGTTCGTACGACAAAGGGCTTCGTAGCTCAAGTGCCAAGTCATACGAATGTGACTTTTTGCGTATACAGTGTATAAAAAACATTGTTTTCCTAAAATATGGTATTCTACATTAAATTTTTATGACTCTTTTGTTGTCGAAATTTTTAAACTTTGAAATTTAATTAACATTATTTTTACTATATTGAAGAGCGGAGAAAAGAAGTTGCAAAAGTGCAAACTGATAATAAAATTTTATCATAATTTTAGTGAGTTTTATTAAAATTTAATAGAATAATTAATTTAATAGAATTTTATTTTGAGACTTTTATTTGCCAAAATAATGCATTTAAATAATTATTATTATCAATATATACTTAATATATTAAAATAATAATATAAAGTTGTTTTAGAGACCAGTAATTTTAATATCATTGCTTCAGTAGATGTTTGTTCTATATCCTCGCTTTATTAAGTACAGAAATTTGTTCAATATTTGAGTTATATCTTTTCGAAGTTATGTAACTAAGAATATATGACATTATTTAAAGTCTGTGAAGTTGCTAGATATGCTTGAAGTCGACTTTTAAAAGCTCAAAGTAATCATTTTCACTTGTAATATTCATTTTTTGATAGAATAATTTAACTGTACAAAATGTTTGTTGTATACAAGTGTTACATATAATAAGTAATTGTTTGTGCCAACAAGGCAGAGACAGAAATTATCACCAGATAATATAAATGCACAATGTGAGAAGCTATAATCTTTTCACATAAAAATCAATTCTTATCTATATTTCTTATTTTCGAATAAATTGGAATTTGTCTTTTTAAATTTTGATTAATTTAATCCATAGGTTTTGAGAAAGATTAAATTTAAAGGAGTTTTACTCGATTATGATTCCAAGTTATAGTGTATCTTTTTAATTCTTTACTGTATACAAATAAATAATAGCATATCAAAATGCTAAGGATAGAATTGCGATAAAATCTAATGTTTTCAAAAGGCGCCTTTTATAGAGTTTTCAAAAAGAAAACTCATGCCACCATAAACTCATTTTTATAAAAATTTGATTACTCGGACTTTTCGTTTAAAATCATTATTGTATTGAATATGATAATGAAATGAAAATTTATTTAACGAATAGAATTTGGAAACGTATATGTAAGGAAATATGTGTAAGCTTTTTTGCCATAAAAAGCTCCCGTGTAAGTACGTGGCCGAAACAGCGGCGACATCGATCGAGCAGCTACTTTCACCAAGGGTGAATGCCTTTCGACTTTATCCTCGCCTTTATCCGCCTTCGCGAGTCTTGGGGGAAGAAAGAGAGGAAAGGAAGATAGGGAGAAAGAGATAAACGCGCGAAGTACGTCACGTCTCACTTCATTCTCGAAGTCACTCGCACGATAACGGCGCTCCGACGAAACCTGTTGCTCTTTACGTTTCTCGATCGTTGAACGACGTTCATTTTTCTACGTGACCAGCCACAATCGAGTCGCTAACAATAGTGCATTAACCGGCTGCCCCGATTACAGTACGCCCGGTCGCGAAGGAAGAGAGCTATAAATCCGAGATACAACGCTTGACGATTTCAGCATCAATTCGATTACGGCCGATTAATCCTGACGAACGACGGTTTTAATCACGAGTTGCCAATGAATATCTCAGATATTGTATTTCGATAGTAAAGATTTTCTGATTTCACTAGTGTTTCGGTTAACGTGTTTTAACTTTAATTTTCTGTTTCTATCTAATTTTTATGCAAGAAAAGAAGCAAATCAATCAAACTAAAATTAAATTATTAAAATGTACTTTCAATAATATTTAAAAATCTCATTTTCTGATATATTTGTCAGGTTGTTTCAATTATTTAAAATATCATGGCCTTTTCAGACAACAATATAGAAATTATTAAAAGACACATGATATTTTATAAGTTGTATTAGTAGAATTACTTGTCATATAATAAAAAAAAAAAATCTTTACACACATACAATCTATAAATATATCTCGATTTCTAATTAGGTATTTTATTTTGCACGTAACTGTATTTGTGTGGATTAAAATCGTATCTTTATCGTCGTATCCTTGGATTACCGACTTCACCATCGAATGCATTTCGCGTCGCCATTGTCGCACCGGTTGTCCGTCAAGGTAGGATTCCCATATTAAGATATATCCGACGAGGTCTCTCTGATTTCAATCGACAAACCTTGCGCGGTGCAATCTACTTTCGGGACTCGCTTTTAGGATGGCCCGTACTTGAGAGACAAACCGAAGATTTTTTAAGCAACGAAATAATGAGAATAAAACTGAACAATTGTAAGCTAACTTTTACCATACCATTTTTTATATTGCTTTGTATTTCATAGCAAGTGACATAATATTTTAACAAAATTACTCAACTTTTCCCTGTATTTTTCACGATTAAATTATATATATATGTATATAAAAATTATTTAGTTTTCAGACCTTTTGTATAAACGCAATATAATAGACTTTTGCACAGAACATTATTTGATTCGATATTTCGGAATACAAATTTCGATAAACAATTTTTGAATTATTTAATATTTTTGCGCAGCACAGTTTAATTAAAATGTATTTCAGTATCATCTCTATGTATATTTATATAATAAAATTAGCAAAACAATGCTGAGATGAATATAATAAAAAATTTATTTATTCCTCGGAGCATTATATCAGGACAATTTAATTAATGATTCTCGACAAAGAATAATGGTCGTTATAAATTGCTCTGGAATGTGTGATTGAACTCGCGTGCGATCGGTGTCTATACCGATAATTCGATATAACGACGTGCCCCAACGATATATTTCGCTCGTCGTCCTTTTGTATCAAAGGTCCGATATTGGACTTTCGTGGTCGCTCGTCGATCAAACGTGTTATACAATGGGATACTCGGGATGATTCGTCAGGTCATAAGCACTTTTCTGTGCCTCTCGCTTGGCCGAGAACGAGGAAAGACGCGATAAGCAGAGAGAAGAAGAGGCACGTGGCGAAAAGAGAGGAGGCGCCTCCGACGTCCGGATCGGTTCGAGAGAGTCCTTGACTTTTGGAATGCGGACCATTGGGGCCCGGGTACATCCAGGTAGTCCAGTGAGGTGTATACAAGTGCATGTGTATAACGCATACATGTGCTTGCACGTATGTGCGCTCTTGCCGATATCCAAACTGACAAACCGAGTTAAAAGGCTCTTGTAGCATAATTAACGCCCTCTCTCTCTCTGCATCTGTTAAAATCAATTTTTTTTTTTAATTTCTATGACTGGATCTTTATATCTTTATATAAGCGACGAATCAGAAATTATTGCTTTAAGATATAATTGAAAGAAAATAAATTTATCTATTATTTATTTTAAAAAACGTGTTTATTTATTATTTGTCTAAAACCGAAATTAATATTGTGGAATTTTAAAAACTGTCCCAATTTATATATATGAAAATAAAAAAGATATGCATTTTGAGTGATTCGTATATGTGCAAAATTAATTGTTATTTAGGATGAATTGTGCCTTTAGACATGATTAATTATAATTATACTTATATTTTTGCAAATTATAATTATATTTTTTTCCTAATTATGTTTTGTTTCTTACATAGTACATGTAAAGAGAAAGAAAATTTTTATTTAATTATGTGTGGCTAAGATTAAATAAAATAGATTTCGATAATCAAATAAATTATTGTTTATATGCTGTTCTTATTTATCTATTAAACAAATATTTACTTATTCTATTTAATAATTAATAATAGATAAGTACAAAAAAAAAAACTGACGATAATATGTTTATTTAGTGTCTCGGTTCGTAAATATAAATGATTAATTTATTATATGATAGCGTTTGATACGTCAAGCTAAATATGAGCCATCTAATGAAGATATAGATAAGAATGTATACAATATTCTTCTGTCAACTTCAGTCAAGCGATTCGAGATAAGAACTTTCAATATCCATCGAAAGTATAACCACTTCTTCAAAACTATATCTAAATATATTTTGGATTGAATATTTTAGGTCTTCTAGTGAGTACGAAAAAAATCAGCAATTTTATCGCGAAAAAATTCTCTGTTTTTTCTTTTTTTGTTTTTTTTTTTTTGGTCTAAAGTCTAAAATTTCAATAAAAATTTGTTTAAACGTCTTTCGCGATATAATGTAGAATTAAAAGCGGAAAAAATGCAGAGAAAATAAAAAGAGAATCTTTTGTAAACATAGAGCTGTTTTTTTATGTGATAACATTTAAAATATTTTACTATTTTACTATTATTATATATAAACGTGGAAAGCTTTAATTAATTAATAAATGTCCCAAATGATCGATTTATTTGATATCGTAATTTTTTATTATTTATTAATTAAACTCATTTTTAGATTTTCTGATGCACGCATATATATTTGCATATTCTATCTCATTTATTAAATTATAAATATATACAATTTGCTTGATCGTATTTCTCTCTTCGCGCTTCGATATTCACAAAGAAAATATGAGAATATATATCTTGATATTTGCATACTTCGATAAATCGCTGATTTGTCAATTGATAGATTTGTCTCATGCGTTTCTGTTAACAATCACGGTGACATTGAAGTTTCTTGCATGCGGATTGAGATTCCACGCGGATTGTTACGCGAATGAAAGTCGCATTACTACGTACAATGAATCAGCTATTTTTGAGTCTAGTATGCAGAACAAGTCAATAAATATCATTCAAGGTTTAGTATTTACTCTATATACTTAGAACGTAAAGTGCTCGTTCTGCTCTTATTCGCAAAGTATAATTTGACAAGCAATATGATAACATTACATTCGGAAAAAATTTAGGGACTTTTTTATCTACTATCTGTGTAATAATTAATTATTAATTAATTAAGCAAATTGGAAATGTAATTTTTGTCTTATTACAATCTGTCTTTTATATTAATTTTTTTGTGGGGATGAGATATGTAGATAAATTTTATACGATTAGTTAATTATATTTCCCTTTCTAATATTGTGATTATAACTGTAAATAAGGTAAAAAATAATATTTAATTAAAAGAATAGTTAACCACGATGCATAGTGTCTTATGAGATGATATTAAAATACGCTTTCCGTCTACATTATTATAAAAATATGTAATTTATCTGCATTATAAATACTATCATCTCTACATCGATCGATTTGTTCATTTTTATCTCAGAAATTTTCCAAATTTAGATTGCCGATTTAGGACAAAGCACTTTAATATATTTGATTCGACGTAAGTTTTCCTAGGAATCGTTCACTTCACTGGAGGGAAACCTGTGCGTGGAAATTTCAGATCGAGCCATTTTCGGAAATGTAGTGAGAATTTTCGATTCCGCGGACCCCGCCCTACGTATCTTCGAATGAGACGCGAAATCCGAGGCCGTTGGCGACGCGCACCCAATACCTCGCGACACCTCAAGGCCTAGTTTTGTCTCGGTCAAGTAGCCGAGCTTTTCGTCGAAATGTCGGCAATTTTTGCCAAGACCGCGACACGTCATTGCGCGCTCTCGCACGCTACCCGTCCTGCATTCGCGCCCAACAAGTCGCGCTCGCACGCACGAACGTACGAATGCACGCATGCACGCACGCTGAAGGCGCGCGAGAGCGTGTTGGAAGCAGAGACACGCGCGAACGACCTTGCATTTGCTTTGCATATATACGACATGGCTTTGAGCATGGTCACACGGAACACAACCTTGGCGAGAGCATAAACGACCTGTGCGCTGCGAGAGAAGAGAAAGAGTGAGGAATGAGAAGGGGAGGGAGGAGAGGAACGGGAGGGGATCCGAGGGGGAGACTCGGGGCGCGGACTCACCACGTCACGCCACTTTCGGTTTTATCGTCGTATATCCGGTCACGGTGCGATTTCCTCGCTTCTTCGAGATCCTCTGCCAACTTATAATCCGCGCGCGCGTTCTCGTAATGAGCCAATCGCGCGATAATCAAACGACCCTGTTTAACATCGAAACCTTTTTACACGCTAAATTCGATATGTATATTGCGGTAATTTTACGCAGTTTTTTTTTTCATGTAAGATGTTGCGTAAACTTACACACGATGTATACTTATACATGATGTATAATCTCTTTTAAAAATTTACTCTGCAACGAATCTGTGAATGCGATCTTGACGTAATGCATTGCGAACTTATTTCAAGTACGATGAAAAGCTAAGATCACACGTTGACAGATGTCTTCTTCTGTGGGGTCAAATATCAGACTTTTTACGCACATGCAGTTTACGCATATTTATACTTATTTGAATAAAGTCACTTGAAAGCATAAATTTATTTTAATTATTGCAACACGATTTCATATACACAATAAATACAGGCCCGCACATATACACATACATACAATTGAAGCTCAATATAAAATTTCTAAAAAAAAGCATTGTGCTTCTTGATGTTTTTTATTGTTGTATTTCCTATTGACGTATTCGTCGTATTCTACTGTCTTCCATTATAAGAAGATATATTTACTCATAAAACATTACAATGCCATTACATCTTTCATAAATCATTTATATTGACAATAGTTGTAGATTTTTATCTATTAGATAATATTATAACGCGTGTTGTAAATTATAATGAGTGTTGTAAATTATGAATAGTACATATACAAGTATGATTGATGTATTAACTTGAGTTATACCAACCAAAGTAAAGTATCATTAAAATAATCACAAAAATAACAATTTTTTTATCTTTAAAAATATTCATTGATAAATTTTTTCCAATTGCCTCATCTTTTGAAATTTTTACTATATAACTACAATTATACAATTAAATTGATTTAAATTACAAAATCCATTTTTTATATCGTTAAATGTCATAATATAATTTATGGGTGAGAAAATCTTGTTCAAGAAAGTTTATCTATGAATAGTTACTTTATAGATTTATCCATCGTTAAGAAGTTATCGTTATACTAGCATCAGACATTAATTTGCATTTTTTCTCAAAACCAATAAAGTTGAATTTAATTTTATTATATCGTCGCCGATATTCTTAGACCTGACGATCGCATGCGGCTAGTGCAGTTGGCTGGGCTAGTGCGAATTTGTCAAAATATGCAAGGCAAACGTCGCTCTCACTAATCAATATTACTCAAAGTCGACAAACTGTCTGGCGGACGCGCCGGCGCGGCGCGGCGTTGTTTTCATCGAAAAGCATCGTTGTGCGAATTGCATTTTGCCATTCGTATCCGGCCTTGCACAAATGCGATCGCGGATGAAAATCGGAGCGCAACGTCGTTACGCATATTACGAATCATTGCACGCGTAATTAATAAAAACGAGGCATCGCGCGTCATAATAACATATTCTCTCATCCTTGAGATTTCTCGGTATTACTCGCGCGCGCGCGCGTGCGCGCGATCCATGATGATTCAGCGCTCGGAATTTCGGCTAGGTCCGTGCGAGCGGACGCGCGCGGGCTGACCTTAACGAAACCGAAAGTGAGAATTTTAGCGCCTACCAAGGCTGCCGAAACGCAGCCACTCGGATAAACACACACGCGACAATCGTCATTGACATTCAACGCGCAACCACCGTGGACCCACCGTGTGGCAGAGGAAAGAGAGAAAAAAAAAAGAAACCTACGGCGGCGGATAACGACGAAGAAGAAGAAGAAGAACGAGAGGAGGAAACGGAGATGAAAAAGGAACGGCGACTGTGCCGGTGGTACATCCAATTCCTGACCTTGAAAGAAAGAAGCTGCAAAATACCGATTGTTGTTCAGGATTACTTGCAATTTTTTTGAAAAAGAAGGAGAAGGAGAAGAAGGAGAAAATACGGAGGAGCTGGCGGAGCAAGGAGGAAAAGACAACGATGATGATGACGGAGGAGGACTGCACGCGGGCTCTGCCTTGTTTTTCGGGCGTCGGTGCACCGGCGCTCGCGAGAATAAGCATCGTAAAGATCGGAATTGCTTCTCGGAACGTTTCGACTCTCTCGCCAGATGAATCTCTTAAAATATACCCGAAATTCCACGTCCCGCCAATATTTGCACGGACGAGGCGGCAGGATATATACCCGCGCGAGTTGCACCGCGCCTTTTAAACCCCCGAGCGTCTCGACGACGCGGCGGTATGGGCCATGTGGACGCAGTTTTTATTGTTGCAGAGCGGCTCGATCCGGATCGAGGAAAAAAAAGTCACGCGCAGCGCGAGATCGAGAAGTCTTTTTTTGCGACATATCGGAGCAGGACTCTGTGAGTCGTTCGAGAATCGACACGATGAGAGGGCTAATCGCAAAAATAACACCGACAATTGATGCTTATTATTTTGACTGAAACATCATCGATAAGATAATAATTGGATTATAAAGCATTTTAGATAAATTATTAATTGTGTCTTTGGTTGTAAAATTCTATTTCTTTTGACGTGTCTGACTCAGCATACATTATTAGAATATTATTACTTTGAAGTACTTCAGAATTACTCAATTATTTCTTTACAGAACATCCTTTTTAAAGAGAAGAATATATTTTGTCGAAGAATTTATTATTGCATCTGTTCAAAATAATAGTTTGATTCTGAAGCAAACGAAAATTGATGAAATAAAAAAACAAGGTCGATTCCAAAGATGAATAAAATTAGATAGATTAGATAGAAGTGCATAAAATTAGTTTATGGAATAAAAGAATTAATATTATTATTAATTAAAAGATACATCGTTTTTAACTTATTGGAAAGCATATCCCCAAAAACAGTCCTCCAGCGAAAAATTTCGACAAATTGATATAAACAATAATTTATTAAACAAAATTACATATTATTTGCATCCTTGTAAGCTCTAAAATATAATATTTCATAAATATGCGTAGATATATATATATATATCCTGATAAGAGAACGATGTCCGTTGCGTAACGGCGCACTTTCTGGTAGAGATTTGGCAATGTAAATGCATACTACTGTCTTTCACAGACAATGACAATCTCCTCATAGGGAGCGTATGCATAGACAATTAGTACATTACCGGTAACTGCTTTAACAAACGTGTCAAGAGATAGCAGTCGACTTTACACCAGAACAAAGACGAATAGACAATTGTCGCCAATGTAATAAATTTGTATCGCTTTGCGAAGCTGAAGACGAGGTTTATTACTTTGTATTCGAATTATGCCATTAAGTTGAATGTCGCACAACTGAAAATCTGGGTTAATTAAACTCTCTTACGGGCTTGCCGGCTCTTTCTAAGTTAGAATCTTGTAGTCCAAATAGAGACGAAATAAGAGAGAAAGAAAATCTAGTTAATTGTATTTATAATGCTAATTGAAACGATTAAATAATCTTTAAAATATCATAGAATAGAGTAAAATTTTATACATAAATATTTTATATATAAATATTTCTACAATAGATGTAATGATTTATGTCTTCAAATTTAATCTCTAAACGATTCTCTTCGCGAATGTATTAACGAAAGGAAAATATCTTAAAGTTGGACATTTTTTTAATCACTTTACATTTTTTTTTATTCTTTGACAAACGATAAATTGGTACAAATAGATACAAACGGATTGTATTATTAATTTTTATTTTTTATAAAATTTTATGCCAAGTTTACATTGGTGTTATTTTCTCACCGGCAGAAAGATGGAAAAATTAATATAATAATATAATCGCGAGAACATCTATCTCATCAAACTCTAATTATATTTCGATTATTATATGATCTAGCTTGTACGTTCATTATTTTGCATTTTTTATATGAAATCAATGAAAACTCGTCGGCCTATTTTCTCGAACGACAGCGAGATGAGCAACACCCTCTGCTCTCCGTTTGTAGCTCGAGAGTTCTCGAGTGAAAGTAGAACCTTCCTTCTCTAAGGTAAACTGGTGTTTGCTTGCTTGCAAACAGACGGAGAAACGGCATTACCGGGAAAGAAAAAAAGAGTAGGGAAGATGAAAAGAGAGAAAGAAAGAGAGAGAAGCGTCTGCCTTCTCCCCGCGAGAAGATAAACTAGTATGTGCGAAGACAGAGAAACGTCATGAAGAAGAAGGCGAGACAGCCAAGGAGGAGAGAGTAGTTGCATACACCTGGTGTTCCATAATTATCGTTCTTTAACTTATTATTCTTTTCCTTTACGAATTTCTTGATCGGTGCGGATAATTGTTTTTTTTTGCAAGGAGAGATGCATTTATTATTTTTTTAATTGTTAACGTAAATAACAGTCAAAAGATTTCGCTAAATTAAATTTCGGGAATATAAATAAATGAGAACTTTGTTTTATAATTATTTTCAAGTAGAGAGAGAGAGAGAGAGAGGGTGTTTTAATATGAGGTTTAATGTCATGTAAAGACAATATTCATGTAAACTTTTTTTTTCGTTGGCCAACAAAAAATTATAAATGACGGGGAAAAATGACAGGTCGATCTCGCTGATCGAACCCGAGCCGCCACACATTCACATGTCGTGAATTTGTGGCGGCTCGGGACAGCCGTCCGCAGGCATGTACGGATAGATACATATGTACATGTATATGTAATATATATGTATGCAAGCTGCGTTTACGCGCAAACTGATCGTGGCGCACCTGCGAATCACACGACGACAGTGGCCATGATGAAGTTGCGGCTCGTTCGTCCGGTACGTTCTCGGATGCTTGACGAGTTCCCAGGTGACCGGTTGCTCACTTTTCTCTCTCTGGCATTGGTGTAGGTAAAGGATACGCGTGCGCGCGCGATACCGGCGAGACCGCCCCGCGGCTAACTGTAGCTCCCAGCCCCCCGAACGAATGTCATGCGAGGCCCTTATTATCGCCGCTCCTTGTTAAGGCCCTACCGCGTGTAAGGCTAGCTAACCTCATAGTTGCGAGGTGTTTCACCTCAAGTTTCGAGGTCACGCATTCTTAAAATGTATTAGGGACAGAGAAAGATGATACACGTGGGGAGCAAAACGTATCTTAATTTTCAGAAAATAATGTAATTGAGTTTGCTTTTTTTTTTTATAGATAGAATATATTTTCAATTTTTAAGCCTCCTTTTGTTCGAAGATACTATTATACGAAGAGATGTATTTTATTTCCTAACACAATAAAGCTCTCTATAATATTTTGTTTATTTATGCTTGCGTTGTTCAAATAATCGTGACAGTAAACTGGTCATATAGATTTTTTTTACAATACTTTATATAATTAATTTTTACTCACAAATTATTATTTTATATTACATATATATTTGTCTCATGCAAAAAAATCAATGATAATTTTTCTTTTTTTTTTTTCTTTATTAGACACAGTAGTGTCTCGCACTAAATATATTACGCATAATTAAATAACAAAACCGAAGAAATTCATTTAGTACTAAATGTGCATCAATGACAAGGAACATAATATTCACATCGGAAAATATAAGAAATCAAAAACATGTACCTAGCATTTCTTGATTGACGCGCGATCCGGCTTCGCTCTTCGCATATATATATATATATATATATATATATATATATATATATATATATATATATATACCAGTATATTTTAAATATCCTTGATATACGGATATGTTATTTATCGCCAGTTTTCAGAAACGCATAGAAAAAGTTTGAATTACACGCTAATTATATTCACCTGTGATGAAAGCGTAAAATGTGATCCGCTGTTACATTGCAGGAATATTACGGTAGTACGGGACACGGGGTCGAGGATAACTGATCATAATGACTATGCGGTATTAAATGCAAACCAGAGATATCGCGTTTCTACGACTCAGCCTTATTAATGCATTATGGTGTCGGTTTGCGTTAACGTTCATGGTGTGCGTACAATAGATGGCTATTGAAATCGGAAATTTAGTCCAAAGAGATCCTTATATTATTGTCCACAATATATCGCCGAAATTAATACATTGAGCCGACATCATAGGATTAATATTTTGTTCGCGTTGTTAAATTTATCATATTGTTAAATCTATCTTGCAGAATCTTTTTAAAATATCTTTAAATATAAAGAATAGTTTTTAATGTTATAAATGCAACAGATATATATCTTATTACTATCCTCTTTCATTTATTATTGTCGGGAATATCGGGGATATAAAGCTTTCAATACTAAAATCGGTTCATTATGCAAAACGACAAAGTATTCTTCTATGATATATAAACGTATTCGCATTGAAATACAACGACACGTAAAGACAAATACTTATGGAAGAATATTGTGTCATGTCCTTGTCGTATATAATGTGAATCAACGATTATTGTTGCAATAGAGGCCACTACATTATAACATTTCTATTATATGGAAACTGGAGCGAATTTGCAGACTAATTATTACGTTACGTTTTTCTCTCTGCTTTAATTTCGAGAATTGCCCCATTTTTTTTTCTCACAATTGCTAGAAGACGATTAAAGAAAATTGGAAATGCAATCTTCTTTTTCCAAGTCTCGAGAGACCGACTTTAAGATGGCATTTATATGGCATGAGAGTCGAGAGAGTGAGGCCTCTCACTCGCATCAGGTTGTTAGAAACATAGTAGACGAGATACTAGCTTCGACAATAAGCGCAATAAGCGGCACGACACACACACGCAAACTGTGTCACAAGCACTCTTGAATGCAGGTCTCGAGCGAAGCGGAAGGAACATTTGCTTCGCGGGCGGATGTAAGATGTGGGAAGGTGGGAAATAATAGGAATCGTTGAAGTACAACATCAGCGGAATGACTTGGCAATAATACAATGGTTGCAGTGCCTCCTGCGGCCTACTTCCGGCAAGGAATTCTAATCCGTAACGCTGCGGTGCGGCGTGCTCTCGATATCTCGAGCGCGCCGCGAAATAAGATAATATTAGCGTTATCGCACTTTCTAAAATACGAAAGGTACTTTTCTCTTCCGAGTAATATTTATACATTGCTCTATTGATTAACTTAAACCCATATAAAATAAATATTATAGAGCGATTTTTTTAATATTAAAATAAAAAATAAATTGAATTTTTTTTAAATTAAGCAAGAATTAACAAAGCGATTTAAAATCTCTTTCTGAACAACTGAATTATCTATATGAAATATGTACATGTATTTTTCAATCTTTTTTTATATCAAAGAATTTCACTGATTTGAAGTCGCTTTGTTCTTTTCTCTTTCATTATTTAGTATTTGGCTAGATTTCAATACGGTCAAAGGATGCGTACATAAAGGAAAGTAGAGATTATTTAATTCAATTTTCAAAAAATTTATATTAAAAGTGCATATAAAAGGATTAATCACATTTTTGTGCCGCCAGTCTACATTTTTTCTTCTCTCAGGACCACCCGTACGCGGAGGCTTTCGCGAAAAATGATTTACGATGAGCGTCCGGCGTCCGTCTGCCGAAATGAGCGGCACCGCGATTCGCACGCTGTCTCGTCGAGCGCATATTCATAAGTTGAATCTGTCAAACTTGGATCGAAATATATTATCATATAGCGAGATCGCGCTCATCCAACCAATCGTGTCGATTCTCGACTCGGTCTGTGACGATTTTTGATACGAGCGTGTCAGTTCGCACATAAATTCGAAAATAGAATCAAGACATCCGCGAGGATACGTCACTTTTTGCACGTCTCTTTTATATTCTTTTCTTTTTCCCATCGCACCATCTCTCATCTTATCCCGATATTAGAGCTCGAAGCAGGGCCGCCGGATATCACCGGCCGATAGGAGGAAAATTTCTCCGTCGCCGGTGCGGTGAGGGATCGCGAAATTAACCGCATGTGAGTGCTCTAAACGAGCTATTACCATTGCCAGGGTGTTTACATGGTAGGTGGTGATTATATAGCGCATTCAACGCCGGGCGAGACCAGACACTCCCCCTCAAGTCCGATCGCGCACATGTATGTACATACGCGCATGTATACAGACGCATTCGCGTACTCAATTATTCTCGCGCTGTCAACCGGTGGCTTGACAGTATGTTACATGTATGTATGTTCATCCGTCTCCAGGGGTCCCGGATGTTCCGCTTTTCTCATTCTCTTTCTTTTTCTTTCTTTCTATTCATCCTTTTCGCTCCGTCTTTTCGCAACGCTTTCGCCTTCGTTCTCCCCCGAACGTCCTATCGCGAGTCAGTGACGAAGAATTAATTGCGCCGGAGTCCTTGGCGCTCCTCTCCTCCTCGCAAACGGACGGATCCGACATGGGGCGAAATCCTCTTTGTTCGTTCAAACGTGGCTTCCCGTATCGTCGTCGCGCGCGTACCTGTATGCGTTACACGCGGGTGCATCGAGCGAAAAATGCACATACGCACCGCGCTGCCCGCGGCTCGAGGAGAGCCTTTGGGCACAGAATCCCCGCAAGATTTGTTCGCGGGTCAAGGATATCGGGTCTTCGCGGGCAACCCGATTGTAAGATAATCGTACAAGCAGCTCTTCGCGCGCGCGGTGTACTTATGAAATTTATCTCCCGTTTATCGAGATCGTGATAATTCAAGCTTAATGCCGTTGCTTTTATTTACCTTATCAATTTACATTTTAACTCGCTATTGTGGAAAAACGAATTTATAATAACATTCAGAAATATAATAAAAGTAATGCTTATGTTATGTTATATGACATCAATTTGTTGAGAATTTTTTGAATTTTTAGCACGTATTATTTAGTATCTCTAAATGTATATATTGTTAATCACATAATTAATTTTATTGTTAAACGCGAGGAAATGTATTTTATAAGATTTCTCGTTTTTATTACCAAGTTTTGCGAAAATCGTTAAAGTCTTTCTAATTCCTTATCAGATATTTCGATTTTATTCGCTTAGTTTTGATCAATCTCTAGAGAATTAAATTAGTGTGTTTTTATTTTTGAAACACAGTGTAACAGATAGTCATTTACGCGAATCTATTCTCTCTAAAATTTTTGACTGACCCTGAAACCAAGGCGGCGGGCTAATGCATCGTCAAAGGTCCGTGAGATTCGTCCAGAGAGATCCTTCCAGCACCAGAAAGGGGGATCAGGGCGATCCGTTGCAAGGCCCACTCCATTATATCCGAACAATGTAACAAATAACCTCATCAGACTATCTCAGACGCCATTGTGAAGCATCATCCGACGTTCGTTGGGGAATGCACCTTTGCCCGTTTTGTTTCAAAAAAGAAACCCGCTTAGAAGTTCTGCTTCGTAAAGATTCAGTCGTCTCGGCCCGGCTTTACGCTGGTAGTTTCATAATTCTCTCTTATATTTGTCAAATAACTTGCAGTAGTGCATTTATGCGTTCTGCCTGCGTATCTTTATCCGAATCTTTAGTAGAGAGAATACATATAAGTTTAGCTGATTAATATCCTACATCAATCAAAAATTTATATTTCTCCAGTCTTATCAGACATTACAACTCATTGTGTTATCTGTAAGACTCAATTATTGAAATTACATGATTTCAAAAAGCTTTGATTCTTTTCTCAAAGCGGACTGTATTAAAGGACGCGGGCTGTACTAATTAAGGATAAAATCCGCGAATGTTACCTTACAATAGGAACTTTGCTCGAACTTATGTACTTTGATCGAGTACAGTTTTCGAAATAAGCGAGAGAGCGTTCGCGCGTGTGTAAGTTTCGCCTCGCGGGCCTCGTCACCTTGTCGACTCGGACATTGTTTAGATGGCCGGCCACGAAGGCAACGTTCGCCCGGGAACAAGAACGACCGACCCGGCCGGCTCTTGGCGCGGATCCACAACGTGGCCGGACTAGCCAAGCGGGCTAGTCGCACGATCAATTCTACCGACCCACCCACGCGCGCCGTGTATTTCCCCCGCGCTCGTTATCCGACTTCCAACCTTTTACGTTGCCGTGTGTCTCCTTTATGCGTTGTTGGTCGGCCTACGTCCTTCAAATCTCAAGTTTATCGAGAGAGTGAGAGTCTCCCCTCGCTCTTCGCGCGGGAGGCCGGAAGATCGGGGGACATAGGGGGCAAGGGAAACGCGGTTGCAATTCCTCCCGTGGAGGAATTTCGGATAAGTCGGCGGTCCTCTCCTCTCTTTCACTCGAGTTGCGCTCCTTTCCTTCTTTTCTCATTTTCCCTCTCCCTCTCCCTCTCTCCCCTTCACGGGTGACGGCCGACACCCGTTACCTTCTCCGTCCCATATCAGATCGACTAACGAAACTTTATGGCCCCGCATCTTTTATGTTTCCTCGATCTTAGACTTTACGATCGCGCTCGCGCGCGCGACAGGTTGCACACGCGAAAGACTAAAGAACAAGCGCGACGATTTTCTATATTTTCTACATATATTACGCGGACGGAAGATGACTTCGATCTTCTTGAGGCTTTAGATAAAGCGGTTGGTAATGATTGGCGACATTAAATTCCAATCTCGAGGTGGTGATAATGTTATTTCGAGCATGCGGTGTAGATTAGCTCGCAGGATACGGTTAGACGATGGTAGTGGAGAAGCCGGTTAAGCCAGTGATGAGCATCGCCGAGAAACGTTTACAAGAGCGTCTTTCTCTTTCTCTCTCTCTCTCTCTCTTTCTCTTTCTCTTCAACGTTATCGCGAGAAATAGCGTCGCCGCGCCGGTTAAGTGTAATGAGCTAATAAACTGTGCACAAGGAGATATAAATTTCATCGCTGCATGGTTGCAACGCGAGCATATAACGTGATCAACACTTTCCTCCGCCTGTCCTCTTACTGTCGTCGCTCTGCCAAAACAGCGGAATCTTTATAAATTGCAGGCCATTTATTACGAAAGCGTCGTTGCGCTATGCGACGTTTATTATGATAGTACATCAAGATTCCCATCTAGCGTCTAAGATGAATTAACCGTAACTGAAACACCACCCTGGCGTAGGACATTGATGAAGCTTCTAGTTAATCGAAATGCTTAAAATATCTCTCCTATTTAATCGTTTTTATCGCTTATCCATTTAACAATCTTGATTGTTTAATAAATTATTCTCATATTATTTTTTTTTTTTTTATATTGTATGAAACAACTAATTTACATTGTACGATGCGACGTGGAGATTCGTGTTTAATAGTTAACAAACAGATAAATGGAACTGAAATATATAATAAAAAAATATCCGATACATTTTTAAATCAAAATACATATACACCTTACTTTGGAGACCGTGCAGATCTCCGCCCGCCTACACAGAAAAATAATCCAAAATCGATGATTTTGTTTTGACGATGTCGAAATGAATTGAATTTAAAATATCCGCTCCGTGGGAGGTTGTCCAACGTGTTTCGAAAAATTATACGATGAAAGAGATTACTTTTTTTACTTGTTTTACAGTTTTTGTAGTTGTAAATTTTTTGTGATTGTCACCCGTGATCGTGATTCAATAACTGTAAGTAAACCCTCATAATTGAGAGAGATTTGACAGTTAGCATTTAATTATTTATTGAAATTAATTCAAGTAATATTATATTATATTTTTTACATTAAGAAGGAAATTATTTTACTAATAGAAAGTTCGAAAATCATTTATTTAATAATTTATAAATTAAAATAGGATTTTGTGTGCATATTGCAATTTAAAGAAGATATTTGAAAAACTAAGAAAATTGAAAAGAAAGTACATTGTTATTTACTAATTATGTAAATTCTAATATAGACATTTTAGAGTTAACTATAAAATATTCACATTTACAAACAGAATTAATTATCTTATTAAAATTATTTCATTAAATATATTACCAATTAGTTTTCCTCGTTTTGAAATCATCTTTAACGGTAGGCCTGAGTTACATATTTTGAAGCCAAAATGTACTAAGTGTCCACAATATGTTCTAAATGACACTATACCACACACATATTGTAACTGCGTCAACTCGGTTATTCATGATTACAAGTGTCCGACGCGCAAATGTGGCTGCGTCACAAAATGTAGGACGCGAGTTCGGGTCTAGGCTGAGTTATTCAGATTAATTGTCTTTTAACGTTGCTTGCGTAGAAACGGACAGGACTAAGCGAACAGGGCCCATTTCGCAACGCTAACTCATGATATTGCTAATCATAATGTTAATATTCACAATGACGTTCATCGCGTAACTTTTTCCTCCTCTTGCAATCAAACCTCTGACAGCCGGATTAAATTATCCATTTAAACACCGTCAGACAAAAAGATCGATATTATTCTGCGAGAGTGTAAGCCCTGATAATCGCGAGTCACAAATATTTGCATCACGACAAAGATAAGAGATTAATCTTATCTTTATCCCGAATATATTAAGAAATTATGAAATAATTGTCGTTTTGTTTCGCGCGATATATTTGTTAAGTTGTTATAAAAAAATCAATTGTTATAATTAACTTTTGTTATAATTATATAAATGTTTATAATTTTGAGATTTAAAATCTTTAGCTTTTAACTTATTAAAATTATTCTAACATCTATGATAGGATCAATTTTTTAAGCACATTTATGATAGATTAAGTTTGATAAATATTATGTCAAAGAAAATTCGATTAAAAATGATGCGAAAAAAATATGATTGTGTTTTTCGTTGTCGATATATTTTTATCTATTTTTTTTCGAAATATTAAAGTATAATTAAATTATCTCACAAATATTTAAAATTTTTTATGGTAACTCTAATTCTACGGAATTTCAGCGAGAGATGAAAATACATGTTTTCTATATTTCTTCGATGTTTAAGAAACAATTACTTATCTCGATGTCATACCGTTAAAATCGCATATGATCGAATGCCCGCGAAAGTATTCTGCGTCGCCGGGGATACCGGGACGTAATAATGTCATAATACATGCAAATCACCGCGAAGGGATCCTGACGTATATCGTACGCCGACGCACTTATCCAGCGTAAAGAAGAACGAGAGAGACGGAGAACGGAGGTAGAGGATAAAGAGGTGGACGGCGGTAGCGGTTACAAAGATTTGTAGGGACAGGTTCCGTGTGACTACCTACTACCTACCTACTACCTACGAGCAGCGCACAGCTGTTGCGTTCTCACCTCCTAGGAGAAGAGGTCCGTATAGTAGATCTTCCCTCGTTCTCTCCGCGTCGTCTTCGTCCTCGCGGTTTCCCGCTTGCTCCACCTTCATCGTACACCCTCACACTCTCGTGTACGGCATCGCTTTGCACGTGTGCGTCTCGCTCTCTGTCTACCTACCTACCAACCTACCTACCTACGTGATCCTGCCCGGCTAACACACTGCCACACTAACAACCGCCATTCTACCTCCGTAACGGTACATCACTCCGCTCCTATGTGGTCCTTTCGGTTATGTCGCAGCGTCAGGCAGCTGCGGCGAACGGCGACGAAAAGACGGTGGCGGAATCGCGCGACAGAGAGCGAGAGAGAGGAGATGTTTTCGTCGGAAAGGAGCAATGGGAGGAAGGATAATGACGAGAGCGAAAGGCGCCCAGTTTGGGACCCGCTCCGGCACTTATGTCGAAGCGCTGATGAAATCTCGTAAACGGCGATCGGAAATGCGAGCAATTACTTGTATACATTTTTCGTTCCGTTTTAACTGAATCGCGCTAATTATGCGTTCAACACGAGCATTTCTGCACGATAGATATATATGACAATTCAATTCATTCAGACACAATTCTTCCGGATGATACGTACATACTGTTCGAATGTATGCGAGGAAAGTTCAGTGGATTTTTTTCTTGATAAACAAAATATATTTTATAAATATATTTTTATTTTATTTTAATTTTTTATTTTTAAACTATTTCAATTTTTTTTTTAATTTTTGTCTACAAATATAAATATTTAAAATTTTGTTTTTTAGATTATCTGTAATTTGTGATAAAATTTCAGACAAAATTCTATTTATAATTAAATGTGCTGTATATCCTAATGTATGTTAATTTGTATTTTGATATGTATTTTATATTAGGTGTCCATTTTACTCATCCTAATATTTTCTATATAACATGATACATACACATAATTTAAAAATGTTTTACATAAAAATAATTCTGTCTCCATAAATTGATAACATGAAAATAACTTAATGAATTAATTAATTAACTAACTAACTAATTAGTTAATTAATTCAATAACTATCAATAAGTTGTTATATCATTATTGTTTTGTAATTTGTTCTTAATCGTATTGAAAAGGGGGAAGAATCGAGAGAATTCTTTCTTGAATGATACCAAAATTGCAAGTACATTCTCTATTGTAAGCGTACGACGTGCTCTGCACGACTGCCCACACTTCTCGGCCGTTGCTCCTCGCTCGTGCGTGCATGCATACGTGCTCGTAGTGTCCGCATCTCTCTCGTGTGGCAACTATATTCGAGCGTAAACGCGAGCGCGAACGTGCACGCGCGAACGAGCTCCTGTACTCACGAGACGCGCGCGCGCTTGTGTGTAAGCGCGTGCATGCGTGCGAGTGTCGCGCGCGAGTACTTTCACACGGAGGTGAACAACACGCCACGGTATCCAGGCCAGGGGTGGCCAACCACCACCGTCATTACTCTCCCGTTTCACCGAAGATGTCGACTCTCTCATCGCCGCAACTCGTCTCTTGCGATGCGCGAGAGAGCTTGTCTCTTTTACGCCATGTGTACACGTGCACGCTCGTGTATGCACGTATGCACTGCACTCTACATGCGAAGCGACACTATCCACCACCGGTCACCGTCGCTGCACAATCCCCTCGGCGGTTAACATGCCTCAGCAAGATCCTTGGTATTGAGCGCGATAACCTTCCTTCCTTGGCAGCGAGCATTGCTGCCTATTAGGCGTTCCTCATTTGGAACGCTGTGTCGAGGCCGAAGTCCTATCGACGGACAAACTATCGCAGACGAACAGAGGACAGCAGTTGGACGATGATGAAAAAACAAATATACCGAATATATAGATCGCAATCTGTTCGTGGAGATTAAAAGACATGTTTATTTGCGATAAACAAATGCATATGTGTGTCTGCCTATAATCATGTATATGAAATATATAAATTGTTGGTGACAAGAATACGCAATTGTCAAATTAATGACAGTTTGCACATTTCACTATACAGTGAAATTATTTACACAGAATTACAAAAATAATCAACTATTATTATTTGAATTTAATTCTAGAAATCTTCTAGAAAAATTATAATGTTCTCTTTCTGATATCATTTTATTTCGTTAGAATCGTAATGCAAAATGATATATTTTTCATCATATTTTTTAATACGATGATTTATTTTACGCATTCTTTTTGAATACACAATTTGTTAATATGATTGCAATGAAATAATCAATTGTCGTTCAGCGGGATTGTTCATCAAAATAATGATGTTTGATTTAAAATCTTGCATTATATTCATCTGTTTATAATAAAAACGCCAAGTATAACTTGTATCTAAAGATGAATCTGTTATGTATTATTATAATCCTTTACACGCGCATGCTCAACGATTTGACATTAATTATGACGATTTTAACGGTTCAAATGCGGTCCAGGTGAAATTATTACGCACTTGTTAGTGATATCAATAACGTCAGTTCTCTCTCGAAATCACAAATAACGCCGGATGCTAACAAGAGAATAACAGCTGTTTCGCATAATTTTCCTTGACGTGAGGTCTTGTTTTACGGTGGCGTTAGTGACGACGTACCATCCCTGCGTGAGGGACTTTAGAAAGAGACGAAAGATCGTCGAGTAATAGAATTATGTATTTTGACAACAAACTATCTCTCTCGAATTTAAAAATAAAAATGAAATAGAATGTTTACTCGTATTATATAATCTTATATCTCGATATTTTGTTACTTTTTATTTTCGCCAATGTATTTGCTTTCTTTCGGTAACATTCAGCCTAAAAATTTAAATATTATAATTTTATTATTCATTATTTTAATCACACATATACTTACATAAATAATATCATGTGGAGATATATAAGCAGAATATATATCCACATTTTAGAAATTATTGCATAATTTTAGAGGAATAAATAAGAGCTAATATCTCTACTTCAAAGATGTATACGTTATATAACTTTATCATTAAAATTAATTTAAGACAAATAAATTATGATGCAAGTTGAAATATTAACAAGTAAAACAGTAAGATGTAAAGAGCAATTATATCGATTATGCGCGTTTAGAATATAGATTTTATCATCGATCATAAGTGTTTATCAGGTGACCGATTAGAGTGCGTATCAAGCCAGCGGCTTTATGATTGTTTATTTTTCAAGAACTAACGTGTGATAATACAACTATGATTTACTTGTAGACGATGATATCGTCTGATATCTTCCTGTTTATTTTTTTTATGGCGACACAACAGCAAGGTGACACCTGTCCCGCGCATACTAATATGCTCTACGTTTAATATCGCTTGTTCACCGGCAAGATATCGAGATAATTAGCGTCAAAATCAGGCATCTCTTGCCGCGAGACTTGTTTGCGCATCCCGTTATGCCGTGTCCATCTGCGACGAGAATCTTATCGTCTAGGACATCGATATTTTCCATCGATGACGAGGTTGCTTGTCGAGATTACATGGCGAAGAATGCCAGCTGACATTAATGATGACTCGAGACTTGAACGAAGGATAAACCGATATTGGGTCAATGAAGATAAGCTTTTCCCAAGTCATAGAAATTATAAATCTGTATGCTAATGATAGTGATAACGATAAAAGTTTTTATATTTCGATATTAAGACTGCATTTAGTAAGACTCTATTTTTAATATTTTTCAGATGATTTTATATTTAATATTTGCATTTACATATTTCTTTATTATGTGTGAGAATTTTGAAGCTTTAGGCTTTAATCAAAATTTATCAATTTTTTTTTTGTATTCAAAATGAAGAAAAAGTTGCGTCATTTTTTTCGCAATTGCAAAATCTATTTCGTGAAACAGCTCTTCTTCTTCCACAATACAAGTTCGAATCTCGACAATTATCATGAAGGAAAGAAGGATCCAAAATTCACGAAAGAAATTATCACATCAAAATTTAAATACATATGGGACATTTAATATTCGCATCGTTCTCGCGATATGCGGTATTGAGCGTCATGACGGGAGATGTGGCACGATGCCACCTGGAAATGAGTCCCGAGACCCGCGCTGGATCGCCGCAGGTGCGAGCGTGTCAATTTAACGACGGCGGCAGCGTCGCGTACGGCGTCGGCATACCGAGGAAGACTTAAGAAGCGTTAAGGAACGAGCTAAACGATGCAAGTCCTCCGTTCGCGCGTACACGCGCGGTGCAATGCCCTCGCGACGGACTTAGAGATAGTATCGTCTACACCCACACGTCGACGTCGGGCAACGCGCGTTCGCGCCTCTTTATGTCACGAGCTCTTTTACGCGCGAAGAATGGGATGCCGAGCCAATATGCACTCGCGAAATTCAATCTAATACCCCTCTAGTACCTCTTCGCTTGAATTGAATTATGTGTATAGTTTGCTGAACGCGACATTGATTGCCTGTCATGTTTTGTTTGGTATCATAGCAGAAGATCGTTAATTGCGTGTAAAATATTGATGTAAAAGTTTGATTTATTACGATATATTTCGCAATTGTATGTTTGCGAAAGATTTAGATCTCATTTCTAATTATAGTGCTACAGGAGCTTTTATGGAGTTTTATTTAGCTTTGGAACATAAATTCTTATAAAAATTGTGTCGCAAGAAATTCAATTTGAAAGCGATCATCGATTTTTCTTACGAGTTCTTGTTAATTTCGATTTATATCTTCGCTCTTAAATTTGGCAGAATATTAAGATACATATTACAGTTTTCAAATTTACGTTTAAAAAAACATGATGTTTTGCATTTCTTCAGATTCGTGTAAATTATATAATATTTATCTCTAAAAATTTGTATTGCCATCATTATTTTCTAGTTTATATATTAAACAAATATATTAAAAAAAAATAAGGTTTTAAAACTTAAAACTATGTCATATTTAGTAAATTTAGTTTTTTATTATAATGTAATTGCAAATTTTTTTTCTCAGACTCCACTTCGTGGTTATCGAGCGAAAAGGCTTTCAACTTGATTATATTCTTACAATTGCATTATTATGTTACCATGGAAAAAACCGATCAATCATAATGAAAGTTCTATTTTAAAGCAAATTGGAAATGAAGGTGCAACAAAGAATTTTAATAATTATTGATCAAATTTATCAAAAATTGATCAATAAATTATGATCAAATTTATCAAAAATTGATCAATAAATTTCATTTATTTTTAATCTCAATAAAATAAATTACGCTTTTGTATTACGTTTAACTGAAGGAAAGATTTATTTTTTTTATTACAATACAGAATATATTTCTTTTTCCTATACACGTGTGTCCAATATGTGAGAAAAAAAGCGATCGCTAGAAAAAAAAAGACATATTTTATATTTGGATAGCATTTAAATGAGTCGTGTCGATGCTATTGGGTTGTTCGATGCTATTGGCAGTCATCGGATGTTACGCTTAGTGCAATAGTGATCGTTTTAGCGATATGATATATGATTATTCAAAGATGCAAATGTACAGTCTATATCCGCTCATCAGACGAGATCCACGTCCTACTTTTCTTCGTCGTGGAGAACGACGGAATTTTATTGGCGTCTCCTTGCGAGGCTCTTTTCTTTGCGGAGGTAAAACTAAGTCAGATACTACATTTCCTTCTGATACGGCAAGCCTCTTTTGCATTAGATCATAATTTTTATGTAAAGCGGAAACTTTCGAGTTCTAACAGACGATAGAATCGATGAACTCAATATTTGATAGGTTCGTGTCAAAGACAGTGGAAGATAACCACAGATGTAGACCACGTCTCTATATGTCCCGTAGTCAGAATGCTTCAAAAAAATAGAAAGAGATAGCTGCTGTACGATCACCAAATCTGTCTTTGTCTAATAACGCGTAGTAGAGTGAAGAAGCCTTCGTTGACTGGGAAATAGAAAAGTGGAGGGGACGAAAAGACGAAGAGCGTGTCTAATATTTGACGACCCCCACTCTTTAACACTCGGTCTAGATATATCAAAGTCTGAAGATAAGATATTTTTAGAGTGAGATTTTGATAATATTGTATTATGACACAAAAAATTCATGTTTTTCATTATATTTTATTAATTATATTCACAATTTCGTTCCACATCATGAAAATGTATTTACTGGAACAATCGCGCGGTGAGAATATCTATGTCTATCTAAAGTATTATACTTCATAAATCGCTCCGAAAACCGATATTCGATTTTTCCAACAAATATTCATCAAAATATGTAAAAGCTTTATTTATAATTACATCTACTACATTATTTATAATTACATATTTCTCTATATTTTCTTTATATTTTTATAAACATTTTGTGTAATATAATTTCTATTATATATATGAAGTTTATTAAAGATATGATGTTTAATAGATAATAAGATAGTGCCTGTTACGTGTACATTCACGAGTCTAGGAAATTTACTCTTGATATGGAAGCGAGCACGCGGAAAATTTTACAGCATAAATATTTACTTTCAAAATTTTCATGAGAGACTTCGTCTTTACTTCGTTTATCTCCGATATCTTTGATCTGCCGGGTTATTAACCCGAATGGCTGCAGCGCCCGTTATCCGACTAGAAAGTGGATTGAAACGTGACACGCGGCTGCGTGACATTTATTTTATCGGAGCAACGCACGTGCGATCTATTATGATTGACTTTGCGCCGTAGTTTCCATAATCACATAGCGACGAATCTATGGCTTGGCAAAAACGGAAAAAAAAAACTGGAATGGAAAAATTTCAATGGCTTATAAAAATATAATTGAAGACTTGATTTTTTTTTTTTTTTAAATATCTTTTCTCCTCCCTTTTAATTTTTGATCTTAAGAGATCTATTACATCACATCTTTGATAATTCCATACACGTAACGCAAAAAGTCTTACAAAGAATTTACAAAAATATAAAGAGGAAAAGGAAATAGATAATACTGTAAGTGAAGCATTTGCATATATTGCAGAAGAAAGCATGAATGAGATAAAAAACGTCTTTGATTTATAGCGTTTTTTGCATTTCCAGTCTGCAATCGACCGAGTCTCACTACTATAAATCATTCCACGTGTAAAACGCACGTTTGTTATGACTGCGTCAACTATTTCTACACACATATCTAGATGCGTATCTTATAAATATGTAAATTTAGATAATTTAAGCCTACAGGGCAGGAATCTGCATCTCGCGGAATAGGATAAGATTATTGTATGCCGTAAATTCGAATGCGTTAGCGCGTGATAGATAAACATAATTTTCTGTTAATTCATGTTTTTAGGGCAACGTGTGATTACGGGTTTGCATTGCGCATTAAAGTCGCGGCTTTCGTATTTGTATATATATATATATATATATATATATATATATATATTATGAGTCTCTCGGAACACGTTGACATGGATGTAATATTTTGCATTCAGATTTAACGACAGCTGTGCTCGTCGTTTGATAAGCGATGCTGCGCGACGCATCTCGCAAACTCTATTATTTCTCCTCTACAATTATTTACTCCGTCTCTTGATAATTATACCATAGTGACGTATAATTGGATTAAATTGCCAGCCGAGAGCATGACATATTAATTTCCCATTTGCTCTAATTTCCAATAAAATACATATGCATAAATAGACCGTTATAACGTTGAAGAATTCTAATGTACGACGATGTAGTACTGAAGCAAACCTTATCTTAGATTACCTTATCTATCTAACAAATATATTTCGAATAACAATATATATGTATACATATATTAGTAAACAAAAATTTTATTATTGCTTACTTATTCATAGATATATCTTAAATAAATACATTCTTAGAAAGAATATTTCTCTTTATCTCGTTTCCATATTTATTCAAGAAACATAATTTAAAATAAAATATGGTGCAATTATTTAAATATTATTAATCATTATTATTTGTAATATTATTTATGATATATATATATATATATATTAATATATGTCCCTCTGCTTGATAAAATTTATGAAATAATATTAAACGAAAAGTATTCAGAAAGCAAGCATTAGAAATTTGATGTGTATCTCGAGAAAATTAATGAAAAGTGAATGGATGAAATTGAACGAACGCATTAAGATATTAAATTTTGGCTACCTAGGTACAAATCTTCTCTTTAAAATCATAGAGCGCAACGTATTAAAATTTACGTCGCGTGCAAAAGCAGTTATGCATAAATCAAACGCACAATACACTTTTTAAAGTCAGTAACTAATTGCCGTCGTCTATCTTGATTGAAGAATTTGATCTCGATGACCTAGATTATATTATTCCGTCGGTATCGGTAAATGATAATCTCTCTCTTTTCTAAAGAAGTAGATATATCTCTTAAATAAGCGAAATATTTATGATAACGACGGCGATGTTAAATATGTAATATGTAACTGGATCATTTCTAGGTAATAAGAAATCATACTTTATGATATTTTATCGTCTCACATAAACATTGTGTTACAATTCTATCTGGTAATTTCATTAGCATAAATGTTAAATTATAGAATTTTATAGAATTTTGTATTTTTTTTAAATCCATATTTTTTTATTTATCACTAACGGAAAAGATTTTCTATAATTAAAAACAATTTTATATAATATACATATAATCGATTGGCGCAATTGGCGCAATTATTTGTCGATAGAACCGCATCTCGTTGAAGCTGCGCAACGAGCAGTCGCGTACAGAAAAAAAAAAAAAAAAAAAATGGCTTAATCATCGTCATTGATAATATTTACAACAGTTGATGCCATAGCAACTTTTTTTGAGCAGTCGCGTTTCAAATTTTTCCCGACAACAACGATAATGACGACGACGACGACGATGGCGATGGCGACGACGACGACGACGCCGACGATGACGACGACGAGGTCGTTGCACCCGTTGGCCGATGAGCGAATTCGAGAGATCGAGGGAGGTACCTCTCTCCGTCCGCCGTCGCTGAGGTTGTGGCGGAGTAGGGTGATGGGTGGTAGGCAGAGAGAGGTTGATGCCCGGGTTTACTTCCTAGTCTGGTTGCCTGTATCGACCGGATAGCGTCCCGCCGTCTATAGCACACACGAGGCGAAGAGAGGCGAGACGCAGACTCTGTGTCCGAGTCTCTCTCTCTCTCTCTCTCCCTCTCTTTCGGTCCATGTCTCTCTATTGGCGCGTACGCCGCCGCAATTGTCTATGAAGTCGTTTTTCCTTATCTGCTCTTGCCAGTGCGCGCCAGGAGGGTTGCGCGTTGCGCGCTCAAATCAAATTTTCAGGCTTATCTGCTTATTGTCCAGTCTATCTGTCCATATATGATGTTTTAGAAGGAGTCGAGGCATCCCTCCTTTCCACTCTGGACCGATATTTTTCAACTCTTTGCAATTATTGCGATAGTTTTGAATGCTAAAAGACTATAATATCAAATATAATACTAAATGATGGGTATAAAGCTATTGTAGATAAATTTAGGTAATATAATTATAATTGGCTGGGTTTGTAAATATTCTAAAAAAAAAAATAAAAAATAAAAATGAATCATCGAATGTACAAGACCTCCGCAATTATTTGATAAAATAACACATGGCAAATTTTAAAAAGCGGACTCTGTACGACTGACGATACGGTCATATTTAACCGTAGTCAGCGTATAATGACTGCATCGCAAACTCGCGATGTAATTCTCTCGAGTAATAACACTGGAGAAAAAAAATGTCGAAACGTGTGTACGCGTGTATATGTGTATACGTATATGCGCATCGTCGTACTCTTTAAATAATATAGCAGCCGAGCGTAGCGAAGAAGGGAATAAATTTCAGGGTGCGGTCGTTAAGTATTATCCGCCAAAAACTCGCTACACCGACGACGATTGAATGCGGCAGAAGGAGCCCGCTGCTCAATCAACGAGAGGTGGAGATCGTTTCGGGCGGCGTCAGAGCAAGCGGCCGACTTTTTGCTCGGCTAACCGCATTGTTGTGGTCATCCGGTAAGGCTACTTTTGGTAAATTACCGTATTTGCCGGTAATGCCGCACGGTTGCGGACGTGTTATTAGGGGATCGTGAATCGTTTTTTGGGCGTCGCTTCTCACGCGCGTCCTAAAAAACGCATTCGTGGACGCCATGTCCGTTACTTTTGTTGATAAGTTCGTTTCCTCGACGAAAGTGCATTCGCGCTGCTTCGTGAATCATTCTTAAGCGGTGATTCTCCAACGTTGGTGAAATATCATTAAAGACTGATTTAATTTTGTATCTGCTTTTAATGCCAAATGCGCGATCGTATGATTATGAGCACGTCTTACGTTAAATGCATTAATGATAATATAAGGATAATCTTATTTAATGATCCAAAATATAAGCAATCATCAAGTATATAAAATGAAAATTATTATTATTATTTTTTTTTTTTTTATGAAAAAAAATAACGTTAAACACTTTTATTTTTGTGAAGTTAAAATTCGCGTTTAATAATTATTCCTATCTTTTGGCAATCGTGAAAAGCATATTGAGCGAAAGCGTGTTTAGATGCATCTCACGTTGTCTGTCGTTTGCGTATTAGAGTCTAAAATCGTTATATCTCAATGTTGCTCACGTTTTTCATTCAATTGTGGTGTAATGAACAAAATTACGTAACGATGAACAAACGCACGTACAAATATGCACACACGGCAACCCAGTTCTCCTTTAGAACGTATGCGCGCATGTCTTATATTTACATATATTTACATGTTAAACGATGCGACAGGTATGCGTCGATGAGCAAAAGTGGAAAATGAGCGGTTTTATCGGATAAATAATTTTCACGATGTCAGGAAAATTAATGACGCAACGTTGCTTGCGCTTTCAATTTTCTCCTGGCAATTCTTACCTTATCGTGTAAAATCGTGTTAGCGGCGATAGCATTAAAATGGGCATAAAAATGAGTACTATCTTGACATTATAATAAAACAGTTATAAATTATACAAGTACATGAATTACTTAATCAGTCAATTTTCTAACAAAATTTTACCAACTTATCGCAATTTTTAAAACACTTAGTTTAATATTTCTATATCTAGAAAAAATTTATATCTAGAAAAAATAAATAGATAATATAAATAATTAACTATTTAAATATATTAAAATCTTATCGCAACATAATGTAAGTTGCAAAAGTATAAATTATTTGCAGAAGAATCGAATAGCCGAGTACAGCAAATAATAGACAAAATAAAAGCATAATTATGATAAATAACAATTATGAAAAATGTTAGGATATATAATATTTTTTGAGTGGCATCATAAGAAACAATAAATCTGCGTTTATCTCAGTATTTAAAGAATATAATAATTCATATTTCAGACTGAATGCATTTTATCATAAATGATTAAATACAATAACAAGATTTTAATGCTAATTGATATATATTATTTAATTAAATTCTTATTTAATTAAAAAACTATTTGGAACATAAAATCGCTATGTTCAGTTGTATTTTTATTCTTTGTACCTTTCGATAAGTATATACAACATTTTCGCTATTTTGCTCGTTTCCTCGTCAGTGCACATCGTGCTTGCGAATCGTAAAACTTTACGCGCCTCAGCTTGAGAAATGCAAACTCGGTTGAAATGAAAAGACACGTCACGCACCAATTTTACTTTTACGTATTTTACAAACACTCCAGACCAAATCATCAAACGCTCAAACATGACGCGACGATTATCTAGATGCCGAGTATGTCATGAACAATGCAAGAGCAAGCTCTTCTTTAAAGAGAGGGAATAATAATCCATATTGTCAATTCATTAAAAGCGCAGAATGGATGAATTTGAAAAAGATTAATTTCTACAAAAGCATTGCAGCGATAAGATATATATTTATAAATATTAAAATAGAGAGAGAGAGAGAGAAAGTAAATCCATAAAAGAAATAATGATTATCTATATATTGAAACAAAAGTTCCGTTTAAAGAAATCTGCATTGCACAAACTTTAATGCAACGCAATTAATATAAATAATAGGAACAGAGGATTGTCGAATGGCAAGCGAAATTTGAATCGACTTTTTATTTGTCTCGTAATTGTCATGGTCCACGATTTGATTTCCAATTGCAAAATCAGTAAACACATCGCGGTACACAATCAAGCACTAATTTGACCGGTACGGACGAATACACCTGCGCGAATCGATTGACGTAGTCGACAGAGTGGCTCGTTCAGTGCATTTACACCTGGCGAATCAATGCACTCGATCGCATTTTGATACACCAGACTCGGAGGATAATGGACATCGTATTCGAGATTGAATTTTCCGATCAACTATCTGCATTTACTCGCAGTACCAAAGAGCATTTGCAATTTGCAATATCTTCGAAGAGAATAAACGTCAAAGTTTCACGTCCGAATGCGAAACTCATTAAATTATGAAGTTAGAATCATATCTTCGATTTGAGTAGATTCAATTTAAGTGTTTAATGAAAAGATTGTTTGATATAATTTAATATCTTTTTTTTTATTGTAATTATTTGAGAATGATTTTTTTATAGACATAATTTGAAAATATACAATGATATGTATGTGTATCTGAATACGGACATTATTTTTGTAATTTATTTTAAAAAGGACCAGGATTGATTAGTTAACTGCTTTTCAATAATTTGCTCAATTTATTACCTGTATCCGAACTATGAATATGACGAACTATAACTCATGATACCGAATTTTATATAACGCATCTTTACTATATAGAAACAGAAGGTATTAAATTATTTCATTAGCCAGACTTATCACATTTCTTTATTGTAAATAATTTGAAAATTATTTTTTATTGTAAATAATTTGTAAATAATTTGAAAAATCTACGAGTGAAGCTTAACTCAAAGATGAGCAAAATAAATTATATCTGAACATCGTAAATCGATCTGCAACCTGCAAAGTGACCCGTGATGCACCGCGATTTGACACGCGCGAGCAATTTGGGGTTGCAGGCGGGGTTGAGGACAGCTGGTGGCGTTGAGAGCTGCTGCTGTTAGCGCGGGGTGGCAGAAAGAGTGAGAGAGAAAAAGAGGACGAAGCGGAGAGCTTGTGAGGGACCACGAGAGAAAGAGAGAGAGAGAGAGAGACAGAGTGGAAGAGGGAGCGAAGGCGAATACGGTAGGGAGAGTTCGCGTCGGATGGAGGTGGCCGACGGAGGGAGGAGGACCGACCTCCCGGTCGAAGGGATGGTGGAAGGATCGGAAGAGGGCGGCGGGTCGCCGGCGATGGTGGCTGAGAAAGGTCGGTGAACCCGGGGTCGATACCCGCAGCAACGCGACCGACCAACCTAACATCCACCCCAGACTCCCTCTGCCTCCGCCAGCTGATCTACCTGATCTTCCCGATTAAATTGCGCGCACGCACATACACAGCCGTTCGAGCTCGGCTCGAATGTGCCGCCAATGTTGCATGCATACTGCTGCACCGGCTCGTATATACCGCCCGCGCACTAACACACGCGATCGGTCGCACATGGTCCACAATGCGAGACTTATTCCGGGAGAAGATCGCCGGGAGGTGAATTTGTTGACGGCTATTGGATCCTCTCGTTGCTGGCCCCAAGTGTCGTCCGAGAATCGATCAGTTTCCGGGATGCGCTTTAACCCTTTATTGCACACATGCAGTTTACTGTCGCGTGACGAAAGACGAGAGATATTTTTCTACCAGATATATTAAAAGTATGTCGCGTTCTGTCAATTCTATTCGCATGCTCTTATGCGCGAGATTGTATATATATATATATATATATATATATATATATATCCACATATTTTACAACTCGTCTTTTATTTCGCAGTTGTGTTCGTCAATTTCTGCCTAGACAGATAACGTGTCGTTTTCCATAGCAAACATTTCTCCTATTGCGAATAAGATCTCATGACTCACACACATACGCACACAAAAGAGAAAGAAAGAGAGAATATAATAATTTACCGGTTTATCATTTTCTGTTTTACAATCTTTTATTTGACATTTTTGACAAGTATATTTAATAAGCTTATTAATTATTTAATATATATATATATATATATATATATATATATATATATATTATTTATTAGATATAATACACATATGTTTATTACATGTCTACAGAAAAAAATTACTATATATAATAATAATGATAATACATACAACGATGTAAAAAATGGAAATTAATTAGAAGTTTTCTGCTTTACAGTTCATATTAAAATTATCAAGCTTCAATTATTATCATAATTAGATTTATAATTAAATTCAAAAATAAAAATTGATTAAGAAAGATAATTAAGAAAATATTAATGGTGAACTAAACGAAAAATAAAGTTTTATATACATATAATGTTTTTTTTCTATTTTAATTCGCTTTTATAAATAAGTCGATAATTACAATTTTAAATGTTATAAGACAAAATTCAACGCAAACATTTGAACATTACATCTCGATTTGTTTCTGCTGTATATTGGATTTATCGCTAAACATAGTATAATAAACAATCATCGAAACGCAAAACTTAAATGTTTTTTTAACAGCATGTATCCATGCGGAAGAAAGGATGCATGGTTTGCGGAAATGACCGGACAACAAGAATCATAAGCGAGTGACCTGGAAATATTTTCGTAATCGAAGCGTTTGTCCCGGCATTATTCGCTGCTTACAATGATAGACATCCATTCTTCGCGCTGTCATCGGCACATACGTCTCAATAGAATCGCGCACACGTTAGAATATACGACGATTGATCCTATTATTCGAAAACGATGCACACGATGCAGAATGCAGAACCTATTCTGAAAATTTTTTTCTCTCAGATTTTTTGACATCCACTGACATTTAATAGACTGAGAATCAAGCACGATCAGTATCTTAATATACAATTTTTAAATAAAAATATAACATTCTTTTGTCATTTTTTTGCAAATGGTGGAAAGAAGGCTGGATATATTTTAAAGCACGGGAAATTTTTAAACAAATAATAAAATAAATTTATATATAAGAAATATATATTAATTAAATAAATTGACAACACTATTAACTCTCAAAAAGACACAGAGAATTTAAACAACATATACGATAGGGTAATAAAGGTCGTTTAGTCGTTCTCAGTATCCCAAACATAGTGGTTGACACAATGTCAGTTTGACATTTCGATTTTTCTCTTCTACTTTTTAACTATAACGCAGATACATAATTCCGTTTATTTCATTTGTAACGTGACTACCATTATTTATAATATTGTTATTTTAGTTCACTTGATAAGGACGAAAATCATATGGTCGAAACGTCGTGATAGAACAATCAAACAATAAATTGCCAGTTTGGTCGTATAAACACTCGTCTATTAAATAAATAAATATATATATATAAATTTAAAATAAAAATTATTTTTGTAATTTATATAAATTTATATATAATAGTATTAAGTAAAAAGTAAAGTTATAGTGAATAAATTAATAAAACGTATAAATAGACATTTTGTAATCCTTTCTCTGTCTTGTTGGACTTAACTGCACAGGCTTGTCAAACTCTCGAGTTGCCTTCCATCTCTCGATAAACGCAAAGGAAGTAAAATCCTTTTACATTAACGATATCTCGCGGATAGCATTTCTCGTATATTCGAGAGAGAAATCTTAGCGGCCGCGCTATCTTCATCTATTCGGTCGAACATGCCGTCATCTCATATTATATTTAAGCGATTATTGGCGAGTGATATAACGTGAGACGTGTGTCGTCCGCATGCCAGATTATTACTTGTAAATGTATTATATGGACCAGTAGCGCAAGAAGTCCAACGGGGTCTCTGAACTCAAGATACGATCTCTCCGTAGCGCTATCTATCTATCTGGCTTCCAATGGACGGGTATACCTACTCACCGTCTCTCCTCTCTCTTCGTGATCTCGTACATGTCGTACATAAATACACGAGATAAAACGCACACACCGACCATGAATATATTCATGCATAAATTGCATAATAATTCACATTTGCCCGTAAACCATTTGATATCAACAATTTTATCAAGCTTCATTTCATCATCTATCTATATTTGATTTTAAATATTTACTCATTTTTTATTAAGAGTTATTATTAGACGACATCGATAAATTGATTGAAAGTTTGATCAACTTTATACAATATGTAGTGAATTTCAAAATAAATATTTTAATCACAATTTTTTTTTTAGTACTTTTTTAATGATTTTGAAGTTCTTTTTCTATAATGAAAAATTTTGAAGTGGGCTATTATTTTTTGTCAGCTTTTTGGTATTCTTTTTTGATAAATTATTACGCTTTATTAAGAATTCGACTTGTTTTATTTTTTTCGTGTGATGTATTTAACATTGTGCTATTTTTCAAGATGTTTTGAAGTTGCAAATTTGCAAATTTTACATTGTTAATCATACTGATGAACATCAGATGCAAAATGCAATGCAGGTCAGATTCGTAAAATGTTTCCGGGAGTTTCTTCAAATATGAGCGAGTTTCATCGCGTGACGTTTTGCCGACACGAGAATCGTGTGTGCCGTACATCGCATCAATTTTTCCATTTTTTTACGTTTACAAGCGCGTTGCGTAACACGTGTTGTTTCGTCATGTCAGATTAATCAGAACACGGATGGTCTTAGCGCGATGTCGCATAATTACTGTCGTATAACTGCATTACTGCATATCGATGATTTGAAATTATTGACCCAGTTTGACGGTTGTTATTCATACCATCGCAGGATTGCAATAACAGCATGTGTGAGTAAGAGTAGAATATTTTTTTGTATTTTATTAAACTATCACAATAAACCTATTTTTGCCACTATCGCCTTTCATTTATTAGGATTATTTAATTATTTTGAGAAAAGTTTAACAACTATTTATATATATTTCTATTAAATCTATGAATAATTTATCTATTATATGGCAAATTATTCCGACGAATAATTTTGTCAGGTGATTAATAATTTCTATCTTATTCTACACGTAATTATAAAATTTTTCTGTGAATTATTTAACAAAGATTTATTCTATAATATTTTTATTAATGGAACAGTGATTTTCCTACAGCTTAAAATTAAATATTTCTGAAATATGATTCGATTTCTATTTGAGAATTACTCGAAGCGCTTATCTCGCGTCGATTAGATTGTATACACTACGTAATAAGTTCCAAACATACGCAGACTTAATTGATAGTTGAATTTACGCCGCATTCGCGCTACGATTGACGATCGATCACGGTAAAATATTTTCATCGCTCGCTTGTGCTGGCCGTTTCTAGAAAGTTACCCAATGTACATAGCGTTGAGTTTCTCTCGCCGGACACTTGTATCAGCCTTCGCGAATACGACGCACACTCCGGGACTAGACAGATAAACGCGCGCGTTACCCGGCGCGTTATCTGTTATTCCTGTCGAATGTAATTTCTAGGCGTATAAACGCGCGAGGTTCAGTCGCCGCACCGGCGTTTAGATAACGAGCGACGCTTTGCCCCAGAGAACTAATCTCGTGATAACATATTTTTCCACCTTTTAGCGCGTCGCGCAAAAGAGCGAGCGCCCGTTCTATTGGTTCTCGCGCGGTGCGTGTTCCACTTCTTTAGAGAGATTCACAGCCGATCAATATTTGGTGGCCGATATATTCTGAAATCTTGATAACATTATTGTATACATGAAGAGTGACTAAATATAATTTGACCTAATGAAAATTATTAAAGGAGTGTCTGTCTGTTCGTCTGCATTAACGAGATGGAAACTTTAGAAAATTTTGAGAGACGGAATATTGTCAATATTTTGATTGACGGTGAATATCGATCGTCAGTCAGCTTCTTTTTTTACGTCCGCAACGAAACGAGCGTATCGGTGTGCCGATGTAAGGGAATCGAATTAACTATAAATCATGGTGAATTTAGATGAGAGTGGAAGAGAATTATTTACGACATCCTTAAATGGACTACAGGATTCATCGAGCTGCATATCTGTTACGATAGAGCACGGAATACGATGGTCATAAAAGATAGCGACGATCGTAAAGTGTTTTGAAATGCGTGTCATCTTGTATTTTTTCATTTATTTTTTTTTTTTTTTTTATTTTGTGTCCCTCCCGCCGAGAATTAATCCGCGAGTGGGTTATTTAGAAATATTGCTTCATCTAAAGAAGCTAATATTTTTAATTTTTCTTCTTTAGCCTAGAAATATCACAAAACATCTGAGAAAATTTTTTGATAATTTCTTAAAGGCTTGAAGATTTCTCTTCATTCACATTTCATTAGATTTTATATAATCAATATCTTTCTGCTATGCTCTTAATTTCTTTCCTTGTTAGATCCATTATTATTGTTATTATTATTACAATTATTAAATAATGGGAATCTTATATTACTTTTATTCTCATTTAATTAGATGTTCTCTTTAATTGATTTTTAAAAGGGTTAAAAAAAATAGCAAGAACTTTTTTTCAGTTAAGATAAAAGATAAATATCGCTATGTTCGTTTCAGAGATACATTAAGGAATAGTTTTTCTAAGGAACTAAGGGATTTTTGCGGCCCGATTTTTAAAGCGCACGCATGTGCTAGCGAGTTCGAGTTCGGCTTTAATCTCGAAAAAGTATGACCGCGCAACCGACCCTTGGGGCGATGCATGAACGATGAGCAACGGGTCGCGATTGAAGCCGGGCCTCTCTGTGTATTCCTTCGAACGGGCAGGCTCGTTAAGCGTGTCGAGAGAGGGTCGGATGTGCATCGGCCGGTTAAAATGTGGGGCAGTGCTGTGCGGCTAACGTACGTCCTTGGTATTCGTGCGGTGCGGTTAAGGCGTAACTGGCCGCGTGCATCGTTCGAAATCGCGCATTTTACCACTGCATTCCGAGAGATTGCTGCGAAGATTTGTACGCGATAGCATACGGTGCACCTTGCGCGGTAATAGTTGATTTTTCTTCCCAATAGTTTCACCGGGAAATCACGTTTTTGTAAGCGCACTTTATTCCTGATATTGACCATGACATTCGAAAATGATTTCCAATGATCGGAAAATAACATTTTTATAAAGATTCAATGGAATTTATTCTGTTTGTTCTAAAAAAAAAATTAAATTTTTTAAGAAATTTTTTTTTTTGTTAGAACAAAGAATAAATTCCATTGAATCTTTTTCTATCTGCAAAAATGTTATTTTATATATATATATATATATATATATATATATATATATATATATATATATACACTAAAGATAAAGAAAATTATTGAGAGAAAATACTTTATAATTACTATAAGTTTATAATTAAAATTTGAATCGGTTGTAATATTTGTGAAAGTAAATAAAGATGACATGACAATATTTATATAAATTGGCAAGATAAATTGATAAGCACATTTATTTATTCTCCCAAACGAATGATCTACATGACGGAGAAAATCTTAAAGCATATTACATTTACTTATTCAGTATCCCAATTATCTTCATCGAATCTAATTTTACTCTTTTTACTCTAATTTTAATTTTTACTTACGTTGCTTTATTCGAACACAGCGCAAAGAGAGGGGCGGCAAAATGCTGCCGAAGAAGAATGTGCAAATAAAGCATGGGCGAGAGTTTTACGACAAAACGGTCGATTCGTAGCCAGTCACGCATTGCGGTTTTACGCCGGAGCAATTATCGCGAGTATATTTGTTCGCGCGTAAATCGAGAGCATGCACAGCCTTAGGCGCACGACAGGATTTCTCGCTCGTCTTCACGATAGAGTCTCGCTCACGAGAGATTTACGTAGCATCGTGATTCCTGTAGTCGAATATTCGTTTATTAACCGTTGATCATTAACAAACGATACGCGTTATATCGATATACATAACATGATTCTCGTCTTATGTGTATTGTAATGCGTAAGCTTTATTTTTTCGAGGAAGGCGAAATGGGAAGGAGAGGAAGAATATCAAGTAGAGGGACATTAATTTTTTTTTTTTTTTATTTGTACAGGATCCTCGAAATGTTTATTTTGTTTTAATACATTTGAATAAAAACAATATACACAATATGTACACATACATGTATTATGCGAACATTAGAGTCAAAAGCTAAAAAGCGAGTACCAAAATAACATTGCAAAAGTAATCCTGAGTATAAGATGGGGGAAGCATCCAGAGAGAAAGAGAGAGAAGAGAGAGGAGACAGAAGAGAAAAGAGAGGGAAAAGAGAGAGAGATCTCTCTCTCTCTCTCTCTCTCTCTCTCTCTCTCTCTCTTTATCAGATAACCTTAATCCGATATGGTCGGCGAAAAACGTGCAAATTCGCCTCAGGATTGGAAAACTGACCATTATCTCGTCTCTTTCCATCCGCACATTAAAAAGACTATCACACGTGCGCCACGAACAGGATAATTTGTGTCGAACGCGTGACCGTTTTGTCGTCGATTTATGTTCGGAATAGGCTCGCGAGCTTGATGCTTATCTAAATCGTCGGCCGATCTCTCTCTCCGAGAGAGGCCGGTTTATTGCACCCGTAAATAATGTATTTCCCATGTGCGTTACCCGGATCGTATAACGTATGCACGCGCCATGAGCCACTTGAACGCTGTATTAATTCCATATTTATTTCGTATGATTCCAGGTAAAGATGATGACAATCTAACGACAAAACTAATCGAAATTTGAGATTCACCCGACGTCGGCATTTTGATATCATATCGCGCAAACGTCGGTTGAAGGTAAGACTGTTTCATTAAACATTCCGCTCGGAAACGAAATTCCGAAAGCACGAAATTTGAAGCAAATTTCAATTAAATAGAATCTATTTGTCACAAAAAATGAGATGCAATTTTTAGTATATTTTTTCTATTTTCAAGTATTATTTTTCAATATAATATTCGTAATTTTTGGAAAATTTGAATGAAGAAACCGTTTATGAAATATCTCTTTTCAAATGAATATCTGGATTAATCTTCATTTATTCTGGATTAATCTTAATTTACGTATAATGTACGTATGCAAATATATACATGTGTCGATGAATATATAATTAATAATAATTTGGCACATTTTCTCTTGATTAATTAAAATAATAACTGCTAATTTTTATATGAATTATAGAATCTGTAAATGAGAAATAAGTCAACACTTTGTTTGTTATGCCTGAAATATTTCGAACGATTATTGCGGTATGTTTCCTTGTATCGGAAATATTTATTATCAACAATAATTACTGCGTTGACTTGTACGTATCTCGTTCTGCTTCGTAAATCAGTGAGATGTCGATCGGATTATAAGAAACTCGATACGTACTGCCGAGCGAGCGTTATGCACCATAAATCGATCTAACGGAACTCAGAGTGAGACGATAAAACCAGCAGAATTCTCTCCCGATGTATAATGAAAATCCAGACAGTCCTCTAAATCCCCGAGCCAATAAAATGCGGAAATTGAGGATATTGAGGAAATTAAAATATATGCTGTAGATTATATTATTTTAAAACGCACATCTCTCATATTTTATTTAAATAATAAAATTAATTTTTTTTTTTTGCTGTAATTTTTCTCGCTCTTTGACGGCAAAGAAAACTTGTTATAAAGCGAAAAAAAAAAGATGAAAGTTTATATTATTACATACAATTTGGCATCTGCGTATAAAAAAGAATAGAATTAGGTTACATATTGATCGATTTTTTGTCATAGCGTTTTTTTTTTTTACACGTTCTTTCTGCATAGGAATTTTATTATTCAAAAAGATAAACCGTTAGTCTCAATTTTAATATTCATTCGCTTTTGATGTCAGAATTCAGTATAATGTCAATAAGGGAAATCTTAAGCTTATTTTCCTACTGATAAAAATTAATATTATTTCATCAAATACATCATGCATGTATATCGTGAAATTGAGTTAGATTAGACTAAAAAATATATTAATACAACTCGTAGAATAATATCCGAAATGATTCTCTCTTGACAAACTATATTTGAGTTGAATCGTGCGTAGATCTTTCAACAGTCATTCATCTTCATTTTTCGCGTTGTCCCAGTAAGAGAGATCTACGTTTAAAAAAAGTTTAACGAAATACAGAAAAGAGGTCAGTCAACGCATTGATTGTCGTTCGCGCCAGTTAACTTTACAAAAGATTTAACATAAACGGGTTGTATGCCCGTCTGTCACTGTAGATAAGCACACTGATATACATGTTATCACATTCAATAAAAGATAATTATTTCTGCGCTGTCGAAAGCTGTATATCAAGTGTGAGGTATCAAAGTGTCGGTGACCCTCACGGTGATACACACGACATCAAAATGAATATAATGTTGACAGCACCTGCACTTCTAAAGCTTCGCCGAGTGTAAGATGACAGAGAATCTTCGGTTTCAGCGGTGTCGGTTCTCGGTGTCGATGCGCCGCGAGTTCAATGAACCTAGCGAATGAATTCGCAGATTACGTACCGATGATGATACAATACGTGTTCTCTAGGCTGGATCGTCTCGCTGAATTCGCTCGTGTACGGCACCAAGTGTGTCTTCTCGTAAGGATGTCAAGGCCACGACCTAATGAGAGGTCGTTGCCACCGACGTGTCTTTCTTTCCCGCTTCCTCTCGTCTCTGTCTCTCTTTTTTTTTCTGTATCTTTCGCTCGATCCACCGTTAGTGCTATTCGAAGCATCTACGCGGCCGTCATTCTTTACGCATTCCAAAACGGCAGAGTCATACAGCGCCTTCCGTAATCCTACGTAAGCACGGGATCACAGTGTTAAGAACTGAAAGAAATTAATTGAAATATAAAAAATTGTAGAAAATAAATTTTAGATGCTTAGATAAATATTTTTTGTGTGATAAATGTGTGACTATACATATATTTGCTTTATCCTATTTTGCAAATTTTTCTCGAGTGTTATTTGATGGCGATGCATCGAAAACGAGATGCCCAGTAGCGCGACGGGAAGGTGAAGATCGGCTTATCTTCGGTATACATGCTCATAAGTAGATATGATTTGTGTTAACAGTTTCGTGTCACCGTCATAAATATTCAGCGCGCGTCAGAGATTCGGTACTTCGGTGCCACTTTTTTTTTGTTCGCTTTATCAGCATCGGGAGCAAACTCGTCGTGAGTGTAGGATCGATGTCAATGACCCGTCATCGAATCGTCGACTTGGTAACTCGAGCTTATAATAAGTCACGTTAGAAATCGCGCGTATGACGCGACGTCGCGATGCGTGTCTTTTAATCAGCACGCGATAAGAATACGCTAATTAAAGACTGATAAGTATCCGGTCGCCGTAAACGCGGCCTATTATATCGTGAGTTATACGATCTTTATCGGTTGTCGTTCTGGGAGGATAAACGAATACCTATCTACGTCGGCGCCGCTATATACGACGCTTGTAGTGAGTACATTATCGAAGTTTTGCGAGGGAGGAGAAAAGGATATAACGTGCGTAGTCGCGATAAGGGAATCGCGCGTGATTGTTTGGGCGCTGGATCTGATTAAAAAAATGAATATCTCTTGTCATACGGCTCGGTAGATGCTGATGTCAAAACGTGACTCGCTATCTTTTGTCAGATTTTCATTGTTTTGTCTTGGAATTTTATCAAGAGATTTCAGTTTTTTTCCAAAGGTTATTTCTGAATCTCTATAGCATCTTTTTTTAGAAACACTGCTTTGTACAAAAAAATTTGTGTCTATATCCTTTTATTATATTATCTATTATAAAAATATATTTTATTCATTAAATCTTTTTTTTTTTTTTTATCAAATATTTTCCTAAAAGTATTAAAAAAGTTTTATAAAAAAGAATGTTAAAAATAAAAAATTTCTGAAGTTATATATGCAAACATACATTTGTTTTACGTTTAAAAAAAATAAGATTTTTTTATAAAAAAATGCCCTTCTTTTAGAAAAAGTCACAAAAATTGTTAATTAGTCGGACCGATCGAGAATATCGAATTTTTCCAGTGCAATACGTTTGTATGAAATATTTTATTTCCGGCATCAGCCATGAGGAATATGTAAAACGACTTTTAAAACGAGTTAAATGTAAAGTACAGGAGACATGAGAAAGAACTAGGCACCCTCGTGCATACATGCAGAATACCCGAGGGTGCAACAACCTCTTCTGTCTTTGAAAAGGGTGACTGGAAGCAGCGAATGGTGAGAAGACACGCGAATTGAAAGAAAAAAAGTATTACAGTTAAATCTTTGGACGCCAGAATTTGATGCATGTCAATAAGAATATTCATAGCTACAAATGTCATGGAACAGAAATATACATATATCTCGTACAATATAAATATATTTCAAATCAATATATACTAGTTGTGTCATTGCTTTCTCGCACTTTCTTTATCTATAATTTTTATAATCTGGAGGCACAATTTTTTCTCGGTAAAAATTCAATTATTTAACTTTAAGCATCCTTAGAATTCGGATTTGATTCTTGATCTCACTCATTTTGCATAAATAAAAATATTAAAATTTAATATAATAAATAATAAAATTATAATAATAACAAAATGAAAGAGATTGGAAAATTTAAATTTAAATTAAATTTAAATCAGATATAAAAATAGGGATACTAGGGGTATACTAGAGATGGGTATCGAAAACAAGACTCTTTACCTTTACTATTCAGTTGCAAAAGCAATTGAACTGCGCTCATTATAGGAGCTCCGTTGACAATATAAGTCTTTGCCTGAGTTGTATCATCGCCCGAACAAAGTTCAACCGAGAGGATGAAATTCTGTTTTTTTTTTTTTCCATTTTCCTTAACATCAAATCGTGTCTCGTGATCAAACGAAGCACGTATCTCGTTTCGCATGGTTTTTTTCACGAGGTTGATTCATAGCATGACCCTCGATTGGATCGCGTTTTTATGGGTAACGAACAACCTATGGGTTAGAGAGATAGATATAGATACTAGATACCGACGTATTTTGCTCTCAATGTCAAGCAATAGCTGATGGGCGCAAGAACCCCGTCAGACGGCGATGTGATGCGGGGGCTAAAATCCTTAGGAACAAGCCCGCCACGATAGCAAACACAGCATAACATAAACAAGCGACAGAGCTATAAAACGCTTTATATTCCTGCTTCGTGAGCTCGGGTCGGATTATGCGCGAGTTTTCTAAGCGTGCCCGAAAGTGAACAATAAAATCGCCTGCGACGATTGTTTCTCGCGGTCGTGTCAACGCTCGTTTCACTTTCTCTTTCTCTGGGGATCAACCCTTTCTCGCCGCCCCCCCCCCTCCCCCCACTAGCTAAACGTTAAGTTTTTACGCTCGGTCTCACTCGACAGGTAAATAATTTCGTAGAACAAACATTTACCTTTTCTAGCCAGTATTGTGCGAAAATGGAAAACTGTATAAAGCGTGTTTCACATAATTAAGGTAACAGGGTAAGGTGACAATGAAACACATGTCGATAGTTGTTTTGTTAAGAAAATATGATAGAATCGGTTTAAAATTTTTTTTTTAAATTCGAACTCAAAAAGTTTTAACTTTTAAATAGTATAAAAGTATCGAAAAACACTTTTCTCAAAACGTTCATTTCTCATGAGAACTTTTATAATTGTTTAAATTTGTAATTCTTTCTCAGGCATATAACTTGTTCTCTCTCCCTTTCTCTCTGCAATAAAAACATGATATTTAAAAAAATTTAATTTTTGAAATCTTGTATATAATTATCTGAAAACATAAAATCTTATATAATAATTAATTAAGAATCAAGCTTACAATAATAAAAATCTTTCGAGACCGTTTATACTCAAAATATAATAATTGTCGAGATTCAGAAATGATTTTTCAACGATATAATTGTAAAATTGAATATACTGCGCTTGATCGGGCTTGAATCATTTGGCGACTTGCTTTACACAAAGATGACGCATAAAGTCACGGCGTGGCTGTAAAAGGTTAACGTACGATCGATTCCGCGGTATTTTATCGGTCACACTACGCGAGCGGGCAACAATACGAAGTCGGAATTCCCTTTTCGTCGATGAGCAATAATTCTGTCTCGACCGCGAGATACACGCGGATTCATAACATACAGTTGCAAAATGCGTTGCACTTTGAGCGATCTCCGGACTCACATAAAGAGGCGCGCACGCAGTGCGAAGTGAAAGTAACATTCTAGACACGTGATGCGGCATCACGCTACACACGCTGCGGAAAGAAAAAAAGAAGCTGCCGTGTGTGCGTTTATACACGACACTGTCCGGCAAGTAGCACGCGTCGTTCCTTCAGTTCAACGGGATATCCTTTGTTTTTTTTCTCTTTTTTTTCTATTATATATCCGTTTTTTTTCTATTGTCATCGATATGATATATGATTATATGATTCATCGATTATAACTATACGTCATTTCGATAGTGTCTTTGGTGATAAATATAATTTTTTTTTCTTTACGTGCAATATATATACGAATTTACATTTTGAGTTAAAAATTTCTCAACTGATCGGTCAAGAAACTTCTTAGGGAATTCTTGAAATAAAATTTTATTCTCAAGAAAGTTTCATGATGAAATCTCCGAAAATTCTCTCTTTACATTATCATGTATGATAAAACAATTAAACTCGATATTCTTCTCAATTTTCTATCCGCGAATGTGTATCTTTATTACATAGATATGTGTATCTTTATTACATAGATATGTGTATATGTAATAAAACTGTTCCAGATCAATATAAGCAGTCGTATCTACATCTAGACATCATACACTTAACGACGTAAATACATCATAAGTATTTCTCCGGATTTGCACATTCGCGTACAATGCATCAACGCGTATATACATTATATTTTTTTTTCTCTCCGGATACTTTATTACGCGCGACCACATCTCGCGTATCTACATCTCGGATGCTGCCTTAACGACACCGTGTGTTTCGTGAACATCCCCAGTCGTTAGCGGCGCGCATAGTCGCTTACGATCGTAGTGCATTTAACGGGTGTCGACGTCAAGAAAGGGTGCGGAAAGAAGAAGAGAAAGAACGCGCGAAAAGGGAAGGGTGGGGGGGGAGGGGAGAGGGGAGGGATATGTGCGCGTCGTCGTCCGTGGATGTCGGGGGCGATCTCTGTGAGCGGGGGACGGGGAGCGAGGCGGGAGGCAAAAGAGAGACGATGAGAGCTGGAAAGGGGAGCGGCGTGATGCAGAAGCGGTGGAAGGGTGACGAGGGATGACGGTGGGGTCAATACACTCGTAATCTCGCTGAAATGCACTTGGATGCAACCGCTCGCCGAAGTGCGCTACTATCGCTCCGCTCTGCGCCAGAAAGGGAAAGAAAGAGAGAGATAGATAGATAGATAGATAAATAGAGAGAGAGAGAGAGAGAGAGAGAGAATTATATCGCGCCAGAAATAGGGCTGCTCGCGAATAAATATATCACATATAATAAATCGATGATGTTTTCGTTTAAGGGATGTATCAATTTGGCAGGGTATTATTATTCTTTTGGTAAGTGATAATTATTCTTGACGAAAGGTGAAAGATGATGATTGCAAATTATTGATGAAATAATATAATACTTTCGTATAATATTTTTTTACATTTTTGCGCACCGCGATATAATATTTTTATCTATTTCATGTAAAATTATATATAGTATATGAGAAGACATCAATGTATCATTCGATAACAGTTGATGTGTGTGTATGTGTGAGAATAAAAAATCCATTTTTACAACAACGAAGTTCAGTGAAAGTCTATGCAAATAATAAATGTGCATATGAATATATATATATATATATATATATATATATATAAAACATGTTTACACAAATATCATGCACGCAAGGAATGTTAATCAAGATTCAATGTTCGGAGCGAGTCAATATTTTATATTGTATTTTTATTTTTGATTATTTATTTATACATACGATTCTAAATTATAACATCCAATAATCCGGATAAGCAACGAGAATTAATCTAACTCAATATCGTTTCGCGAAGTTAATTGCGTGGAATGTTTCGCGGATGTAATTGGCATGTAGATTGGCGGAGAATAAATCTCTCATATAAACTTTAGCAAGTTTATATACCCGCATGTAAAAATTTTTACGAAATATTAAGATTCATTACGATGTCACGCACGCGCTCTTTGCCATCCGCGAGTGGATTCGCCGTGAAATTAGAAAGTAGCGCGAGCGAGAGGCGACTTGCGGATATCAAAGTTAGCATGCATGTATATGTACACTGACTGCAATTACCGTTGATCCGCGATCGGCCCGTACGTACGCACGATCGTATCTTCCACCAGCGCGGCGCATAAATCGTCGTATCCTAGATAAGGCGGGCGTGCGGTTTCTCGTTACTTTTCTCTCGCATCGTAGTCGCATGCATTGCGACCGATACCCGCATCTGTGCGGAGTGAGAGGAGCTCATGGGAGAGAGAGCCGTTGGTTCGCGCGGCGTCATCGTCATCGTCATCATCGCGCCTATCTCTCTGTGCAACCTAGTTTATCGCGATATTTATAACGATCCTTTCAGAGTTTCAGCGTCTGCCACCTCCCGAAGGTCGCTTAACCCTGGAATTGCTCGCGGCGCGATCAGTGTGTTAATTCTTTGTTATTGTCAACAGTCTTTAAATATTTCATAGTATAGAATTTAGTTGATATGTTTCCGGTATATATATGTGTTACATCGCGTAAGAAAATATTGCTATAATAAATATCACTTGTATCTCTTTGTAGATATTGAATATTTTTTTGATTTATGATAACAATTTTTTTTCATCTGCACATTAATATCCAGGACAAGGAATATATATTGAACAGAGAGTATTGATATATTCGAGATATCAAATAAAGATCTTGCAATATATCCAGTAAATTTTATATAATTTCATATTAATTATTTGTACATCTTGATTGTAAAAATATTGATAGTTTAATATAAAGTATCGATTAATCATCATTTGATGACCTAAGTGATTGCATGACCGAGTCATATAGAGCGGGAAAAATTTCAAGTTTTTTTTTTTTTATGAGACGGTGCTTGATTAAATAAAAAAAATATTGACATCCAAAAATTGCATCATGCTATTCACACAATATGCGTTACAATCTTGTGAACAATAATTAATTAACTCGTATAATTTCTGGCGTCGTCAGCTGACAGATGCGCGGGAGCAATGAAAAACCACAAGATCGATGCGCGTTCCGTCGCAGCTTTTACTGCACTTTCCTGCTTTTACCACTTTCCAGCATCATAGTTGTCGATATACAAAAGTGCAACCGAGCCGGAAACCTGTTTTGTCGAGTTCTCGGATTTTTTTTTTTTATTTTGCGCTTGACAATTAATCATCAACTTGAGCAATCATGTCGCGAAACTCTATCATCTTTATCGCATTTTTCTCATTTTGTCTAAATCCGCTTATTTGATGTTCGATCTAGCGTTGCTTCTTCGTGTAATGATGCCACAAGAATATATTACCTGAGTTCGAATTGATTAACGATGGTATATGATTTGCTCATAAAATAGCACGCGTATTTTAGCGTTGTCGGCTCGATAGAACATGTCCTATACATCGCATATCAAATGTCGCGCACATATCGGAGCTTTGAGAGAGATTAATATGATTATCGTAAAATGAACGACATAAGCAATTCTAGCATTTACCGGATTTTTTTCGGTCGGAATAGATACAAATTGTTTCAAACACAGACATAGAAAACTAGTGGAAATATTTTAGTAATACCAATATTTTAATAATATTAATAAATATTAAATTATAATAATTTTATGATAATGTTATTATTACAAAATGTATTATAATAATGTTATTATCTACATTTTTTACGATAGTATTGCAATTCGATACATCGTATGAATCTTTTAATTATTGTATTTTTGATCTTTTGAAGATTTTTATTTTTTTTTTTATTATAAGATTTTACAAATATTGGTGGTGTAAAAGAAATAATTCGATGACAATTGTAATTCCAGTTATTTTTTTATAGATGAATAATTTTGATGTTTCAAATTTTTTACAAAAATAACTATTTATTTTCTTTTAATCTCCGTTATTTTTTGACAAGCACACACTGGATGTGGCAAATAAAGACACGAAAAGTGATATTCCTGAGATATAAATTCACAATATAAAAATATAACGCAATATTGTAAAAATAAAAAAAAAATTGAATAAAGTTGAATTGGATAGTGCAGTTTTACTTTTATTAAAGTTAAGTATAAAATTAAATTATAACTTTATGTACATAAAGTTTAATACAACATTAATTTCTAATAATGCGTTTTAAGCTGTGAGCATCTCAGAAAATAAAATTCATCTGAAATTACCGGAAGATCAAGTTTCAAGTATCTATTTGTTTCCAAAGTTCTCTTTATCAAAGTACTTTTCATTTTAATAAACCGTGATTCAAGAATCGATATCTCGACTCCAGATTTATAAGTTAAGAATTATCGGTCTCTAAGAAACCATTTCGCCTTTTCGATCAAACCATTTTGTTCGCCAAACGCGTCTATAATCGCGTCCATCACTTTACAAACATTATTCCGATAAACGGTCGCGATTGGTGAACGCATCTCGTTATTGCTCTGTAATTTCCGAACAGCCCGATAATCTAGTATCGCCTAATAAGTACCTTATGTGGGCTCGGGCTTATACATACACGCGACTTTACCTGCTCACACGTGCGGCGGAGTGACCGTGCCTCGCACCGCGGCGAGTGCATCGAACGAGGTATCCAGGCTGACACCCACGCCGAGAGTTTTCTGGGCCGAAAAATCGCTCGCGCACACTCGCGCCGTTCACTTCCGCGTGCCCTGCCGCCAGCGCCCGCTCGCACGTTCTCCAATGTGTATGTATGTACATATACATGTCGTTCTCCAATGCACACCGGCGGCTGTAACGCCGACGACGATTACCAATCGGACCGGCCCGGGGTTCCGGGTCGGTTTTTCGCCCTGAAAACGTCGTGATTGTCGAGACCCGGCCTGGCCGAGCGAGGCGTGACTGCTTGTCCGCTTTTTTTTTCGTCCTTCCGTCTCTTTCTCTTTCTCTCTCTACTCTTCCTCCTCTCGCGCGCGACTCTCTTCCCTTCGTTTGATTATCTATGCCTCTTTGTGCACATACGATTCAGACGTCGACTCCACTATTATCTACGCTGGCATAATTTTGCGCCAATGTTAAGCCTGATGAATGATAATCTCAGGACTTCAATGCCAAATGCGTGAACAATTTAATTTTTTCCAACGATTTATTATCACATGCATTTTAAATTTATTGAGAATTAATCATTTATCGCTTCTTTTTCATTTTGTTCTTCAGCTTTTATTGATTCTAACGATCTTGTCCTTGAAAACTATTCTAATCGATCGGAAAAGATTTGTCCGAAATTTTTTTTTTTTTTTCAAAGAGTATATTTTCTTATTGCGAACATTTTCGGTAGAATATCCTGTATTTTCAAAATTATATATATTTCACGAAAAAAATTACAAATGCAATTTAATGCAACATGATTTCCATCTAAAATGCAATGCTTGAATAAAGAATTTTATATAATGGCAAGATTACATATTAACATAAAAATGTATTGTTTATTTCATAATATTTCATTAATAAAATAAAGTATAGACATAAAATAATTTTTCCATGCATATTTTATATTATATATGATGAAATACAGTGATAGAAGAGAGAAAGCACTATTATATAAACTGATCGTATCTATTATACTTACGCATCAAATATCTTTTCTCCTTTATTATACTACGTGTCATTCGAAATGTTTGATAAAAGGGTATTTTGAAAATTTCTCAAATGTATGATTCAAAACACGACTTTTATTTCAGCAAATTATTTATATATCTATTTATACGCTCGTCGATTAAAAAGTAAGCATTTACTACTGCGACGAGATAATGAAGCGTGGGATTCGAAAACTTCTAAATTAGTATTTGTGAGAAAACGAATGTAATCCAGAATTAAACGATATTGGCTCGATCAAACTTTCGTGGCATCTTGCACAAAGAAATCTTAGTATCGAGCCGAACGTAGAACGATAACATGGAAATAAACGTGAGTGCATGTAAATTCAAAAAGGACTCGCGTATGCACGCCCCCGTTATGGTTTAATGTTACGTATGCGTTAAGCTCGATCGGACAATGATCACCCTGTGCGGTAAGTGATTGACGAACGCCTACAAACATATGTTCTTCTGTCACGCGCGATTCGCTTTCCATTTGACAGATCGCTCTCAGTTACTCCACGCTTACGACCCGCCGAAATCATCTCGTATTCTGTAATCATGTTTTTCGATATTGTTACACCAAAGTAACGATCTTAATGCATTACGTTTCGCAGAAATTAACGGCATTGAACATAATTCTCTTAAAAGTAAATTTGTGAAAATGTGTTATTGACTAAAATAGCGATAAAATTTTATCGAAGGCTGCTCTTCGCAAAACACCAACATTTTATTCCCTTTGTGTTATATGTCACCCATTATGGTAATGTGATTAAAAAATTAGTTATTATTACTACTGATTATTTTTAGCGAGATTTTACTATTTGCAGTACTACTATCAGCGATAATACACTAATTTCATTTAAGAGAGAACGGTGTCAAATAGATGCAAAGTTTTTTACCAATCCCATCTTATAAGAATAAATAAATTATTTTGTGTGTATTATCTATTATAATTATTTTATTTATTATAATTATTTTCATCCTTATATATCTCGATATATTCTCACTTAGATCAATAAATATATCAAGAAAACAGTATGAAATTTATTAATGATTTAATTATTATTATAGTTATCTAATTAATTATTATCTAATTAATTATTATCTTAATTAATTATCTATATTTCATGATAACATAAATATAATTTGAAGAGATATGTGAGAGATATTGTAAGGTACCGTTTTTTAGATGAAAACGCAATTCTGAAATTCCATAAAAGATACGGCAGAGAACGCACACGTTATTGGAAAATCATTATTAAAATAATATGATAGAAGAACTGAATAACTGACATATTAATAAATACGATGTACACGGACGTTGGCAAGATTCTCTCCCTGCTGCAGAAATCATTTCGCGACGAGACACTTCCGCCGCGACGTTAACTCGCGCGACTCCTTAATTACACTCGTACGTTCTCTATATCTTGGCGCCGGTTCGCGCTCCAAAGGAGCCTTTATTGAACGCGCTACATTATCTGGAAATGTTCGCCCTCGCGTTAAATCACGGTCCATTAATCATTAACCCCCTCTCCCCTGCCCCCTGCCCCCTTTGTCCGCTCCGTGACCGATCGTAGATTCCCGGGAATATTCCGCGACGCGAATGTACGGCGGGAGGCGCGCGTAGTTGGACATAGGCGATTAAGAAGGCGCGGTTTCCTGCTGCCGCGCTCTTTGTAGGAGATTAATCACGACCTTAGAAGAGCGACGTGTTTATAGAGGAGATAAAGTGGGGATGAAGGGGGGAAGAAAGCTTGTATAAAGGACCGCTTACATGAATATACCGGCGATCATTAGCGTCGTAATAATTAACCGCCACTTTCGTAATACGAAAGCATTCCGCTATGGGAGTCTAGCCATCTCTTGGCCGTGGTTTCTGACCCAGTGAACCCAGTCGGATGAAACGGGCGGGGTATATATCTTACGATTAAGAGGCAACGTTCGCGTATATACCAACGAAAATCCCACAGCAGATACGTTGCGAAAGAAACGCGTCTATAAATGAAAATGTATGTATTGTGTATGCATTAAGCGAAGCGTCGTAAATACGCTGAAGTGAAAAGCCGAATGCGTCCACTTTGCGAAATAACTGTACTTTGTTTATATACGGATTTGCCCGCGGAAATCGTAAGATTCATCTAAGATCCGCGCCGATAAAGCACCTCGCGTCAACGAAAATTTATCTTACGTATACATTCGTCGATTTCGCTCGTAGATAATCTTTTCTCGGACAGACGGGTGCGCGATTGCGCGATGAAACTAAAGATCCGTGTGAAGTGTTACGCGCGCCTCTCTATGCGGTCCACAACTTATTGTTAGAGTGAAACTTCAAGTACACTTTTTTACGGCATGCCGCGGTCACGATTAACCACCGTGACGAAGCGAATAAACGCGTGACATCCGCGATTCTATGATTAACTAGGCGCAGTTTCCGGCTCCAGCGCTGAGCTCATTAACGATCGATTGCATCCTTTGGGAAAGGTAACTCGAGAAACTCTATTCTTATGCATCTCTCTTGCGGGACACGATATCTCGCAATACGCATAAGCGTGTCGTCGTATCGTTCCGGTGTTTTTCCGATAATCCGTATACTTATCCGCGCCGTGTCTTTTATCGAAGTCCAAATAAATCTTTTCATCTAAAGAACAATATCTTACATTTCTATTATTCTATCACTCTTCAAACTATATTTATGTTATCATTGGATGTCAGATACTTATAATGGTAATTAAATTATTAGATAAGTTGTTTTCCAAATAAGCTATATCTCTTATTTGCTTTATAATCTTAAGTAGGTTAAATATGAAACGCGAATGATTTCTCTAATCTTACAGATTTAAGATTAAGATAATATATATCATATTTTAGAAGGAACCACAATATTTTTTGTAATTTTGATCGAATAAAATATTCATTGATAAACATTTATATCATTAAAAATTAAAGACATACTTTCTTAAATAATATTAATGCATTATCGCTGATAAGCAGTGATTTTAATTACAAATGCAAAAATGCAAATACTCTGACGATGAGAAGAATGAGTTATCGATAGTAATCGAGTTTTAAACAAAACAAAATCATACTGCTATAATGAGTGAAAATGAAGTACTCATACTTTGCTTTCCCATTTTATTTTTATTTATTAGCGATAAATTAATTTTATTTAACAATGTATGTCTTTAATTTTTAAATAAATATTTGTTAAATAATAAATATTTTATTAAATCAAAAATTATAAAAAATTTCTTCCGAAACATAATATACATATATTATCTTAATCTTGAATCTAAAATAAGATTAGATAGATCATTCACCACATTGAGATCATCCATGAATATTTCATTGATGTTTTAAGAAATTTTGTCATTGCTTAATTAGTAACATTTTCATTGATTGAGTTTAAGAGAATAGTATCGAGAAATATTAAGGATGTACACTACATCGTGTCAGCGTTTATGTCAAATCAATATTGATTTTTGCCACGGGAACCTATAGGTCGAATATATTTTATCACTTCCCATCCCCTGATCATTTGATGATCGTTATTAAAGGATCACCGAGCGATTTATGCGCATGCCATAATTCGCTTTACGGCGAATTAACAAGACGATTAACAAGAATTGGGTCAACTTCAGCCAAGTCAACTACGCGAAGATCCTTTGCTCCTTCTTCGTCATCCCGACACGAGCTATTAAACTTCGAAACAGGGTAGTCATTGAACTGTTCGTCGAAGATAGAACTTTCGCGTGCCTGTGTATTCGTGCGTGCTATTCGTGCAGTATATATTCTTGGATAAAGCGTTTTAATTTCAGGCACTCGCGGCGAACGCGCCGCGTGCAGATAGACATATCCATGCTGCGTAAAATCAAAGTATGAACCTGTGGAAATAGTAATTACGGAACGGTCGATACGCACTACGTGCCGCGTCAACTATGAAATTGCTCTTAATCTGCAAAACGGAATGGCGTAACGGATTGAAAGGCAATATTGCTATTATCATTCCGCCAAAAGAAACGCGCTGCACGTGTGAATCTTTTCACTTATCCCAGAACAGATTGAGAAATATGCTGAACGTACATAGTTTTTATATTTACACAAGCATATTATTTCATATACATTCGTGTATTGCGTAAAATTTATCTCAGCTATTTGTATAAAAAATTTATACAAACTTATTATATTATTGATAATTTTCAAATTTAGGAGAATTTATCGTTACGTATATTATTTAATACAGATATTTAAATATTTAAATTAAGTAAGATTAATCCGAATTTCCAGTACGTTTTTTTTTTTTTGGGATAATATTTCATTAAAATTTGAATGCTTTAAATTAAATTAGACATCGTATATTGTATATGTGGCTCAGAGTAATACGGCAAGAAAACACGAATAAATAATAGAGAAATTTAATTTCCTTGCTGCTCATATTGACAACCTCTTAAAGTACATACAAAGTACACGATGCATCAGCGATGTAAACTTCCTGTAGTTAGATAAGAGAAATCGGCTGAAAATTAGGCCAGCCGGTCAATCGGAAATGATGAAGCATCCGGATAAAGTATTATTTTCAAAATCGACCTGTCAAATGTTTGATGATGTATCGATCGTATTAATTCGTATTAGTTCTCGATATCAAAGATATATATTTTTTTTTTTTAGTTAATCTTTTTCTTTCTCAGTTTTAAAATATGCAAAATACGAAAAATATCCCGTTTCTGCATACATTTCCAATTCAATGCATGCATATAAACGTGAGTTACGGGAGCGTGCATTGAGTAGCGCAGAATATGCACAGTTAAAAAGATTGTATAGCCCACAGTGCCATTCACTGGTCGTTCACCGGCAAAATATTTTGCGCACATATGTGTATATATATATATATATAGGCATTTTCTTTTCATTTCCTCTCCGTGGCCTTAAAGGAAACCGGTAGAAAGCTGCGGCGCGCGCGTCTCTTTGAAACGTGCATCCCGTGAGCATCTGAGAGATCAGGAACGAACTTTCACGCGTGCGGGGATATTTTCTCCGCAGTTCCCTAATGCATAATCTACCGACTAATCGATACTCTCCTCGTTAAAAGTCTTTAACCCGGTCGCGCTATCTCAACCAACCGCCACATTCCTCTCTCTATAGAATGCACCTTTGATTCTGAATCATGTTAATACTAATAAAAATATATACGATTTCTAAGTAAGTATAGAGAGAAATATACGCGCGGAAGAGGAAACGCGCGGAGAGAAAATCTGGGACACCGCGATGTCTGACAACGAGAGCTATTACAACGTTTGTTTATCGATTTCTGATTCTTAAAATTTTTTTAAAGATTTTTTAAAAATCTATCTCTCTTTGCTAAAAGCTTTCATAGAGGTAATTATTTTTTGTATAAATTTTCAACTGTCAATCTGTGTCTTAGTAATATCAAGATTTTGAAAAAAATTAAGAAAGCTTATTAAACTAAAACTTTACTTTAAATTAACGGGTGAATACGATTAAAACCATTTGTATGTATGATGACATCATCTGGTAAACATGTAACAAACTCTATTTCGGCATCTTAATGCCGATCGTTTGACTTCTAGTATTAAATGCGCGACGTTAAATAGAGTTTAACTCACATTGCTTTAAACTTTCTTCGCTATCTTAAGCTTTTCATTTTACTCTTGCCATTTTAAAAGAGTACGTGTGCGCATAGATCTTATCTCGTCGCTTACTGAACATTTGAAATGGTAATTTGTTGAAATGGTAATTTATTGTTAACATTATGTATTCATTCGTATTAAACGATGTTGGTATAATTTTAGAATTATATTTGTCCAATATGAAGATCAATTCTGATGATATGCAAAATTAATTGATTTTGTTGCATTGAACTATAAATAATTAATTTTAAGCCGTACTTTATTTAAACTTAATAAAGATCTTATATCATTTCTGATTTATAAGAGTAATTTTTCTGCCGAAAAAATTGTTCTATTATTTTGTTTAAACATTAAAAGATAATGATATAAGAGACGTTGAAAAATTTTTTTAAAATTAATAAGCAATTTTTTTTAATCGAGGATAATTGTGAAAACTGTTATCATGATATGAGGCAATTGAATTGATTATCCTAACACAAGATTCCACAATAGCGACATTTCAAATGTGATACGCATACTGTAAAAATCACAAAATTGGTGACGCCATATCAAAAACGCTTTATCGTGCCTCTTATAGTAGTTTATAGTTTTTATCAGCTTACACGCGCGATTGCCACGTGCGGTAATAACACTTCTCAAGAGTTTTCTCGATCGATGATTAATGTGACTAGGCAACACCGTTGTTTACAAACAGCGTGTATCTCTCTAATAAGCCGCACGTGTTCAGCCCACTTCTGAATCTTGTATTGATTTTTCTTATCAAAAAATCAATATTTATAAATACTCTATACACACATACTCTATAAATATATTATATAATATTCTAAAAATTCCTAATATTTAATATTAGGTTTGATTTAGGTCAAATTAAGATAACAATTGAGATCTAAATTTAGAAATCGTTTTACTGACATAAAGTTTACTATATATATATATATATATATATATATATATATATATATAAAACATGAAAGATGAGATTTTTTTACCTATTTTTTTTAATTATCTCCGATGATTTGATCCATAGAATTTTTTAAAGTTTAACTGAAATAACATTCTTTTCAATTGTCATCATTCTTTTTAATGCCTTTCTCTGTATGATTTAACAAAAATTTGCAATATTCCCCGACAATCTATGTTTGACAATACGCGACAAACTTTGAATAAGATAATTTTAAAACTCTGCCAATTTCGTTGAGATAAAAAAAATATTTGTCTACTTTCTCTTTTGATAAAATGTCGCCTAATTTTCGTTTGTACAACGGTTCGCCAAATACCCTCTATACTCTGTATATGTATACATATGCGGCACGAGGTCAACGGCACGTTGGAAAACAACCGCGCGCTCGCCGCGTATGTGTACGCAGGAGAGCGTATGTATATATATACGTGCGTGTATGCACGGCTAATGTCCGACTGTCTCGTCGATCTGAATGGAACGGTATCATTTTCGAATTCTCTTTTGTTATTGCACTGTTATATGCAGCCGTTAGGGTATGTTTGGCGAGGCGAACTCAATTTCTCGTGAATAGGACGCTTATACAAGGTATGTCAGGCTCTAACTTTCACTTATAAATATTAGAAATCGAAGGGGGAAAAAATTAGAAACTAAAATATAATTGGAAGAATATATTGTCATATATTTAATCGCCATTAACAGCGCATCCATCTTCATAAACAATTAATTGTTTCCTTGTTACTGGAAATAAATTTTTGGACACTTGATATAGAAATATTGAGCATTGGACAATCTTTATTTCTTTTAAGAATAAAACTGTTTTGAAAGTTCATATATAATCGGACTGTTTTAAATATATTATCACGCAGATAATAGAGAGCGACGATTTAAAAAGAGCAGCTCTCAGTGTAATAAACATTAAATCAGTAATGTTTGTGGAAAGAGAGACTATGTAACTTGATCTCACATTTATTATTGCACATGATTTCTTAACAGTTGAATGATTGATTAATTGCTTTCAACGTTAGAGATATATATTCTCCGGAGAATCTTCATCTTTTCAAACATTGTAACGATTATCTGAATCATTATACCGATAACGCTTCGTCAATCGCATCTACAGCGTGTTATTCAAATGGAGCCGATTTACCGAAATATAATATGTAAAGTGCTTCAATTTTTAGGTGCGCTTAATTAAGGTCAACTTCGGGATACACAAACCAGAAAGAAGGAAAAGAGCCACCGAAATGATCGAGCACCGTTGCAGCGTCGTAAATTACGGTTAGGGATTAAATACCGTTACAAAAGATCTTTTAATACTTCGCGTGCGCGCGATTTACGACAGTCGTATATAGGAGGAGGTGGTGGCTCTGCTCGTTCGACAATTCTGCTTTCAGGACCGCAGAAACCACGCCGCTGAGGATTGCAAACGGTTGGACAGACTCTCGTTAGGTCGACTCTCGAAAGGGGGACTTGAACGAAGAAAGAGAGACAGACAGAGAGAGAGAGAGAGAGAATTTTTTCCGTGCGGTGAAACCGTCCCTCGTCAAGGAGGCCGATCGACTTTCCGTGCGACGACCCGCGCGACGGTTCTCGACGCCGACGCCGTTGACGCCGACGACCTGTCGAGTTTGCTCAGCGACGCCTCGCGGCTTAAGCACAATGCTTAATTAAATCTTTCGCGAGGAGCGATCGCTATTTGGAAATCGCATATTATCACTTTTATCGCAATGTTTTGATATTTTATTTTTTTAGTAAGTTTTATTATATATTTAGTAATTTTTTTTTTTTTATTTTAATATATACATATGGGTAATCAAGAAAGTGAAATCTATTTCTGCAGATAAAATTCGGCAACTTGAGAGAGAGAGAGAGAGAGAGAGAGAAAATAGATTTAAATAAAAAGAAATTAACATAAACAATTATGCCTGAAGTTTCTTCAACATTTAATAGACATTTAAATACATTTTATTACACAGACGGTATTTTTGAGCATGAACATTGGAATGATGAAAAATCACAATTGTATTTTGCCCATGGGCACACGAAAATATATGTATAACATGAAAAAAGACTAATTGCCGAGCGATAATTCGAGATTTTGCGTATGAAACACACGCGCGCATATACATATATATGACATACGTAACGCCGGGCATATCTATGCACAAGTTAGACATTGAGCGATCATATTAAGTATATATACGACTGCGTGTCACAGGTCATCGGCCCTTGGATATTCTTGGCAAGATGCGCTATCTCTCTCTCTCTCTCTTTCCTTCTCTTTCTTTCTCTCCTCCGCATCATCCTCATATTCTCCTCCTTTTTTTTTTTCTTCCCGCTCTCCCTCCTTACGACGACAACGACGACTTCTCCGGGGGCTCTCCTTCTGTCCCCTCCTGTCCGCCATTCCCCTAGACTCCTCTTTTGTCTTCCCTCATTGCGAGGACTCCGACAATTCTTTCTTCTCATCTTCGCCTCTCTCTCTCTCTCTCTCTCTCTCTTTTTCTTCCTCACGAGTACACATTCTCCGATCTTCAATTAGTTTCTGGCAGATGCACTTCTAACGGTCTCATCAACCGGAAACAATACGATCTCCCGGAACTTTAGCAGACAGCTTCTTCCGAATTGATCGCGTGTTCGCGCCGACGTTCTATAAATTTAAAATAATTGTTAGATAGCGACGGACGCGAGTATGTTTGTGAACGATGCAATATTCAATGAACTTTTAATTTTTGAAGACATGTAGAGTGAAAATTTTCATCATTTATAATATGCCAGAAAGGGCTGTATCATTTCCGTTTATTTTCTCTATCTGCGAGATATATAATATATTTTCGCGGTGAATGTTTTAAAAGAATAACTTATTTTGTGCGAGATATATATTGCAAATATCAAAATTTAAAACGAGCATCTGCTTTAATAATATTATAATATATTAATCCGATTATTATATATTAATCCCATCGGATTCATACTCTCAGCGAATCGATTTACTTGACCATAATGACAAACGGTACGGTGTTTTATAATAAACAATTTTCCTTTCACATTTTCCTCGCGGATGCCCTTTTTCGTAATATACCGCGGGAGAGAGAGTGACCTTTCTCTTTTATATTTCCCTATATTTTATCCGGAACAATCTCCCGATAATGCAGAATCGCTAAAATTCACGTTTACATTTGCATGTCGTGATCCAATCAGAGCTAATAACATTTTTACCATTATTATTAACATAATTACTAATCGTACATTTTCATGCTTTAGCATTTTTTTATTCATCGTCAAAAATAAAAATTGATACTTATTAATTGGTAGTCACAGATACTTTGTTAGCTCCTAGTTTTATATTAATATGCAAAATATCTGATCTGATAACAACTGCTGTTATACCTGCGTCAAAGTGGTTTCCACTGACCTATCAGGAAATTGATCTTTTTTTTTTCATATAAATATGTAGGTTTAAGAAGCGTGGGCGCACAGTAGGTAGCGCTTACAGTGTTCGATGGTGCGTCATCGTCGTTTCTCTTGCGAGGAATATTTAATCTGCTTACCAAACGAAACGAATCTAAACTGTCGCGGCACTTTGACATTTCGATTCGTTAGGTATAGCATTGCACACAATCGTGTATATCGCTAGTTACACATAGTTTTTTTTTTTTTTTTTAAATAATATTAGTTAACGAATAATCAAACTTATAATATATGGATTAGATAAAATAGATATTCAAGTATTTAATCAATGTTTCAATTTTCAAACTTGTATTTCTCTTGTGTGTGTATATTCTGCAATTACAACATTCTTAGAGCAGGCTATATTTTGTGCTGTAAAATTAAGACATGAATTATTTAATTTTAATATTAAGGTTGATATTATATTTTTTGTTCACTGATGATAAAATCGATAAATTATTGCATAAATAAATATTGCATGCAAGATATTTTTCTATTTAAAAATCTGAACTTTATACATTATAAAAGAGATTATTTATATTTTTTTAATTCTCCCTGTGTGTGAAAATCGTCGATATATTAATATATCAAATCTGGATTAGAAAATAAATATATTGATCGTGCGTTTGATTATAAATGTCGCGAACGATTGATATGTGCTGTCTTATATTATCCAAATAATATAGTTACATAATACATTTGCAAGTAAATTCGAGAATAAATATGAGAGAAAAGATAACTTGCTATCTCGCTATGCAAGCGAGGGTAGTAGAACTCTTACAGTTCTCGCACGCACAATCTCTCATATGTGCCGGGAGGTCGGTGTGATATAGAAGACCCTAGCATGAAGAGGAAGGCACGAGCCAAGGGTCGAGCACACATATGTGTGTGTGTGTGTGTGTTTGTGTGGATTGCGCGCAAATACGAGATCACTTCTTACGTGGGGTATCGCCGGCTCTGGAGCCGTTTCTGCGATAGAAGCGGTGTAAAAACGTTCGATCAGTTGTGCGCGTGGAACAGTGACCTCCTGGACCAGAGGTATAGTTGTTGCGTTTACTCTCCTTCATGCTCGGCACGAACGCGAGCTATTCACCGACACGACGGCGGTTGCGCCTCGCTGCGCGTTGCACCGTTGTCCACTGTTGCGCGTCATTGCGACAACGCATTCGACCGATCATTATTCGAAAAATTCGCACGACTGCGAGTAAGAGGAATATTTTTTTTCGCGAATCGTATTATCGACTTTTCCGACAAAAGGAAATGTGTAATCTTGCATCTACGCACGTGTAAATTTTCATCAACTTTGGACAATCACATGCTGACTTTAATTAGAATTAAAATAAAACATTCATGTAATTAAAATAAAATATAATGAATTTCTGGAATGAATTTATGTAATATTTGTGACAAATTGCGGAATGAGTCGGATGATTTTTTTTCTAGTATAAAAATACGCTTTTATAATTGAAACTTATATATAATTACGAGAATCAATAGATCGATTAGCTTGAATAATAATATAACTACAGAATCACTTTCCTTTTTTTTAATAAATATTTAATCTTATAATTAAAGAAATATATTTACAGAGTGTGTACCTCAAAACATTTCTTCAAGATTTAATTGTTTTGATTATATAGGATTTTTTTACCGCATAAGCTGTTAGATTGTACTGCCTTTAGATATATCGCTTGCACGAAGAGTCTCTCATGTATGACAAGCAACGCTGCAGAAAAGTCGTTTTATTTTGTGCGACTAAACGAAACGAGGTTATCTCGGTACTCACAGAGTGCGAGCGGTGCGTCGCGCATATGCATGTAACTCGATTCATACGCATTTAGTTAAATTTGTTTAACGCGTCGAACGTGCCGAATAAAAAAATAAAAGTTGCTCACATTTCAATCAATTTGCTATTTTGTTTGAATAAAATTCAATTGCAGTATCAACAACATAAAACGTAAAATTCTGAATCGAAAATACTATGTATGATATTGCATGTAAAAAAAAAAACCCTCAAAACATTAATTTAATTTAGAGAATTAATTTTTATCAATATTCACTTTTTTCAGCAAAAAAATGTGATCGCGCGAAGTGTGATTTAATACAATAATTAAATGTTTAATTGATCATTTCTCTTTGAACTATCATTACGATAGCGATAATAAAATCGCTTATGCTAAAATAAGACCGCAGTAATTCCCTGTTAGTATGATTTTTAACTCGAATATAAGAGCAAGTCAATTATGTGTCTCTCAATTCTCGAGCATAATTATGAATTTTTTATTAGGTGCGATAGCATATTTACATCTTACCTAATCATTTAGCTGATATTTGGCAGCAATCATAATTTGTTTTCAATAAGCCTGCTGTCTCATTGTAAGAAAATCGGCCGATTCCGAAAATGACTTACTAGAAATTATTGTATCTATAATGGAATAGAGAGATCATATTTAATTAATTTTTTTTAATTTTATTAACAAATTATATATATATATATTATTCTGTGGCAGACACACACATACACACATACTCACATTTAAAAAATTTTTTGCATAATGCACATACTTTGATATAAAAATAAATAAAATATATATTATTACAATATTTAAAATGTAAAAATATTAAAAAAATAATATAATTACCTTGGATCACAGAACATCATGTATATAACTGCAACTTGTCGTCAACTGTCAACTAAAACTTGTCGTTGCAGAAATTTTTCTTGCACACGCTGTTTTCGCAAAGAATAGCTTAACGTAAAAATAACTGAACGTAAAAATTATAAAACGATGGACCATATGTGGATTTGCATATAATCGTACGTTATCCGATTGTTGTTGGTGCTGCTGAAGAATGACCATTAAACGCTTTTCACTACGACGCTTATTGCCAATCCTGGACGGAGAGTAAAGTGATAAAACCTCGTGAGAAAAGAGCTGGACACACCGTCGTCCCACTTTCCGCTGAGATAGCTGCATAGATAGCTCACCGTGCGATCTGTAGATGTTTTTCACATGAAAGAAGCAGGCTCCTCGCTCGGCAACTTGCGTCACTCTCTTTATCACTATTGTTCGCGTATGCAAATATATTTTCTCGGTTTAAAAATATTATCAATTCTATTCCCTTGGGCCATACGTCCCCTTGGAATATGGCCATAATACTGGTCGCATAGAAATATACGAAGATAAAAATCTCTTGTTACATTATCTTTAGAGGGAGAATGAGAACTGATTAATTTATCAATTGCTTTTAATCGAAAACAATCATTGCCTCATTCTTGTTTTTTTATTTTTTTTTTCTGACGAAGATCTAAATTTATCTTATCAGATTAATCGAGTTGCCAGTATTGCCAATAGTTTTAAAGAAATATATATTGTTTGAAATTAATTTAAAATATATTGAATATTATATTTATTTCTTAAATAAAGGGGCAATTACATGTTATACATAATAGTAATTAAGTAATATATCTATAAAGTTAGCTAAGGAAGATTTGAATAGAAATCGAATCTATATTCTATATACGGTTACCGATATTTGTGAATTCTGTAAATATCGTATTTTTTTGATATGTCAAAATTCATGTGCAACGACACTTACCACAGAACCTACAATTATTAGTAGCTGTACCGAGTTGTACCGAGTTGTACCGAATTTGTTTAAGAGTAGTTAATTAACTTTAAGAACATTGCATTATTACAGATAACAAATGTACATAAGTTTTTCGATACCTTGAAATTTCGATAACTTTCGAAGCATTATTTTTTGATAAGTAATTGCTTACTATTTATTTTTTGATAAGTAATCGCTTACTATTTGTCTTGATTACTTCTTGCTTCTTAAGTATTCTTGCAACATCATTTAGTATTTAATTGATTGAATTCTGTCATTTGAAGTTTTTGAACTTCAAATGACAGAAGTTTTTGTGATAAAATTTAAAGTGAATTAAAGTGAAGGAGACCATAATGCCTAAATTGAATTTTGAGAGCAATTTACTAAGGTAAGACGTAAAGTCGAAGTGGAATTATTTTGGGATAAATTCGTTATTCACAGAAGGAAAATCTAAAATATCACTCGCCATTATACACACATACATACATACATATATACATAATACATACACAAGGTATCTACAAAGTCTGTCCCCACCCTCTGTATTTCAGAAATGGTGAGGGACTGCCCTAAGGGGACTTTAACTCAAAAATTTCAAATGGGAAAAAAAAATTTTTAATCCTCATTTATTGTTTAAAAGAGCATAAAAAAAGAAAATTTTTGACGCGAACCGGAGGTTGGTACCAGTTTTATTATATATATATATATATATATATATATATATATATATTTATATTTTTTTTTTAAATAGAGATATAAGTACTAAGAATTCGTATTATCAATGTGATTAGGTGTGTAAATACTTATGTTGAAGTTTGAAGACTCTTATAAAGTTCTAGCATACACAAAGTTTCTGACGAAAATATAAACTGGTAGTTTTGTGAAATCTCTTGAAATCTTTAATTTATCGTTATACGATTTATAAAAATCGTCGATATAATTTGCATCGTGGTATATATTTTATCGATTTTATAGTTTTTATAGTATACGAGACTACTTTTTAAATCATGCATAAGAACGCGCAGATTCAGTTATTAATTACGCGAGTATCTTCACATCAGTTCAATGAACTCTAGCAGGATTAATTCGGTAAATTCAACTTCCTTCGACGAGACTTAACCCGGGAGACCTCAACTTGACATTGAAATAAAGAACCAAGAAAGTAATAAATTAAATATTATGGGATGAGGCTTACAAGGATACATTCGAACTTGTTCTTGACTAATATTTAAAGAACTTAAAATATTATTGATGAAACATCATCCGAAGAAAAAAAAATGAGAAATATAAAAAAAAGTATCGCGGAAACAAAAGACTTTAATGATATTATAAAAAAATGTTTTATAATTATTTAGATATTTTAAAAAAAGCGAAAATTTTCTAAAAAAAAAAGAAATTGTATTTTTTTAGAGACTAAAATAAATTATTTGCACTACATTCACATATAAATTATATTCGAGAACATTAAATTCGAATCAAGTGTATTTTTAAGGAAAGATATGTAACTGTAAGCACACACATACATTCACACAAAGTTTTATGCAAGTGCATTGGAAGTTCCGGGAATCTGTTGAATCCGGGAGGGAGGACGATATCGCGGATGCGCGTTTTCGTAATAAACATGTGACACGTTTTCGCGCACGCGAAAGCGGAAAAGGCGCGCGCCATAGCGCGAAAAAAGCCGGGTCGACGAACTCGCGTAGGATTAATTTGGCATGCGTTCGTAACTTCCTTCAACGAGACTTAACCCCGCGCGATCCCCGCGACTTGACACTCGAGCGAGATATAAGAGTGCCTGGAAATGAGATCGCGGCGGTTAAAAAGAAGCGCGCGCGCCCCGTCTGGCGGTGCGCGCGTGTCGGCCGTCCGCGACAAAATCCAGAATTAAACTTCGCAGACCCCAAGTGGCGAAATTAATTCGCGCAATCATTCGCGCGTGATTGAACGTTCACGCATCGCGGCAGCTTCTTCAATTTAGCTATAATAGCGAATGCGCGTTTGCGTTGTGAGATTATATCCCCAACGGGGCTGACTTGAAACGAAGAGATTCATCGATTTCATTCTCTCATCCCGATCCCGGCGGGATAACTACATCTTCTTCTCTCTCGCAGCATCGCGAAAATATGTGTGACACCGAATAAACTAGCGCGTTATTACGTCGGGGTTGACGGGATGTCTCCGACAGAGAATAGAGCGAGGGCGATAAATATCATTCAAACGAACGAAAAATTCTTCTTTTTCTTCCCTTCATTCCTAATCCCGTCGAGAACCTCGTGCTTTCTTTCTTTTTTATTCTCTTTTTCACTTCTCCCGCACTTTCATCACTTCCCTTCGTGTCTGTCTTTCTATACTAAATATTAAACGCCGTCATACTGTCGCAGGCTGAGACGTCTGAAAAATGACAAGAGGCGGCGATCGTTTGGATGCTGTTATTACTATTGTAAAATTTTTCTACATAAAACGAGCGATATAAGTATGAATATTAAATAATATCTACGAGAAATGCATATATTATTAGCTTTATAAAAAAATATATAAACTATTCATATCACTAACTCACTAGTTTATATATTAGAGTATCGTGGAAAATAGCTCCGAGTTGTACATAGTTTCTATAATTAAAAGTCCGACGAATGTTTTTAAATTGTATCTAAATATTCTTACAATGAGATACTTTCTCGCGTATTATTGTTTTTTAGTTAAAGTTGAAAATTAAATATAAAAAAGTAAGAGGGCGTAATATAATCCAAAAAAATAAAGATACTTCAAGAGAAGAGTTATTCTTTCAAACACTTCATAATACTGTCATAATAAAACTCCTTTCATCTTATATCTTGTAAGTGATAAATGAAATCTTTTCATAATGGCTCTTGCATATGGAGACTTTTTTTTATCAAGAATAACTTATTGAAAAAAGGTTTAAAATCTTAATGATATTAAATTTTTATTTTTCCAATCCACGTATTACAGTAGCATTTTCGTGACCGAGTACTTAGCTTCGGGAATCTTTCGTCTCGGAAGAAACAGCAAACGTCTCGTTTTCTCTATCTCTCGTTCTTTTTTTTCTCGTTCCCCTTTCTGCTGCTCTTTCCTCCCTCTGGATACCGTCGTGCAACGAACGGCAAGTTCAACGAACCTGAGATGACGTGACACCACCATGTCGGGAATTCATTATCTGAGTCCGTTGTCCAACGACCCTCGACCTTTTTTTTTCGCGTGCATCGCGATTTGTGCGCGTTCTTGGCTTAGTTTCTTCCCGATTTCGCTAGCGCGCCGTCATCATGCGGTCACACATGGATGTGTGTATGTGACGTCCCGCCACGCCGTCGATTTTTTGCGATGAACGTTTGTCACGCATGATTCTTGTATCGCCACGACCGAGCGAGTGCATGCTTTACGCAAGTGTTCTATCGTTACGAGTTCGTTACCATTATCTCCGTAAGAGGAATAATAAAAAGTCATGGATACTATATAAATAACATTTTAGTCATGAGGAACAAATGGAAGGATGACGCAATTTCGTAAAAGCGCTGATATTTTGTATACATCGATATTTTATAAAAATATAAGAGGAATATCATTGTGTCTGTGTATGTGTGTGTGTGTGTATGTGTATACGTAATAACTTTTATATTGTGCTATCTTTTCGTAAATTATTTTTGTTTCCAAATTTTTTGATAAATTGCACAAATCGATTGTTAAATGGGATAGATTCTATTTATAAAATTTGGTTACTATTTTCTGTATATTTTAAGATTGTTAGAAAATTAGAAAGAAAACAATTTTCTTTTTGATTTTCTAACAATCTCGACAGGAGTATATATGTCAGTCGAGAAATATCTTTATTTTTTATAGAATTTTTCTATTTGTAACTTCGTTGCAATTTTCAAACGCCAATTCTAATAAATATTATCAAAAGTTATAGTTTTTTCTAATATTGTGTTTAAGAAAAAACACAGAATCTTATAAAAATAATACATATCATATCATCAATAATTTATAGATCAAGGATATAATCGCCAAATATGAACATGTAATTAATGTCACCGTAAGAAGATAAGGCGAATAGAATTTTAGACGAATCATGATTCTTGGGGAATAAAAAAAAAGGACAGGTGAAATAAAAGAGAAAGATTCTCCAGCAGCGTCATACGAGTCTCTTTGCTACTGCAAAATGCCATTTCTCGGCGTAATGCACGCCAGGCTTAATTGGCGTCGCGGAATAACTCCCATGAGACGTCATTGTTATTATGAAGCTTATTCTTCGCGGGATTCGTGCTCGTGTGACTCAAGTGAACGCCTGCCTAGAACCCACGTCACTTTGCTTTAACGATTCCACACGGATCCCACGGCTGAGTAGACTATATTGACGACCGAAATTCGTCTACCCAAATGCGCTGAAGTGAACTTTTATGGGATATTTGCGAATGCTTCGCGGAACGTTAAATTAGGGTTAATCTCGTTAGCGCCATATCTCCGATAAAAACGTCGCGACGTGCAACACACTTTTTTTTTTACGAACGTCGTATGGTAGAGCTATATAGATCTGGAGAATATAATTAACACATTTAGCGCCGGCGATAACTCCGTAGTTTCGCTTGCAGTCTGTGTTAATGGTTTGCTGCAACCACGCGAAAAGCAAGAGACGAAAGCGAATAGCGTATGAGTTTAGAAATTTTATTGCCGTCACGTAAAAAATTATATGAAAAGATGATATTTGAAGAATATTAAGTTCAAATTGTTTCATATTAAAGATACGATTATTTAGAAAAGAAATTTTTTTTAAATATTTATATATAAATTATTTTATTCCTTTTGCGTAAAGATTTTTATATTCAGAAATGTAGGTCGAGTAAAAAAGATTAACAGAGAAGCTCTCTTTTCTGAAAATGCGACATTTTAATGTTTGCAGAGTGGAAAGCTCAGCGTTGCAGTTGGTGTGCCCGCTGGATTCTCGTCCGGTGCAGTTAATCTTCCGAGGATTGCAGGTGGTCAAGGAGAAGCGAGTGCTCCTTCGAGATGTTTCGGGAGTCGTCAAGCCAGGCGAATTATTGGCCGTTATGGGCCCTTCAGGTATGTAACCATCTCTCTTGTATTAATTAATTTCACACATTAAATCTCATGCATAACACCAACCGTCTTACCAAAATCATATTTAATAATGATATAATTTTTTCTTATTTTAGGATTATATTTTTTAATTTTGTATGTAATATTTAGAATATATGGCGTGTGTTTTTAGATATATATATTTTTTTAAATATAAATACATATTTGACGAATACGTAATAAATTGTATGTTATATTTGTTTGAATATAAAAGCCGACGTATTAAAATTAATTAATAACAATAGAAGTTAAATTCTCTAAAAATATACGAGTCAACATATACATCCAAAACTAAATCTTCGTGTAATGTATATGTATATATGTATTTCATATATATTAGAACGTTAATTATGCAATTATGTGCAATATGTATTTTCTAATTTATATATTATTATATTCCTGCAACAATTTTTTTATCTTGCCTCATCTTTGAAGATGTATCATTAATTACGAGTTCCCGAATATTTTTCCATATTTCACGTTGTTTTTCGCGAGTCTTAATCGCGCGGTGTTGCGTGGACACATCGCGTGGAATTAAATCTGCGTTTCTATCTTTAACCGCTTTTATGCGCCCAGCAGTGAAATATATACCAACCGGTGATTTTCGTCCGGCTGGAATATTTATCGTTGCACGATGAGAAAGTCTGTTGGCGATCGTTTTCGACGCATCGTGCGTCACATCGTGCCGTTCATTAGAAATTCACCAATTCTTATAAAAAAAAAAAAAAAATACGTATTTCATTAAATTTCGACATTGTTAACGTCGTATTTTTGATACGAAGGATAAAACTGATAAGATTATGTTAGTGTCTGAGAATACAAGATTTCAAGCATGAAAATTTGGAGAACTAAAAATATAGAGATGCTAGAAATTTAAAAATATTACTTGACAAATGAACAAAAAATCAATCTTTCACCAACAAGGATATAAAATATGTATTTTGTAGAGTTTTTAACTCATTCAAACACATTAATAAAGAATGTTTTATCTAAGTTATATACGATTTTACATAATAATTTCTTGTAACTCATGTATAAATGATGTTTAACATGACACGATGTGTGAAAGATATTCGTTGAAACATAACGATGCTTATGCAAAGGCGCTAAATTTTTGTCTGGCATATTTGTTACGCAGGCTGTGGTAAAACAACACTGTTGAACTGTTTGTCCGGCCGTGTTGGCTTGGACGGCGGTGAGATTTGGCTGAATCGCGAGAGGCTCACCAAGCGATGGCGCAGAAGAATCTGTTACGTACAACAGCAGGATGTTTTTTTTCCCGATCTCACCTTACGACAGACACTCGAGGTAAATATGATAAAAAAATTAATATTACGATAGTAAGCGAATACCGAATACACCCAATACAGGGTTGTATCAAACTCTAAGGATCACAAACTAGTTTTGCTTCTTTATATTTTATATTATATTTCTTATAGATTTAATAATGTATTATAAATTTAAGAATTTTCAAGATCTTTAATTTAAGAAATAATTTATTTGTATATATTCAAAAATTTAGAACAGATATACGATATAAAAATTCTTATACTCGTATATATAAAAAAAAAAATTGAAAAGTAAAACACGCAAAACTGCACCATTGAGACGAGACAATCGCTGTGGATGCATTTCTGTACTCGAAATAAGAGACAAAACGCATAACGATCATAGCGTTTCCTCGTTTTCCTCGAAAATACAGGCACCAGGCGTGTGCCAAGACAGCCGCGCGCCTTTCACTCGATATTCATCACGGCCCACGCGCTCACGGTAGGCGGGAATTAGGAGGATACCCTGCACGCAAAGATCGCGGAGAATGCAAATGCGGGCTAGAAGCCAACGCACTCTATCGCCGTTGCACTTGGGGGATTTAAAAGGTCTCGTGGAAAATGGACGCAGACAAATATGTGCTTTGTCGTTTAGTCACTAATTGAATAAATGTGTCGGTATACGCGCGCGTGTACATACGTACATGCATGCATACACGCGCGAACGAATACATCGAGAAGAAAGAAGTCGCGTAACAAGATGGGGATATGACTTTTTCTGCTTGAAGAAAAAAATATATCTTTAATATCTTTTATTTTAAACTTTGTGGTATTTGAAGTTTTTTTTTTTTTGTATTTTTAAACGCGTATTAATTAAAAATATATAGTGATGAGACTTATGAGAAACAAAAAGTTCATATATGGAGAAGATTGATTATTTTTCAATACATAATTAACAACGATATAATTAGAGATTATATATAATAGAATAGATAATCACGATTATAGAATTTTAAGTTACACAAGTAAATTTGAAACGATAATTAATATTATAAAAAATAAAAGATGAATGTATAGATGTATTTGTTTTATTCCTATACAGATGCAAGGTATTTCTCTAAGAACATATTATTCTATATAAAATTTAAAATATTTTAATTTTTAATTTTTAAGCTCATCTATAGCTAAGCTCCCCCCTCTTCTTTTTTTATAATTATACAATAATCTTTATTTTTTAATTTTTTCTTTAATAATATATGCAACCAAATATACTTACAAGAAACATGAATGGATGACATAACGTTTAACACGGACGCGAGATTTATTTTTTTATCATCATTGCGCCACGTGGTAAGTGACAGTTTAATCAATCCAATTTGGATTCATCGCGCGATCGATTATTAGAATCAGAGACAAAACTTATCCCTCGGCTCATCCAAATTATAATATATGATAAAAAACATATGATAGGCATAAAGAGAAAGAGAGAGGAGCGTGTCACGTGCGGCGCCTACTCGCGTATTCGTGTACCCACCTATCTATACCTATCTACCTACGCGGCACGCGCGTGTCACACGCGAAACGACAAGAGACTCGATCTCGCAACGAAGTCTCGCGTCGTGTCGTGTCGTCGTTCGTCTAGTTGTGACCGTTAGCGGGGAACCAGGGGAAGGGGGCACGGACCAGCGGTGTCGGGGAGAGCAAGGACCGTATCTTGCGATGACGTCATAACTCGGTCAGTGAACCGCCGAGCTCGCGACGTGCGTCTTACGGTTTCAAAAACATTTGGCGCCGCCTCTACATGCACGCACGCACGTACGTATGCACGCATGTATACCGCACGCGTGTAGAACGGCACGGTTCGACGAGGTGACCGCAGTCCGCTTCTTTCAACGGGATGACACTTTCTCTCTCCCGTAGCCGCTCTCTCTCTCTCCTCTTCCGACTTCTTTCCCGATCACTTCCTCTCTCTTTCCGCGCGCTAGTTTCGTTGTCTACGTGGGGAACACGTTCCACGTACTTAACGGCGAACTAGGCGAACGGACCTTAGAAGTCTTGATTGCACGATCAGGCTGTATAATTTTTAACCTTTAACCCGCAATAATCGTGAATCAGACTATCCCGTTCCTACGAGATTCTTTCTCTCTTCAAATACTTCATCGGCCATCATATTTCTTTCATAATTTATGATATTTTATTTAATGTTTAATTTAATGTCACATATATGGGATATATAAATTTTAAATATTTATTCTTAAAATAAGTTAAAAGAGATTATTTGAAATTGAGTAAAAAAAACTAAGATTGCGCATTTTATCTGTATCTCTAAAAGTTGATCGTTCAAGAGTTCTCTAAAAATAGTGGGGTAAATTGTTAGAAGGGACCGGAAGAAGTTTCTCGCGGTCCAGTTCTATAGCCGGGTGTATTGTCGTTATCTTTATTTAGACATAACTGGTGTTCCCAGCGCGAGTATAATATCATCGACCGCGCGCACTTTCTCTCTCCGCATAACGGGCCCGCTTGTGTAACGGCACGAGGAGAATAAACGTTGAGAAACGGCATGTCGTCGTCGCCCGGTCTCTATATCCGTACATGCCGTTGATCCATAACATCATCGCACCAAATTCCGATGACACATTTTTGAACGAATTTAGAAGTAACGTTAGCGCTTTTTTCTCAAATTTTCAATTTTTTTGTACAACTTTAATTATATTTTTTATAATTAATGTGATAATTTATATTTAAAAGTTAGTTATATATAGTAAACTTGTACAATATTAACTTAATTTAGTTAATTTGAATGTTTTAAATAAGTTTTCTCCCTCGATGTCACCGGTTTAAGGGGGGAAAACCAGTGTAGCGGCTAAAAAAAGTCTATTTTTAAGGATTTTTTTTTTTGATAATTGTTTTTTTCAAAATCGCTTTATTAACTTCACAAAATATATAATTTAAATTACTTTTTATGAAATTGTCAAAAAATAATAATATTTATAGCTAAAATAGCCACATAATAGCCAGTAGCCTAGAAATAGACTAATTGTAAGAGATTATTTCGATAGGTTGACATCACAATGTTTCATTGTTGATAGTCGCTTCTGATTTCATTGACGAAAAATAAATCGATAAAATCGATATGCGCAGATCTATCTTACTCAAGACAATCTTAAGGTATAATCCTATCACAATTCTTGCGATATCTAGTTATTACCTAACGTAAGCGTCTCGAGATTGACGAATCACTAGAGATGCGTTTTCGAAATAAACAAAAACAACAGTTTCGTAAATGATGCGTCCTCGTAATCGATTTAACGATCAGATTATAAGGAATCGTCGCCTTCCCTCTCCCCTTCCCCCATGTAGCGCGTTAGAGCCGAGTAATAATAGTACAAAGTAGCCTGGATATATTACGAAACGGAAATGCATCTACAGCTCTGCAGTGCAGTTTTGTTTACGTTGACGTTTAACGGGCGCGCACGCGGCCCGTCAGAGCGCGTAAAGCGCGTGCGGTTTTGAAGCCGCGCGCACGCGATCGCACTCGAGACTATATAAGCGGCGTGCACAAGCTCGCGTGCATAATCGCCTGTGCCTCATGCATCGCAATTTTGCAGTACCAGGCGAGGCTGAGGCTTCCGGACACGCTCTCATACTCGCAGAAGATGCAGTGCGTGGACCATATCATCGAGGTCCTCGACCTCGCGGCCTGCCAAGACACCAGTGAGTACGCGACGGCGACGGCGCGCGCGCGCGTGCACCGTAAAGCCGACAAGATCGATGTCGATGCACGGCGGGTGTTTTTAGACCACGAGACGGCGGGCGCGATTCGGATTCGCGATCCGAAGATTCCATCGATCGTATAATTTGCTTGATACCCGGTGAACTCGTAAAAGACGCGTATGTACGCGTGGTGTAAACAACGAGTTTGAATCGCGATCTTTTCGCCTTTCGATGTTAGAAGCATCGTTATTCCAAGATCTAATGGTTCGCTCGACCGAATTTGCCTCGCGTCTCGTTCTGCGTACGATCAAAATCAATTTAACCCAATTTTGCGCGAGTTTATGTTTGTTAAGAGAGAATGCATAGATGAGAAGCAATGAGTCATAAGCTTTTATATAATATGAGTGTTTTTCATTCAACCTTTTAGATAAATTAAATGTGTACATAGACGCATCTATAATTAAAGTCCCAGACTAATAGACTATCTTCTAATCTCATCGAGACTAGGTCTTTATCTATTTGGAAACTAAACTAGCTTAATTAATATAATCTCTAATCATGTTTCATGATATTTCTGATAAATTCTAGAAAGACTACTATAAATATCAACAATTCTTCATTTCTCTGATATCATAACGCAGATTGCATCAGAAATCAATTATGTTAATCTCCGTTGTTGCGATCGTCATTTATTTTCATCATAATTGCTCGTCTTAGTTTAGCATTTTGATTAACATTTTTTGCGATTGCGAATATCAAATTGTTACTAGTAATAACAATGTATGTGTTAAATAACACATGAAAGACGGGCAAAGTACGATATATAAGCCTATTACATCCATGCTACACGCTTTATATGTTATGAAATTTTCAAAATAATGTCGAGATTTTTCGTTATCGAAAAAATTTGATTTGACGTTTTTTCTTTTAAGTATCTATGCTTCCGTAAACTAAATCTTTAATCGCTAAAGAAAGATCAGTTTAATTTTGTTAAAGTTGAGAAGAATAAAATTACGTCTTTTATTCGGGATGCTTTAAACTTTATTTTATAAATATTTTTTCTATATTATTTTAATTATTGAACTTGTTATCACCTCGTTATTTATGTTGAAATAAAAATCGACTGTGCGAGTTAATCGCGAGAGGTCTTACTCGTATGATGTAGACACGGATTTGTTGCTATTCTGTATCGCTTGACTCATTGTCAGCTACGTCGAAGCTGAATGTAGCGGAAGCGGGATGACATTTTCCGGAATACAAACGAGGGAAAGTATCTCGGACGCGTATCTCTGTGTACGAAGTGCCGGGCTCATTGTTGGTCGTTGATAAACGGTTTCCTCGATCGTTAACCCTCGAGCTTCTCAAATGCCGAGAGCGAACGCCTCGGCCGCGTGACGTAAAATATTATTCCCCGCGCACGCACACATATATATACACACGCACAATTATACGTACATTTCTCTTCCTGAAACCCGAAGGCGTGAGCAACCGCATCGGCGACGATGAAGTTAATAATTTACTACGCGTCAGAGATCACGCGTTCGCGTCTCATTAGTTCCAGCTGGTGTTGGCGAATTCGAATATTGACACCGAAATATTGAACGCCAACGCTGTCGATTCGATGGGAAACATTATCTTTATTATGGATTTTTTATCGATGCTCGTAATTCTGTTATCCGCAAACGTAGGTTCGTAATATACGACTTTGGCGCTTTATTATTCGATACATGTCATATCCTCTAAATTTTTTTATCGTTTTTTAAATTTAAATTTTTTCTGCCTCATCTATGCCTATTAATATTTTATATTTATATTTTATTTTATATTTATATTTATATTCTGCCTATCTTCTAATCATCTACATTTTCCATATTTTTCGTGACAGATATCTATTGTTTATACAGTCGAATATTATTTTTCAATTATTATTTAGTTTTACGGTTATGTATTATGACGTAATAGCATATACAAATTAGGAAACGACACATTGATCTCACACGGAAATATTTATTAACTAATAAATAAATTAATTAATATCTAACGCGATTAATGGCTATATACACGTTTGACAGATGTTATAAACTATTTTTTATATTCTTTTATTTTTCAATACAATTTTAATTTTTAAATGCAATTTTTTGATGAATGCAAGAATGAGTTATAATTTTTGAGCTTATAATTTAACATTAGTTACGCGAAAAGCGTAATTTTGCTAATATATATATACAATATAGCTCAATGTGATATGTCTCTTGTATAGTTATTGGAGATTACACGAAGCGGGGACTTTCTGGTGGTGAAAAGAAGAGGACGAGTATAGCCTGCGAATTACTCACAAATCCCTCATTAATGCTACTTGATGTAAGTTTTTTACATATATTTTCTTTGTAAGCTGCATTTTATTTTATTCATAATTAATTTAGTAATAAATATAATTAATTTTGAAAGATTAATGAATAATGCGTATAATATGTATATATCATTATTTTAAAATATTTATTATAAATTTATCTTACACATATTTTTTTATGAACATTAATTTTTTATCGAACATTGATAATTTATATAAAAGCAGTGGAGAAATCGCATACCTTAATATATAATAACTTCAACGAAAAATCTAACATCTGTAAAAATTTTTCAATCTCTTCCGATAATTTATTGATCTACAATCCCACGCAAAGAAACTCTAAGATAGAAAATTCTTAGAATGAAATATATACTTATGGAATTATATATAGATCTATAAATTTCATGATTTATATATCGAAAAAAATATATTCAATCAATGATTTCCAAATTCAAGATTCTACTCACGATAAGAATGTAAATTATCGAACGAAAAATATGTAAAAACGTGAATATGGAGAGAACTGAAAATCCGTAGGACGAAAATATATGATTTTAGAGACCTAAAAGAAAAAGGAATTCAATATTTGAAACAAAACAGTATATCCATGGAAATCTTTTAAGATTTTTAATACTGCGTAGATATACGCATTTTTCACGAGAGTTTATCCAAAAAGAAAAATGATTAAAAATAATATTGTAATATTATATTCGCTAATTTATAGAATCTCTCATTGCACTTTAGGAACCCACGAGCGGACTCGACTCACACTCGGCCCAGGCATTGATCTCGCGGTTAAAGAAGTATGCCGAGCAGGAGGGTAAGAGCATCGTGGTGACGGTACACCAACCTAGTTCCAGGATGTTCCACAGTTTCAGTAAGCTTCTTTTACTGAGCCGCGGTCAGGTAGCATACTACGGTTCGACGGCGAATATCGGCAGATTCTTCTCTACGATAGGGCTTACGTTGCTGCCGCATTACAACCCCGCAGACTTTATTCGTAAGTGCATTTCGCTAACATCTGATTTTGTGGAATTTTACTCATGAATGATATATATTTAGTAAATAGATTGCCTTGCCTCTTCACTTTGCTCTCGATATTTTAAGCTTATAATTTAAATTATATCTTTAAATTTAATTTTATTCTATATGCATATCATAAGAAATACTGTATATCTAGAAGGAATATAGAAAATAAGATCTCTATGTAGGATAATAATATTTCTGAAAATCATAAGATTTTATACATTCAATATTTATATTAATATTTAAAATTTATTTTTCTCATATTTTATATTATATTAATATTCATATATTAATATTTATATAAATGGAACGCAAGTTAAATGTAATATCTTTTAATTTTACGACAAATTTGTTTAAGATATAGGAATAATATGAAATATGTGTATGTGTGTTTGCAATGTCTCAAAAATATAAACCACATTTAATTTTTTAAACAAATGATTTCCGGGAATGCTTATATATATAAATAAGAATGAATATACACGGGAAAGATTACAATTATACATTGATGATTTTTTGAAATAATTATTTTATTTTAGTATTACTAACGGAATACGTACAATACTACAGGGAGCGGAACAGATGGCTGTTCCCGCGAAAATTCGTGAGATTACCTAGATCTCACAGCGTTGTACGAAACACTTGTTTTAGTGGAACAAATAAAGGGACCGGAGGAAGTTCGAGAGCGCATCGTTGCCGCGGCGAGAGCTGCAAGACAGGGACCTGACTGCCCACCGGAACTTCGTCCGGAGTATAATCCCAGCCAACATCCGCTCTGCGACCATCTCATCCATTATCACGAGCACCACATCAGCCACAACGGTATTATATAGTATGCAACCGCCCCACGATATACGTATACATATATATATATATATATATATATATATATATATATATATATATGCACACCTAGACCTTCCCCCGACCGCAGGCGGATATCGTTGCGGTTCCAATATACCCACTTAAAAACGCGTACTTGCAAAGATCGAATATCTCGCGAACGCTGAAAGGGGCCGTTTTATAAATTGCCAAGACAAACAATCTGATAAAAATTAATGAAGGCTATGTTTAGAATCTTTAATTCGCAGCTCTGTAACATACAACTCCTTGAGAATTTTTTATTTCTCCATTCTTTTTGCATTCAGATGCAATAAATAGATATATTGATATGATATATTGATATTAATAGATCAAAAATAATTTAAGATAATTCGATTTCGAATTTTCTTTCGACGATATATATACTAATAATATAATAATTGAGGTTGCATAAAAAAAATATTGTTGCTGCAGCAAAATCGAGGTCAATTTTTAAACGAAAATAACGCGTAAAATAATTGTAATAAACTAAATTAAGAGTTAAATATTTTTTTAATCATATTAATGCGTCAAAAACATCAAAGCTGCCGAAAATAAATAGAATATCTAGGATATTGTATATATAAATTCTCTTTAATTTTTCGATTTTATTTCGTTATACTTTATAATATAAATGACATTTATTTGACCCCTTTTGTCGATTTTTTTTAGATTGTTCAAATAATTATCTTTTGTTATCTGCTTTCAGACGTGATATAATGAGAGAGATCATATAAAATCTAAGAAAATGATAAAAACGCGATAATATATTATAATAATATTTATGCAAAATATTTAAATACTTTACTATAATGAGTTTACGAGCACAAATCAAACGAGTTACTTAAATATTTAATATACTGCAATAAAATAAGCTACAATAAATGTACACTTTAGAAAAATATCGTGAGATAATCGTCACAGAAATTTTTTCTCCTTTCATCTCTGCCTACTCGTACATTTATTGATTCAACGATGCAATTCTCACAAAGCTATTTTAAACATTTCTTCGATGCTTTACAGTGAAGGAAGACGAAGGCCGTACACTATGGTTGGATACACAAAGCCACGCCAGCAGCAGCGCGAGTTCTGCTGATGACGACTATTCCTGGCAATGGCCCACCAGTTTTTGGTCGCAGTTCAAAGTGAGTACGCTTTGAGAATGTTTTCAGCAATTACTGGATACAATGCCATTTTACGCGCTTAAACGACCTCTATCCTGCTCGAGCAGTTAACATACTATTCTGAGTTGGGAGAAGAGGGTGAGAGGCATTAAGTACATAATTGTATGCACGATACACGATGTCAATATAAAAAAAATATTAATGCTAATATAAGTAGTCAAAAAGTCATTTCGTCTACAAAAAAAAAAAGGAAAAAAAAGAAGCAAAGAAAATTATATTTGGTATTAATGAAATTATAATTATATTAATTAACTCAAGACTATCTTGAGATTTATATTTTCTAAAGCGTATCTTTTGCAACAGATAAAAGTGCTCATCGAGCCAAGTAAAATATTATTATTCACTGTGAAAGAGAATCGAATCAGTATATTGTGCATTATTCATCGCGGGCGTCGATTAATGAATACTAGACTAATATCGGATTACTTATTCTCGATCGCGTCGTAGGTGGATCGTGGCATTGCCGAGAATCGTCGGGAAGGAGATGGGAAAAAGGGGGAAAAAACGTGTGCATAATATCACGAGAAAGAAGACCAAGTAGAGAGGAGAATTAGGTCGCGTTTGTACGATTCGCCATATCTGGACAATTACCCCGCGACCGGTATGTCCGTTCGTAATCGAATACGCGCGACGCCGTCACTTGCATCACTTTTACCTATCGACGGAACCGTTCGTTCTTCGTGGCCTACAGGAGCGTTCCGGAACCTCGAGAGCGCGTTCAAGGTTCCATATACTCTGTCAGCGATATTTATCTAACTAGGAAATATAAATTTCATTCTCTTTGTTCGTTAATCAGTGGATTGTTTAATATGAATAATGCTGACCGGAAAAGTAGTCTTTTGTGATGGCCGAAACACCCTGTATATAACACTCACAATTATTCTTCGATAAGGTCTTCGAAAATTAACATTGCGAAACTTTGCGTCCTATTTTTTCACGAACTGATATAATCGAAACGTGTTTCAAAATTTATTTATTAACCTGAAGCATGCACATTAACATCGGTGCATCGAATATCGTGTATTGTCCAGAAAATTGCGGAAGAAATTCAATTAATCAAGCATTAAGAAAAAAATGCTAATAGCATATATTCCTAACTTTTGAAACTAAAAAATCTTTATGTTATAAAGTTTCAATTTTGTATTACACAACGTTACGTAACTTATTGTTTAAATATAATTTTAAACTTTTATCAACAACTTTTACTTTACACATTACATATAGCAGTTTATAAAGTTTTATAATTGTGATATTATAAATACGTATTGATGATATATAATTACCATGCAGTTATTATAAACGATATATATATAATCTTTAATTAAAAATACTAATTCAAATTTAAAATTAATGAAGTAAAAAATTGCTATACAAATCGTAAGTAAATTATAGAATCGCTCCGCAACAATCTATGTCTACTTACGCAAATGGAATATTATATTCTTTTTTTTTTTTCAGGTATTATCGGAAAGGAATTTTCAAGAAGCACGACCACGGATGTTGTCGCGTTTGAATTGGTTGCAGACGGTAGCTCTAGGATTACTAGCCGGGCTTTTATGGCTGGGACTCCCTAGAACTGAAGCAGCCCTTCACGATATTCAAGGGTGGATGTTCTTCAGTACCACGTACTGGATGCTTTTTGCACATTTTGGAGCACTCTCTAGTTGTGAGTTGAATTTAATTTAATTCTCATTTGCGTAATTTAAATTCCGGTTCAAAAAGAATAAAATGTCCACTGTGGCGAGAAGCTGGACTGATTATCTCGACAATAATATCTGCATCAACGTAGTATTTAAATAAAACGCAATTACACTCTATTAAATTTGGCAAACCAACAGAATACATTTTAAGGCTCTTTAATGAAAATTGTAATTATGTATATTTTTTATATCAATAGTATTAAAACATTTATTTGCGAATTAAGCTCGAAACGCGATAAAAGCATATTTTCTCTAATAAAAAAGTTCATATTTTTTTCTCAAAATTCTTTGATTAAATTTTACTTCAAAAAGCAGTTAATTCGAGATTTGACTGTCAAAATATCTTTTGAAAATTAAAAAGCTGCACAACAAATAATCATCTGCTCTGATATTTTTAGATTTTAACTTATTTATTTTATCATATGATTCTCGATAAAATAAATAAGTTAAAATCTAAAACCTAACCATCGACAGTTTACGATACACTAATAATATTTGCGAAAACGCAAATAAGCGTCCAGCTTTGCTGGTTTTATGTAAAAGCTCGTAGAAGCATCACGCAAGCAGAAGTAGATAAAGCTGATAGGCTAATTGGACCACAACGTAACGTGTTCAATTAGCCATTATTCAGTGAGGTTCATGGGTTCACTTTTTATCGCAAAGATTTTCAAAGGATCAAAGAACGTTCAATCAAGAATGCATGTGGGACATACTATGACCTGCTACATACTCGATAATGGAGGTCCTTAAACTTGCGCCTCTAATAGCTAGCATGTAGCCAGAACGTGACAAATTCCGTGCAGGCGTGCTGAGCCGATTTGATCGATACACCAGGAGTTATTAACGAGTGTTGAGAGAAAGAGAAAGAATTAATAGCAGTAATAATAATTATACGCTTCGTTAACGTAATTTTAAAATCTATATTAGATATCTTGTTTAATTAGAGGAATGATGTATGATTATCCCCTGCTGTTAGTTTCTCTTAGTGATAATGCATCTTTTAATTTCCAATTTTATATATCATCTTTTTTCTCGACAAATTATACTCTAGACTCTAGACTTTTAATAGACACAGTACATTACAAATTGATAGAAATGAAAATACTGTAAATTAATTAAAAAAAAAAATTGGTATAGAAATGTTATATAAAATGTGGAGCTATAGTCTTTGTGTAAAATTCATTATTTAGTTTAATATTAATTATTGAAAAATGTGATATTTAATAATTATATTTCTTTTCCTTGCATGTCTATTATATTTTATCGATAATCGATTATAATATTTGATTATTAAAATATTATTATGCCAAATATCTTTCACATATACAATAAAAATTAGAAATAATAATTCATTACAAAAAATTATTGTATATATCTTTAAATATACTTTGATGATATATGTATATTTTTTACAACGACGTAAGATTTCCCTTCCGAGACATGAAATGGCACCACTTGTACTCAGTGAAGAAAAAACCTTCAATATATAAAATAAAAAGATGAAACATTAAAAGAAACACGCGCGCATTTATTTATTATCATCTGTCACGCACCAAGTCGCGTAATTTACGAATGCTCAGAGAAAGAACACGTAACACACGGATTGCAATCGCTTTATAGTCTCTCATCCCGCGGGAAACGAAACGCTTAAGAGCGCGCGGCGCGAACAGCTCCTGACGAGCTGTAAAACCGATTTTAGCATCACCTCCGGCCTGCCATAAGCGGCTTCCATTCCCCAGCACGGGGATAATTCTGAAAATAACGCGCATGGCACGATGACGATTTTCCAGTTCCCCCGGAGCGCGAGGTGATCAACAAGGAGCGCCTGTCAGGATCCTATCGGCTCTCGGCCTATTACCTAGCGAAGATGGTCGGCGAGCTGCCGTTGACGATAACGCTGCCCGCAGTCTACCATATAATTAGTTACCCGATGTTGGGCTTCCACAATCTGGCGGTCTTCGTCGCGTTGCTCGGGTATTTGCTGCTCAACACCATAGTCGCGCAGGTACGTATCTGTCCGTTTCACTGTGCAATCGATGCTTAATCCTCAAGTAACTAATCTGGTCTTTGTATCTAATCGTAAGATCATTATCTAAGAAATATTTAAAAATATCTCTAATATTTCATAAAAAAATTTTTTGCTTTTATTATTAATTTTTTTCAGAGAGTTTAGAATTAAATATTAAAAAATTTAAATTCTTTAAAATTTTGTTTATATTATTTTTTCATGAATGATAATCGGAAAAATTGACATGATGTTCTATCAAACCGATGATGAAATCGTATTACTTTCTGAAAATGAACCGTGGATGTTATTGAAGAGATAGGGGAGAATCGATATACGTTTGCAAATTTCTGTTCAATCCAATATCAGAGTATCATCCGAATTGATGCGCGAATATTGATATTGTCACATTGGAGGTAAAAATGAAAAAATTCGATGTATGCCAATTCTTTTGTATAATTATCATGGAATTATACAAAGTTTTAGATTTTTTATATATTTGTGAATCTTAATTTATAAACTATTATTTTAACAGTTTAATATAATTAGGCTGAATATTAGTATGATTTAATAAAAAAATTAAAATTTTGCCGTTTTAAATCAAATCATTAAATGCACGTTGCATATATGACAACAATTCTGTTTTTACTTTTACTTTTACTTTTTACTTTTAAAAATAAATATGTAAACCTATAGAGAAAATATCTGCTTATTGTAGTATTTATAACATTACTTACAAATAAAAAATCAATATAAACGCAAAAATTGCTTTAATTTAAAATCCATAAACATAATCATAACTTATAAACATAATCATAAATCATATACACGATATTTGCTCTTTATAGTGCAATATTTGATATTTTCATTTAAAGAGATTCGTAATCTAATACGATCATATAACTATATAACCGCGCCTGTTTGATTATTACCATATTTATTTTATTAAAAAGTATTAAATATAAACAGAACTTTCAAAAACCACTGAAATTCAAATCTTGCATTAAAAATTACGCAAATAGTATCTAAATATTAATTATTTCTAAGAGAAATCAATCTGGCTAACAAGGATTAAATTCGCCTGTTTGAAATTTGTTGTAAATCGACTTATTGCATCCAGTTGTTCAATCTGAATTCTGTCTGCTTTGTAGAGCGTTGGATTTTTTGTGGGCGCTTGCTGCCTGGATCTGCAGGTGAGCATCACCGCGTCCGCGCTTTACACGCTGGCGACGCAACTCCTGGGTGGTTATTTAGCGACGTCGGTCCCACCGTGGTTAGCATGGGCCAGATACGTCAGCATGGTGCACTACGCCTATCAGAACATGCAGATTCTAGAGTTTGACTACGGTGCACCTATCACGTAAGGCTATATTTTTTGTTTGCCACCCGAGATTTTTCGAGTATCAAAATTTTACGAACGAACGAAATTTCATTGAACAAAAAGAGAACCAAAATTACTAAAAAGATTCTTTTCTTATGAAAAAATCAATAAAATATAATTTGTAATTGAGTGAAATATATGAATTTGAGATTATATATAACATAATGATTTAATAATACATTATTTACAATTTATAAAAACAATTTTACGTTCTTTTTTCTCGTGAAGGATAAAGCTAAATTATTCCATTATAACGGGTCGTGTCATTCTATACATAATATACCAAAGACGTAAATAATAGTGAAATGTAAAATCCGCGTCAAGCAACGCTATATTAATTGTAGCGTTTAATCTTCTGACAGATGCTCGCAGCCGAGTAAATTCGCTGAATGCAGAAACGGCACGACGATACCCGTTGACGCGATTCTGGAGAGTCAAGGCGGGGTCAGAGGCTCCAGTCTACCACTTTGGGCGAACACGGCGGTACTCCTGGCGTTTCTGATCGTTTTCCGAACCCTGGGCTATCTCGTCCTGCGTTATTATCGTGTACCAAAATGAGCGTGTCGGGAGTAGCACGCAAGTAGCACGAAAATTCTCCACGCGAATCTTCAGTTTTATGACTATAGAAGTATATATATAGTTATGTGCCACGTGTCTCGCTTTTATCGGGAAAATAAGGGCCGTACGTTTCTCTGCCCTCTTCCTCTCCCCTGGCATTCTTTCGATCTATCGAACGTCTATAAACTTTTTTTCTATCTGCCTCGTAAACGCGTGGGAGTGGCGCGAATCTGTTGTCACACGAATGTGCTAACATTGTCATTTTTCCCAACGGGCACGTATCGAGGAAACGCGCGACGTAAAACGCGAGACTGCAAAAAATTTGATGAGAACTATATATATATATATATATATATATATATATATATATATATATATATACATTATATTGTATATGTGAGACTCTTTACACTGTAATAAGAAGAGTGTGCATGTGATATGACAGAAAGACGTGCCAGCGCGTGCACGCGCGCATAAATGTGGAATAAGTGTGAATAAACACGGGAGGATCGTTTTGTTTGCGGCAAGAAGGGTATAATAGTAGAGAGAAATTTCGGCGCGGTGCCGTGCCGCGAAATCGACTGAAAATTTGTACGTTGGCGATGAATCTTTATACATACACACTTATGTGTGTATATATATATATATATATATATATATATATATATATATATATATAAACGTATACATACGCGTAGACATACGCGAACGATAGAATTAGGTTCTTAAACCGTATTTATATATAAGCGATACCTATCATGTCTTATTTTTACTTTTATTACCGCCACAATTGTGCTACGTTAATGTTCGTTGATACGGTAGTTGTGTGTACTGCTACTGTTATTATCATTACTTACTATCTTTACTATCGAGAGACGCCGTAATTATAAGAGATAGATAAAGGATTATGCTGCTAATTCTAAAGTTGATAGGAAGGAGAGGAGAAACACATATATATATATATATATATATATATATATATATATATATATATATATATATATGTGTGTGTTATATATGTATCGATATTGTTCTCCACGACTCGTATCTCGCATGGGGAGTACGCGTGTGCTGTTCGCGCGATGCGATAGTTTCGAAAGGTTTTACACGCGTCACGCCCCGCGACGAACAGGGTGGCGAAGAGAAAAAACTTTTTACGTCGATTATAAAATCTGTTGGGATTTCTGCGATATATCTCCGTGATATTACTCGGACGCGTTGCGAGAATGGGGATCCAAAAAATTAACGAGCGGTGTAATATTCATTGTTTACTTTGTACATAGAGAGAGAGAGAGAGAGAGAGAGAGAGAGAGAGAGAGAGAGAGAGAGAAAGAACATTACGTACGTATATATCCGGATGAAATGCACATTTCAATCATATATACATACATACACAAACAGACTTATGTACACATATACATAATGATAATGATAGTAATAATAATGCTAAGTATTATTATTCCAATTATTATTACTATTATTATCGCGCAATGATTATTCTGGTTAGGTTAATTATTATTATTATTATTATTATTATTATTATTATTATTATTATTATTATTATTCTCGCATGTACATTTGTAACGGAATGAACGAGACGAGATGTGTATTTTTTTGTACATGCACGAAAGGGACGATACACATTATGCTGGAAGGGAGGAGGAGAGAGGAAATCGCATTATAAGATTATATTTCGCGTGAATCCATTTCGTTAATAATATTAATATCGTAGCGTGTTGTTATACTCCTTTCCTCTCCCGATACTGTCACGGAAAGCTAGTGTTTGTTACATAAGATAAATAGATTAGATTATTGCAGTTATACCATGCGGAGGAAATGTATATCTATCTGCGATTATTAACGCGATAATTAACGCATGTCAGCCAATCAGCGGTGTAATAATATTGTAAGGAACAGTGAACTGGACGACTCCAGTGGCCAAGTAGGATCGCCGCAAATATGGTGAATCTCTGATTTTTAATCAAGCTTTATGAACATAGAATCAATGCATATCTCTTACGCGCGTATATACGCGTGTTGTCTACAATCTCGAATCGCTGTCTCGATTGATAGCTAGCTTTCATTATCCGCTAATCATCGCTGATCCCTTTACAATAACGATAAATCAGTTAGTCAGGAAAATGAACGAAAGCCGCATTCGCCAAAGGACTCTGCGCGAATCGCGATCACGGAGAATCGTCCAGTACACCAATAAGCGCAATATCCACCAAGTGTTCATTGAGTTTGGTAAACGAGGCAGCAAGAAAGCAAAGAGAATGGGAAAGAAGACTACGATGAAGATTATTACTTCCTAAACACATGAGGACAGAGGAACGCGAAGAGGAGAAAGGAGTCGCGGGAACACGAAAGCAACATCAAGATAAAATGTCGAAATGAACCGAGTCGATTTAAGACGGATTCCCCGCAAAGTACGATACAAGGGCCGCTGTACATATTAGACAATTGGCCACGAATATATAGAAAATTATTAAAGAAATATAGGAAATTCGATACAATTTTTTTACGAATTTCCAAACTTTAAACGAATTTCTTAAATATCTGTTTTTATCGTTTTAACCCTATTGCATGAATTATATTCGAAAATTAAACAAGATTTTGCCTAGTAGCTCTGCGGCGAGTTACGATAAGTTTCAAACCGACTCTGGCAACGAACAACATTACGTATCCGAGAGGAGCAACAGAGATAAAACAACTGTAATAAACAAAGATTTGGCTGTGTCAACGTCAGAACATCTGAATTAATTTGGGTGTATATATCGTTTCTTCTTTTATACTTGTAACATCTGAATCGAAAGTTTTCAATAAAGATAACGAAAGTTAAAGAAAGAGCGAGAAAGAATGCGCACTAGTATATCCAAAACAGAGTGAGATATTGCGAATGAATAAAGATAGATAAAGAGTGAAAAAGACAAAAAGAGAGATATAAAGAGGGAGTTTACGTGAAGGGCTTTTATTCCGCTCATATCTTTATTGCACATTTAACGTTAAACAGTGGCTAAATGTGACGAGAAAAAATTTTATTACTAAAATAATAAACTTCCATATATGTTTCATATGAACAAATAGCTACTACATTTCACGTTAAATTTGTGATGAAATGAGTTTTATTGCGTTGTAGTGAGAAAAAAGAGAGGTTGTTTCGAAGCCGTACGTTTATCGATCGTGTGAAGGATAGACGACATGCATCCAATTCTATACATTTTCGATTGCTACGCGCGCGCGAATTGGAGAGAGAGAGAGAAATTCATCTTATTTCTATTCTCAACTTAACATTAAATATGAACAAAAATCGAGCGAATATACAAAGTTGATGCCGCTTTTATAGACATTGGCAGTGATAACCATTTTCTAAGAATGCCTATCTGAGAATGCAGATGCGCATCGAAGGTGCAAAAGCAAAGATTACTTTCTTTTGCCTCCTCCGACGCTATTCTATCGTACGCAGGAAACGCACTTTTTGATGATCATGTAGATGTCTTTTCAAAATTTTGATATCCATATATATACTATTACTATACAATGTACACCACTGAAGGTTAATAACCCGCGCGACTGGACATTTGTATGCGTTTACAACTTTAGCAGCGAGCTCGGACTAATTGATACTCACACACGGAACCGTAGACTGCACGACTCATTTTTTGCAGAATGCCACAAAGTTGGACGGAATGCTTCGTCTCATTAATGCGCGATAAAAGCGTATGTTTAAGCCAAGGAATTAAAGTGTGCGTTGGTGTATCATCGTCTTTTCATGCGGACCAGAATAGATAATTGCGAGGCAACCTAATTATCTTCTATATAGCTGTTCACAAAGATGTACATCAGTAGCAACAATTATATTAGGAAGTAAAATAATTTTTTTCTACAGTAGAAATTTTATTTCAGAAATAAATCAGTCACATAACTCTTCTGTGAACTTTTCTTATTATTTTTATTATTGA